>NW_023339762.1:15041322-15056436 GCF_004916995.1 Morone saxatilis | reverse complement strand
TCATGTCTGAAAGTTGTGGTTAAGAGGGGTTATGTGCAAAACTATTTAAAATAGTTGGATAATTAATTAGTGAGTTTTGTTCAAACACAGTGCAAGGCGAACAAACACAGACTGCACAAATTCAGCGGTCAAATTTGTACAAATGATGCAAGGCGGAAATACTTTTTGTCTAAGTGGATTTTGTTACATCTGGACAGAGCCATATCCATAGTTTTAAGTTTGTATGCTAAGCTAAACTGTCTCTGGGCTGTTGCTTCTTATTGACCAAGAAATCATGGTATCAATTTACAAATCTAACTCTCAACAAGACATAAAATATGCTTATTTCCCCAAAATGTCAAACTATTCCTTTAGAGTAGTTCTACATGTCTGCTCTTCTTTAACATTTTCTCCCATGCTTTTCTCCTTCAGTAAGACCTTCAAAAAGCACATGTGCTCCACTCAGTGAGCAGCTGCAGAGATGAAACCTCCCCATGACAGTGACAAAGATGCTGATTTGTTTAGACTAGCAGGTTATTTCATTAGACATATAGGCAGAGGAAGACATATGATCAAAGGACATGACAGTGATGGATTTGCCACATGTGCAGGTCTTATCCTAGCAAATCGCTACCAAAGAGGATATATGGATGACCCATGTATGACTGACATGCAACATATTATATATCATATCATACTTCTGGTTAATGCCTGGATGCCATTAGCCGTAACATTACTGTATCCGATCTGTCTCGGAACTCAGAACATTATATGGCTTCTTGAGAATAGAAAACTCACACATTGTTGTATTATAAACAACAAACACATGAGAATAAATACAAGGAGTATACAAGTGTAGTATACCTATGCATGTGTTTAAATGTATACATTAGGTTGTGTGTGCCCTGCATGTGCTTCAGTGTGTTATAGGGTGTCCGTTCAATATTTCTGAGTGACTGTATCCAATAACAGAGGCATTCACATGTTCAGCTAATCTTCTGCATTGATAGCCACATGTAGCTCACTCACATGTGAAAGAAAATCAATCAGACCTCTACTTCCTCTAAGTAGCAGTTCATCTGAACAGGCAGAGGTTAAAGTCATGTTCATTTCCTTAACAGGATGATTAATCAAGATACACACATGTTAAAGGGTTACAGCTGCTTTCATATTCAGGCCCTTCTCTGAAACAATTCTGTTAAATACTACAGGGACCCTGCTTGATTGACTGGCAAGCTTTTATTGCTCCTGTGATTAGACCACCACCCTCAGTCATTTCTCTGAATGGCTCTGGAAAAGTGGAATACCTCATAACTTGTCATGTCACATTTGTCAGACCTCACAAGTTTTAAGTCACACGCCTGCGGGGAGAGGCTGAGAGGTGATAAAATTAGGATTATCCTGAATGAATTCTGGCAAGATAGCCAGAACAAGCAGCCAGAGGCATGTGACCTTAAGCTCACCTAATCTTACAGCCTGTGGTCCCTGGGTGTTTTTTTGTGGATGCTGAGGAGACACTGGAAGCACAAAGTGACAGAAGCGCCGCTGTGCCCAGACACACACACTCACTAGGAGAGGTGATGACAAGTCGCAGATCTGTGGGAGAGAAGAAAAATAATGAGCTTATGATGACACACAGAAGACACATGCTTCCTTGCTTGCTCACACACGCATGCGCGCACACAAACTCATAAATTTCTTATGGGATCAAGAATCTCAACAGGGGTATAGTTCACAAAAGCGGCTCTTGAAAGGCCAATTTACTCTGCACAGCCTCCACATCCGACCACACAGTTTTCATTCCATTTTCCAGTGTCCCTACCTGGTATCCACAGACACACAAAGTTACGCACAGGAATAAAAGCCTACATTAACTCAAGAGGGCCTGATACAATGAACTCTTCACACTTCAAACACTACAAGTGGCTTGTCCACAATACAACAAGATCATGTTATCTGTACTCATTAACAGAGCCTACACAAGGGTTATTGCAATGATCATACAGGCATGAACAGAACATTGATGTGTTTGTCATCTCTTTCATTATACTGCTCTTAATAATTCTTCCTGGAGGTCAGAGGGCAGGTTTGAGATTCTTCTGCCATTCATTTGCTGTGAATTCTGAATTAAGATATAAACACAAGCACAACAAAATAACATGGCTGTTTTGTTCTTGGCTAAATAAATAATTCAAACCATTTTCTTTTGCATATAAATGATTGCTAATGGGGCCTTAGCTTGGTGGACACTGATACCTAAGACTGAAGAATTATTTTAGGTAGACTCATTAAGTCTATTGTACTCAAAAATAAGATCATTTAGAGATCTCTGTTTGATAATCAGAACTGAATTTAAATTAAGCTGTCTATAGAGGAGCCATCATGAAGCTGGCTTACAAATGCACTACACAAGCACACATTTATCAATACATTAACAATAACATTTGGATTATTGGATCAAATTCAGCAGATCTGATAAAATAGCCAAACTCAAAAAATTTTGTACAAACTTTCACTTAACAGAAACCATAGTAAAAGTTAGTTTTTGCATACTTACATTATTGTAATATAAGTTCCAAAATTAAGCCCTATGTGATGACAGGAATTCTTTTGCACGTTTATTATCTGACAGCCATAAAATGCAAAAGACCGCAGTTGTAAATTCTGATCTGAAATGATATGTTCTTTACAGATTGTCCCTATTATGCAATGTTATCACACAGAGATTTCATACCAAATCTTACCCTGTTAGATCTGGTCACAATCTATCTCCACTGAGTGCAGCACTGCATGTGTCAGTGAAACAGAATGTGTGAATGTCAAGGACAAGAAACTCCCTGATATTTTGTCATGCCTGAACAGATCCCTGCCATGTCCTTCAGAGCGTATATCAACATTGAATGTTTACAAAAAGACTAAATGTATTACACTTTTAATAACGGTTAACTGGGTCTAAGTGAACTTCTGTTCATTGTTGATTCTGTGAAACTGTGAAGAAAAAGAGCACCGCATAAGACAGACAAGTCGGATCAATATGACGCTTATCATTTGGGGCTCTACTGTATGCCTCCTTCCTATATCTGCAGACATCCACAAAAACAGTATTTCTGTTTTGACATCAAACGTGTTCACTTTACACCAACAAAATATTCTCCAGAGACCTTATTCCCCCTAAATGAATTTCTCTCCTGTTCCTCACCACTTTGATTACTGGGACCACAAAACCCTCAATTGCATTGCTGCTGCATCTGATCCTGCTGACAAACTGCTGAATAGCAGCATCTTTTATGCTACTGATGGAGACACAAGTGCAAAGTACAAGAGGCAGGGTGTAGTGTTAAGATGTAAGGACGTTGTAGTATATGTGAGGATAAGGACTTCTTGGTGACCGATGGAAACACTGACATTAATAAGCCAGAGACACCTATGTCCCCAGTACTGCCTACAGCAGAGACATCTGCATGATTAAAGCCACATGTCTTCAGTGTGTGACTTATTAAAGTGCAATGCAATTAACCACACTGTCCCCTGGCTGACCAGCACCTCGACTCATCCATGAATGATGCTCAGCAGGCATGACTGACTGGCACAAGTCAGAAGCTCACCTCCCAACTATAGATCGCAGCTCATCTTAGTGCTCTATGTGCTCGTTTATCACAATGCTCAGTTTTGGCTTGCTTGTGTTAATTTACATCTACATAATGGAAACCAGTCAACGGAAACATTGCTTAGTATTGCAATCTTGTTCTGCAGAAACAGAGAGAATGCATGATCAGTTGTGGGCTTCTGTGTGTAACATGTCTTTGCACAATCAGCCATTATTATTCCTCCTCTAAATTCAAGCGGAGGGCTCATACACAATTTTTATGAGAATTCTTGTGGCCACTCAATCTGTTTTGTAATCACTACTGAAGGATTCCCGGAGCAACCTAATTTGGAGTGATCTAAAGGTTACAGGTGTAACCACGCAGCACAGAGTGCCAATGAGATAAGCCCCACCGCTGGCCATCCCTGTCTGCTGCTGGGGGCTGTGAGTCATTAAGAGTCAGGCCTCATTAGAGAGGCCATGGTGTGGTGCATCATAGACACTGCTTCCCCTGGCTTCAGCCACATACCTGAGTGTGTGATGTGGAGAGGACAATGACATGTCAGGGGACGTGCTGCTTTCTGACGAATGGAGCAACGAAACAGCACAAAACTAAATACTGCTGCTACTGACTGCCAAATCTGTATTCAGTCCACTTCTTGGAAAGTGTTTTAAGCATGTTTCAACTGTGCTGAGTGGTGGAAAGTACTGCACAAGTACAATTTAGAGGCACTGGTACTTTACAAGAGTATTTATATTCTCTGCAACATTATATTGACTTTGCACTTTATTTAAGAGGAACAGTATTTTTCACCACAGTGCATTTAACTACCCAACAGTTTATTGTTAAATGCTCCAACTTAACTATCTATAATATTAAAGAATTGCTTTATGTATCAATAATCAGATATGTAATGATAATATTACTACAGGATAATTCTGCAAAAGGAACACTTTCAGTACTTCAAGTACATTTTGCCGGTGGTCTTCTATACATTTTTCCTTCTTTGTAAGGTGAGGATCTAAAAACGTCTTCCACCAGACTGTGCAAAAAAATCCATTAATTTTAAGTTATTCTGTGCTGAGGAATCTTAAGTTTTTTAGGTTTCTCTTGATTTCTTGCTCCTCTCTATTTACACATCACTTTAAAGAGACCAAACACGTGAATTGGCATTAAGTGTATTGAAGTCATAAAGCCCGAGAGGGTGTTTGTCGCTGCATTTATGGGAATTTCAGTAATGCTGACAGCATGAAGTGCAGCCCAGGCAGCAATGTCTTATACCTGATCTCAGTAAAAATGCACTCCTGGGGACTTTCCTTTTTATTACACTTGAATGATTAGGAATGCCAGCTTGACATGATCCAGCTAAGGATTAACTTCACAATCTCTCAATCTCAGACCGGACACTCTATGACTCTAATACTGCTTAGTTATGGTTATGGACATTAGTGGTTCACCTCATTTGTGAGGACAGAGGATATTGTGAGTTCACATTATTTTATATAAGGAAGAAAATTCCATCCTGCTTCAGCATATGATTTTCTAACTAGAGAGTGAAGATGGATGGGAAGGGCGGAAGACAGATGTGCAATATTCGTATTATTAGCATGCACAACATTTATATGTATGCAGTTTTCAGTTTCCCAGGAGTGCTGGTGTATTCCACAGCACTTCACTATACATTGTGCCTTTCGTGATATACTGTAATAAAGACAAGAAAATATACAACAATAGTTGTTTTATGTAACGACTTTAGTATTGAACGTGTGTAGTACACATTATAACTTAATATAACATATAACTTAATACAATAACTTAACATTTACATAATCAGTGTCTCTGTTTTTCTTCTCACTTTACGTCGACTTGTTTATGTTTATAAATCTAGTACAGATGCTGATTATAAGTATAACACATCTATCATAATAATAATAATACTAAATACTGTATTTGGTAGAGGAGTTTCAGACAGTCCATCAGTCCAAACAGGCAATCGGAAGACCTCATCTTGGGCTTTGGGAAATTGTGGTGGGCTCTTTTCACTATTTTCTGACATTTCATACATCAAACTATTAATTGATGAAGAAAATAGTCAGCAGATTAATCGATAATGATTTTAGTTGCAGCCCTAGTGTGTTTTAAAGGGACACTTTATAAATACCAACATTTGAATTCAACAAGCTGTTGAATAAATTACAGGGATGGAAATAATTTAGAAGAGTTATATTCTCCTCTGTTAAGTCTTCAAATCTTCTCAACTTGGCTGTGTTGCATTTTAGTGTTTCATCAGAAACAATGTTTCATATCCAACCATTAATGAACTTCGAACCATCCAACTCTCAGCAGACAGCACTGGTAAAGTCATGGGAATTATCAGCGATGAGGAAAATCCTCAGAAGATTTACAACTGGTAGTTCTTCAGCCGCCGCACTGGACCACCAACAAGCGGTCTCATGAAACTGCTATAACACAATGGCATCAACACAACTTTCATGACTGTGATTTCCACTTTGAGGTTGAGGCACCTGGGAAAATGCTGTGCGTCGTTTAACAGGAGCTTAATTCTGGCCACATGGTTTATTCATGTGGCGACCGCTGATATCACGACTCTCATAAATCACGCAGTGCGGCATGCTGGACGTCCATGCGCCCAGGCAGGGCTCACTAATCTCAACACCATCTTTCATCTGAATAACCTTGCCTTACCGCAGGGCAGGGCCAACACCAGACACAGCCCATTGGAGGGAGGCTCTCCTCATACTTTTATTCTTTTCAGTCTGGGCACAAAGACTTTCTGCAGCCTGTCAGAGCAGACAAACACTGTCCTGTGTGCTCCCAGGCAGGAGTCTGCCCACTCTCAACCACAGGAATAATGAGAAATTGCTTCATGGACATCAGAGGAACTAATCTAGTCTAACGTTAGCTTTATGAATGTAGAATCAGACACACAAGGGAGAAGAGCAGCGGAGCCGGTCGGGCCATCTGTTCAGAACTGGTTCAAAGAAAGAGCAGAAAATCTGAAACTAATGTGAGTAAACATGATCATCAAATATAGATAATAGAATAGAGCATATACCAACTTCGCCCTCATTTTTCTCATGGTTTTTCTACCATAAAACATTATCACTTTTTTTGTAATTAATTGGATTTGGGTTCTTATCCATATAACAGGAACAAAATCTACAGTCATAAACATGTCACCAATTACCAGCTTTAGGCCTACATTTTCCGTAAGAAAACTAATTAGTGAAACAACACCACTTAAGGAACCAAAATAACAATGTGCCCGATGTCACATAGCTTTGCCTGCTGCTTAGAATAGTCACTATGTTTCACCCCATGCTTCTAATAACAAACCCCAGGCATCACAATGACAGCCAAATGTGTTGCAATGCCCTCTGCGCTACGTCTGTCTTCTCTCTGCTGGCCTGGCTCTGGCCTCCTGCTGCCTCCAGGAGGAAGCACCAGTCAGGCTCCTCCTCGCAGTAAGGCTCTTCTTCCCCACACAGACAATTAGCCACCCTGTGACTGATTGCGAGTAATGAGAGCTGCTGGAGAACAGTTGGACATCTTCTGACAAATTAATGTGTGAATATTAGCTCATTGAACCTTCTGCTCTCTCCCACCAAGAGAACAAAACTGAACTACTCTATTACTCTGCAGCCCCGGTCAAAGAAACACAACCACACAACCACGCATACTAAGCAGCCGAGATGGTCATTGCTGTGTTTTTATAAAGTTACAGCCATTACAGAGAGGGGGCCGAACTCAATGGGTATGGTGTGGACAGAAAAACAAATGAAAAAAGGTGGAGGGAAGAAGGCACTGAGCAGGCAAGTAGGGACGCTAGCTGAGCAGCTCGCCATGAAATGCTGAAACAACAGCACGGCTGCCAGGGCAATTTTACACTCCAATGGTTTCACACCTCAGCCACCAACCCCTTCCAACTCTGAACCTTGTGTCTTCTTTGTGTCTTCATTTATTTTGTGTCAGTGTCCAAGATGTGAGAAGCCAAGCAGTGAGAAACTCGTCCCAAATGTCGCAGGGTAAGCGGTGTGTGAAGCAGACAGGGGGAGCGAGGAAGAGAAAAGCCACTGCGCCTGGGTGCACCTTGCTTTCTCTGCAGACATTCCTCTGAGATCTCAAAGGAGGCTTGATTATTATTTTATTTTTTTTGAGAGTACTGAAGTTCACGTTAGTCTTACACACAAAACAACAACAATAATAATGATACAACAAACATACAATTGTTTACTGATCACAGTATGTACTGCAGTGGTGGAAGAAGAACATAAAAGTACCAAATTCATGTAAATTACACGTAAAAGTCCTGCATTTAAAATCTTACTTAACTAAAAGTAGGGAAGTATGATCAGCAAAAGTATCCAAGTAAAAGTGCTGGTTCTTCAGTAAAATGCCCCTGTGACTGATATATTATTGTGTATGACATTATAAGACTCTGAGGGACTACTGGCTATTATTGGGGGGAATGTATCTGTGCAATATTTTGGCATAGGGCATCGTGCATTATTCTCAGCATGTATGTTCTGGTGTTTATATATCTGTCTGTGATACTGCATGTTAACTGTAGTTTGATTTTACATTTGTGCTGCTACATCACTGTGTTCTTCCCAATGCCCAAGACAAATTTCTTCTAAAGGAGACAATAAAGGCTAATCTAATCTAAATGTACTTCATTACCTTCCACCACTGATGTACTGTAGTTTTAGTATGTTAAAAATTATATTTACAATTACATTCCTCTCTAGATCAATGGTTTACTCCCACTAGTACATTAACCTTCTGGATCACTACTCAATGACTGAAAGAGGAATGACTTACCATCATGATTATTAAATCTGAAAATATGCTTCTGCAGCACGTTAAGCCTGGCCATCGTGCAACCAGGTGATCTCAATTTGGTGAAATGAGAGCTCCATCAACTGGATTTGCATTAAAGATGTATGCCCAATTTTTGCCACCATGACCTTTTAAATGTCCTTGAATCCACTTGAGCAAAATACGCCTACTTAGACTGAATGCATTAAAAAAAATGAACAAAAGAGAGGAGTGCTTGTGACTTTGCTCAGTCTGCCTGATGAATACACGAAGAAGATGCCTATTTTCATCACTGACATGACAGACTTAAATGAAATGAAATGTAACTGATAGGGAATTTGCTTGTATAATAATTACATACAGAATAAAACTACTGGGCTAAAGAAACAATCTACAGAAATGTATTTGTTATAAATCATCTGCTTAATTAGAGGTTCCTATATCTCTATTTCTCTGTAATGCATAATACTAGCATATAACCGTGTCATATATCACAACAGAGTAAATATAATCATGCAATCCAACATACAAAATAAAAAGTATTAGCATACAGAGCAATTATATCATATTATATAGTTAGTTCTCTCTCCTATCTCAAACTACACAGCCTTGTACTGTATATAAAAGTGCTCAAAATAAAAATACTGCCTGATGCTGGCGGGTGCCGAGTATTTGTGCCCTGACCCTCTGCTCTCTGGACAGGTCTGAGTGCAAAAGCATCGCCTGTGAGGGACCAAAGGAGATGGGACACTCGGCTAGCTGTGTGTATTATTCATGAGTCACCCCTGTTGAGTGGGCAGTTATTCAGCATCCAAATCCCAGATGTGGTTCAATCTGTGCTCCATTCACTGTCCTGACTGCTGGCCATTGATCACAAGCAAGGTACGCGGGTGCTGAATAAGCGCAGGGGCTTTATGTTATAGGGCTCAAAGCGCCTCACTGATAGCACAAAGATCCATCACTAGACTTTGGAAATGGGCCAGAGTTTGCTCGCTAGAACTGATCGGACAGGCTGAGAGGAGATGCATGTACAACATTTATTAAACAGGAGTAGCACAGCATGTGGCTGAGATTTGGCAGGAATATGTTAAATGTCAGGTATCCATTCAATGCATCAATGGAGATGAGCGAATGCAAGAAAGAATCTCTGTTTCTGAATCAAATTTCACTTCAACAGACTCTCAGCTGCACTGTGATTATATGTATACACCCAAAAGAACACACACACACACACACACACACACACAGACAATACTATGATGAGGTCTCTCTGAAAGGTGCCACAGGCAAGGTATCACACTCTAACAGGCATCACACTATTAATGGACAGTTGAGCACAGTGAATCATTTGTCCATTTAATCATCAATCACACATAGGCAGCCAAATGTGGCATGACCACAAGTCTTCCCGTCTGCATTTGCCATGATGATGATCATCATCAATCATCGATCATGTTGCAGAATTGCTGTATAATAGGAAATGTGAATAATAATTACTATGCCAGCTACCCTACTGAGACATACGGGCATGCTATGGTACTTATTGAAACACCTACATAACAATCATGTGGTCTCAAGAGTTCGTGTTCAGGGCAGCTTTTCATGTTAATTACATATTTTTCTAAGATCAGTGTTAAACTCGTTCAGGCTTCTCTCAAATTAATTCTACCTTTCAGACCTCACACACTGGATTTTTTTCTTTTGTTGTATGTAGTGCATGTCATTTCTGATTGAACATTGTTTGATAATAAGGCAACAATCTGCAAAGTTTCAACACATTCAGGACCCATGCCAGGTTCACACAACGGGACGCTTGGAAATGTCTGAGTGATGTTTTTTCATTTATTCACAGTAGCCTCACTCTTTGATCAGAGTAATGAATGATTTTCTACATTTCTTGGGACTTTTATACAACAAATCACATCGGGTTTAACTGATTTTTACAACATTTTAAAACTCTCTTACTGCCTCTCAGTACCTTTTTGATGCTGTCAAATTACAATTAAATATTAAATTTCAGCATGTTTTCAGAGAAGACCATATTTCAATTTTCTCAACAAGCAACAAAATTTGGTTTCTCTACAGTACAAATAGGTGATTAAATAATTTTTAAACTCCATAGTAATTAGTAATGCTACAACTCAACTGCAAATGTAAAGCAGTGAGTAAACTATGTGTAACAAGCATGTGCCTGAGATGGAGAGTGGATTTTTGCTGTCTGAGCCATAATGATGAATAATAGCCTTATCAACAAAGCACAATACATCCCAACACGCTGAGATCTTATCACTGCTCATTTCCTCAGCTCATGTATTTCCTGTATCTCCGGTGGAAAATGTGTCATGTGGTTCCCTGCACTGTAACTGACAGCCTAGTCATGTCAAAAGACTCACGCTTTATGGCAGCAGTCCTTGCACAAGACAAGAAAGAAAAAAGTGGCAGGTGCAAGCAGATGCATCAGCAGTATTTGCAAAAAGTCACCAGATTCCCACAAGGGACATGCTTGTCATTAAAACAAACAAGAAAAGAACTGATGAGTGCATTAATCAGAGTGCGGCCAAGCATCGATGGTGAGCTGTAGTCCGTGGCGTTCCTCCCCAGGAGCGTTTGCACCTGAGGGAGGGGGGATTAACGCAGCTCCACGCTGGAGCTCCTGTATCTGAAATCTGCCTGAGCTCATCGTTTCTGTTCCCTCGCTAAGAGGCCGTGGCTGGATATCAGGCTCAGGAAATCTATTCCCCTGCAGAGTGTTGGCTGACCGACATCAATGCCGTGCATTGTCGAATTATTAATTAAATGCATGCAAGCATAATGAGATGCAGACATGGCGAGAGACCTTTGGGACAGCTAACATAGAATTGAAGCTGAATCTAAATTGCAGATTTCTCCTTATTTTTCAATGCCAGCTTGCTATGCTGTTTCAGGAACAAAAGCTTGCAGCCTTAAAAATGTACCATCACTTTGCACTTACTTAACTTTGTTGTGATGCAAAACAGTCACGACCATGACTTTTCTTTACAATCCAGATGCACAAAAAAAAGGTAATGCATTACAAAACGGATGTAAACAAGCCAGTGTCTGTCAGATAATGCTGTTTAGGCTACAACATAAATATGTTTACACTGACAAAATGTGGGTGTATGCTATGTTAGATTACATTTTCATTACCTCTCCACAGACGTGCAAAATGTAAATGCCACAGCTTTCAAAAGTAAAGCAAAGTCCAGGTCCTGCCTCCATATATTTCATTAACTTTTGTTAATGTAGTTGCTATGGCTCCAGGGTATTTACTCAATGCTCAATGCACTTTTGCTGAAATAATAAGATCTATCAGTCAGCGCAAAGCAAAAATAGCTTAATTTGCAGAATAAAGGTCATTGGAGCTGTTACTTTTGAGAGGCCTTGACAGAGAACAGTGTTCAAAACAACAAACTCTAGAAGAAACTGCCTTGAAATATTACAGTAGTGAGCGCTCACATGTAGTTCTCAGAATCTGTGTCAAGTTTATAACGCTGAGCTGACGATTATGATTTGCCCTTCTGAACCGGACCCAATACACTCATTATCCTACAGCATACTGTATGTACTGCACATCCTGATACGCTGCTGGAGACTGTTCACACTGCCAGCAACACATCTGGCCTGTGGGGGGAAAGCTGTTTCTCAGCAAATGTGCTGATGGGTGTTTGCAAATCTTTTAATTCACATGTGATTAGGAAATTATTGAGCTTGCATGGGTCCAAACCAGCAGCTTATCAGTGTGCATATTGAATAATGAAAGAATGAATTAGTGTCCTCTAAATCAAACAGAAATGTAAATTGCACTTACACAATATCTAATATATTCTTTTATTGTTTAATCTACATTACGAATTGGTATTACTACGAAAATCAGATTCCTGCCATGAAAAGCAATTTCTCCCTGCTTGCCAATAGAACGCGTCCTTGTGAAGTGAGAAAGCTGTCAGCCTTCCACAGCCATGCTCCTTCATTAATCAGCACTAATTAAACGTATTGATTGAGCCAAACATCAGGATTTCCAGTTGAAAGGGTTTACTAGACTGTAAAGTGCACACAACAAAAAAACTACCAAATGCACAAGCCACTTATGTGCCCTTGAGAGATCCGCCGCTTTGGAAGAGCTCTGAAAATGAGACAAAGATGTGTCTGCTCATTTCTCATTAAATAACGTCAGAATTCACGGCGTCTCTGTGGCAAATGCCGTCCTTGGCTCTTCTGAGAGCTGAAGCCACTGAAGCTGAACTGAGTATCAATTTGTTTTCTGGCAGCATGACCTCTCATCGCTGGAAAAAAGTTGCATGAAATCACAGCTTGAACCAACCCTAATGCTGGAGAACCACCAGATGGTATACAACAACAACCTACAGATCACAAGCTTTAATTAATGGCCACTTTATTAGAGGGGAAAATAACTTTAAAGCTCACTGAACATGTTACAATATTTGTACATAAGTGCACACCAGGCAGACTGAGGCTACAGTGTGGGTCCAATAAAAAATAATGACTATATATTAATTTTAAAAATATTTTTGTTATATATATATATATATATTATATTTTTCACATTAATAAACATCTGAATAAATTGCTATAAATTAAGAAATTACTTCCTATACTCATTGGCCAGATATGTGAAAAAAAAGTACCATCCAGACTTGGTGATTTTGAATGTATCAGATAAACCTAATTAACTAAGAAAATGATCCTACTCCTTAATAAGCTAAACAAATGATTTAAGCTGAAAAATACATGATCACGATCATCATGCTCAAGGAAAGTTGACATTTTGGAAATGTAATTTTCACAGGACAGCAACAAAATCTAAAAAATGTATATGTGGATTTGGTCAACTTGTTTGCCAGCCTAAATTACAAGAACATGGAAGTCACAAAGACATGAAAAAAAAAAAAACATTAGAGGTGTTAATCCTCATTTTCTCTTATTCTGGGTATGATGGTCCAAAAATACCAAATGGCTTTGTTGCTTCAGTCAATTAGAAATAGTTAGTAGTAAGTAGTAACTTTTTAACACAAAAGCAAACAGTAATTGTAAGTTAAAAATGTGTGTTGGCATGATGATGAATTATTTATTTGTGAATGTGCATGTGCATGTGCTATGTTTGTGTAGTTATGAGGCGGAAAAGAATGAAGGATGTTAAAATTGGGAAGTGATTGAAGCCTGTAAATGTGTATCCATTATATATCCCCCAAAAAACAAGACGTAGAAAAATACAATCATTAAACAACAACAAAATCTCAATTTTCAAAAACATGCTTAGTATAGACAAAGTGTCAGTCTCAGGGTCAAAAGCTGTATTGTTGTAGTGCCAAGGTACATTTATGATAAATGACTTTATGACAAATTGTTGTAATGCGGAGAACCGATACACAGCGTGGGCTACAACGTATGCAGCTCCAACAGGGCGAAACAACAGCAGCTACTGTAGGGTCTGGTTATTTCAAATGACAGTGTGTGAGGTGTGTATTTGTGTTGGGTGTGAGAGAGAGAGACAAAGAGAGAGAGAGATTGAGAGGAAGAAGAGAGAGAGAGAGAGAGAGCCTGTGTGTGCTCACCTAATGTATCTGCCACTGATTTGATAAAAAATCATTGATTTTGCAAAAAGGCTTCTTGGTCTGTTTAGTTTTGCACAAAGGAAATCAACAGCAGTAATGATTTCATTATTAAACCATGGTGCAGATCTGCTCATTGACTAATAAGACTAATGCAAGTTTAATCAGCTGCTTTAGCTTGCACTCTGTTGTCATCTAGTGGCTCGAAAATGATATAACATACTGCATGGGATGTTCATTCTAGACTGAATCAAATCGTTCCTCGCAGCTGCTGGATTCACTCCTCATCCTTGACTTTGAAGGACACAAAATTATCTTAAAATCCTCATCGAGAAATTGATCTTAGACCGAGAAAGACCATGTGACATTGGAGCTACATAAGCGTCACTTAAAGCAATGTTAATGTTAAAATGTAACATTTTAACATGGAGATGAACAAAGAAATGAAAGATGATCAGCTAGTCACCAGTGTAAACTTGTATTGAAGCACTTCAAAGCAACTGCTTATGCATCCTGTAACGCTTCTACATCATTAGCATGCACTGCAATACAAGACGCTTTTAAAATGTCTTTAAACTAATAGTTTTCTTGGCTGATCATGCGAGGCATGTTAAAAAACAACAATAGGCTACATGGCTGCAGTGGATTATAAAACTCTCCGGAATGATACAGCCCTTTTCTTTGGCACAGCACGCACATTTCCATGGGATAGACTCGCCAATAGCCTAATTAAATAGAAAGCACAATTTGTCACATCAAGCTGCCAACAGCAGCGCTTTCTAAATGCCAGCAGACTGCGCCCCAAGTTACTGCGGGCCGCAACAACACAAACAAAAATACAACAAAAAAGCAATTTATCTCTTCTAACAAACATCTGCAGAGCTGTTAATCACCATACATATTGTCGATGGTTGTTGACATGCCTGCAGCAGCATCATTTGCATCCTCTTCCGAATCAATCAAGCACCCCCCCTTTTTTTTTTTTTTCCCCCCCTTTACTTTTGATGTAGAAAATCTTTTCCCGGCAAGCATCTCCAAAGCTTAGAGGGTGAACTCAAAGTTCTGCAATAAAGCAACATTTCTGAGCATCACCACAGTCTGTATTCATTCATTGGATC
>NW_023339762.1:15037398-15041222 GCF_004916995.1 Morone saxatilis | reverse complement strand
CACACACTCACAAACACAAACACAATATCACCTTAAACATAGTACTACATTTACAGTATTATATTCCCACAACAACTTGTGAAGTATTACTCAACTCGGAGATACCACCTTTAACGGGGAATCAACCCGTTAAAGGTGTCAAAAATCCAAAGACAGGGCCTCTTTTATAATTCTATAAAAGATTATATGTGTTCTCTTGCTATACATGACTGCAGCATTCAAACCTTTATGGAGAGAAAGTGGGTAAATTGCCCGGAACGGCATAATTATTATAATTGGATCCTATATTTTTCTGCAAGGGTGAACACTTCAGTTCTCCTCTGAACCAGGAGAAAAAAAGATCAAGTCAGATCAGGTAGAATGAGCTTTTCCTTCAATGTTCAGATGATTGTTGAAGATCCACCTGCGCTGACATGTCCTCATCTGATCGGCCTATGATAGATTTATGCTCCATTTGTGCTTCAGAGGAAGTTGATCGATGGCAGAAAAACTTTGCATTTGTGTATCTGAGCAAGGTCTCAGATATCACTGTTGCAGAGCTACCTCACACCTTGCAGTGATTCCTGCGACAGACATTATTCCCCTTTTGATTTTCCACATGAAAGATTTTGAAACCTAGCATCTAGTTTCTTACAGTGACAGAGATATGAAAGTGGGAGGTCAGAGGCTGGTGAGTGTACCGTTTAAGGTAAATTATCCTTTTTTTTACTGAATAATTGTGTTACCTATAAAACTGTAAAGTCTGGTGATATATATATTTCTTATTGTCAACAAATCCAATGAAAAAAACAAAAGCAGAGCTCAATTGCTTTCTAAAAACTACTGAAAACAGTGCTTTATTACTCACGAGCACTGCATGGGTGAGTCCCACACACTGTCCTCCTCACTAGAGCACTAAAGCAACCTATTTCCTGAAGGGATACCTTTTCTACTGTTGAGTAAACTGATGACCCCTGACTAAGTAACATATTTTATGGATATTTCATATTATATTCAATGTACAATAACAGAATAAAACAACTGATAAACTGTACATTTAAAACAAATAGTGAAGAAGAAGTTTGTGTAAAACGAGATATTATTGCTTGTTAATCAAATCAAGAAGACCTTGTGACCCCCCATGAAGCTTTGACTCTGGAACCCCATGTTGGGAACCATTGCGGAAGAGCACCAAATGTGTATTAATCTGCAAATGAAAATAGTCCCCAACAAATGCACCTTTAAGGTAGGGAAGTGAAAAAGAGCTGAGAGCTGAGCTGGTTTGGGTCTTTTTTTCGTGGGATTTATTGCTAATAAGAAAAAAATATATTGTGTGACACCAGACTTATCCTTAAATTCAGTGTCAGCACCAAATGTGGTAAAGACATGTTACAGGAAATATATGACAATGCAACTGTGAAGTAAAACTTAACACAACAGGGAATGTAAAAAGTATTGCCAGTGGTTTATTGATAAATGCTCTAAAAGCAGCACACATCCAGTATAGCACTCAACACTGAACAGATCCATAGTCATCTACACCACCAATCAACACCTCTGCAGCCACTCAAAGCTCGCTATCGGTCTCAGCACTGGTGAAACTGCTAAACCACTGAACTGTGTCAAAATATGCTTTTAAAAAAGTTTTTACAACCTGTTAGTTTCCAAGCTCTCAGAGGGCCATTAAACCCTCTCTTTCTCTTTTTCTGATGTTTCTCTGTGATTCTCAGTGATTATGTGCAATGTCAAACACCCAAAATCACTTAAATAACAAAGAAAAATATTTCACACATTATGCTCTGATTCTACAGTAATTACCTAATCTCCCAAAGTCAACCGACTGTCTGCATTTAATTGCAATTAGAACTCCATGGGAACAGCAGTGGAGGAAGTAACAATATCACACTGCAGAAGTATCTCAGGTATGTATTATGTATTATGTATGTATAAATGATGTATTATTAGCAACATGTAGTTGAAGTATAAAGTACTGCTTTTGCAGAAAAATGGGCCCTGTGAGTGTTATAATATCATTAGATTAATCTCTCTGATGCATTAATGTGTAACAAACATTTACTATTCTAGTTGGTTGAAGTGCAGCTAACTGTATTATATAGGGCTCTTACTTAATTATCATTTAAATTATTGATTATTATGGTGATTATTAATTAATTGTTTGGTATGTATAAAATTCATTCTTGTCTTGTCCGCCCGATGGTTCAAACGTACAGTTTGACACAAGGAAAAGCAGCAAAATACTCACATTTGACTATCTGGAACCATGAAATGTTTGACATTTTACATAATAATTTAAATTACTATTTGTAAAGTACCTATGAAATATAGTGTAGTATATGTATCTACTTTACACCACTGCTAACTTTCAGGTGGATGTCGTATGTTTGCCATGACCTTGTGTAGTTCAACATCCACCTAAACCAAACCTGCAGTATTCGATGTACCTCACTTGTGTGTGTGTGTGTTTGTATCAGTCATTTACAAGTACTTGTTCTGCCTCAGTTCAGCTGAGTCAGACTTTTGTTTTTTCATACTTTATCAGAAATGTATTTGCAGCTACATTCAGCGCATGCAGTCCTCTGTGTGTCGCTTTGGCCCGGCTCCAGATGAACTACATCTGTAGTAAAAGAAGACACAGTTGTCTTTGCCTTTGTATTAGCTCGCTGAATTATCTTACTCAAACAGAAGGGCACAGCTCCACCTTCCCATTGCCACTGGCTAAGGGACATTATGTTCTGTATGAAACATGAAAATCCATTACACTACTCAAGAATCTGCAAACAAATTATTTTATGCAGGGAAAAATCCTCTCCTGAAGCAATTTGTTTTTTTCCCTCCTTTGTTTTCTTTTGCTCCTTTTCACAAACTCCATCCTGTCCAAGGGGAAGACACTCAGGGTAAAGGAAGTTTGTAAAAGGGACTAAATAGACCACCACTTGTAAATTAAGTCCACAGTCTGCAGGTAATTCTGTTGAATGTGGATTGAGGAGGGAATCTCTAATCACTAATGAGATTCAACCACTTAATAAAAAGCAAATAGCATGCGTATTAACAATTATTCAAAGAAATGAAAATTATGCATGAGTACCCTCTTGTCCTACCAAAGCTGGCACATCCTGTGCCTACATTTCTGTCTTAGTCATTGGACACATTTGCATGTTTGGGACCCCATTGCTGGCCTCTCCTCTCAGTCAGAGCAACTGTGCTGTCTGCTGTTATCGGCTGCTTCAGAAGCTGCCTTTGTGGCCTGCTGTAATCCCTGACCACAAATCCCCAACTCCCCAAACAAAGTAGTGGTGGATGAGGCAACAAATCCAAAGCATCAAACAAGACATGGCGTATTCTGGTTTTCCAGCACTGCAGCTCGTCCTCAATCAGTGCATCTGAGCTTGTTCCTTTTATGTCTCGTCTGCGGTGTCCTTGTGACACAGCATTGTCTGTTGAGTATGTGATTACAGTTATATACTGTATTTGTTTAAAATAAATGGAACTTAACTGTAACTGAGGAACTGTTTGCCTAGCAATACTATAAATTCAAACACAGTAATGCTATTGAAAAATACTGTAATAATACTGTACAGAAACCATTTGACACTACAAATAGTGTTGGACTTAAAGAAGCCAGAGTCATGTGACATCTGTTGTAATTCTCAGTTGCTATCCTCTGTAATGTGCATTTGCTCCACAGTGGTGTCTGATTTCTGCCCCTCAAATAACAAAAGAAACATTATTTTAATCAGTAGACGCTAATTAAAAGAAGGGCTTAAAGAAGTACGAAGACATTGATTTATCTGATATCATGTGCACAATAGATAGATAGATAGATA
>NW_023339762.1:15037145-15037358 GCF_004916995.1 Morone saxatilis | reverse complement strand
GATAGATAGATAGACAGATAGACATTACATCAGTTGGATGCTGAAATGACATGTGGCAGCCGCAGAAGAGCAAGCAAAAGAATATTTTTGCTTATTTCATTTTCCATTCCATTTTTTATATATTAAAGTTTATTTGACTTTAATTTACAGCTGACAACAAACAAACAAGACACTACAAAACAAAACCATAGGAGAGAGACAGAGAGAGCGAGA
>NW_023339762.1:15036818-15037083 GCF_004916995.1 Morone saxatilis | reverse complement strand
AAAAATAATATAAAATATAAAATATAACAACCAGAAAACCGGAAACAACAGAGAGCAAGGCTGTAAGGTATTTGTTTATTTCAAGTGAATGTGTGATTGTCCGCCAATTCAGTTGGAAGCAGAGAGGAAAACATACAAATAAATAGATAGAATAAACACAGTTTTGTTTTTATTTGCGCAGATTTTTCATTTGGGATATCGGTCACTGAGATTTCGGCTGCATTAAAATGGACATAAATGTAATTTAATTTGTGGTGTTCACAGC
>NW_023339762.1:15000783-15036770 GCF_004916995.1 Morone saxatilis | reverse complement strand
GTCCCTGTTACTCTGGATAATCCACAGACCTCAAAGTCAAAGTTTTCATTGCAACTGCTTTCTAAAAAAGAAATAGCCCTCATAAAACTGTTGACAGCTAGGTCAGTGGATTATCCTAAGTACCAGAGACACTGACTCTGGAAAAACAAAAATGTTGCTGCTAAATTTTTTAAAGATCCCCTCCAGACATGTTCAGATATACAAAAAAAAACTGCTCTGCTTTGAATAATAATTTGGATATAGCAGGACGTTTCCATAAAAAAATCATATTACTTTGATAAAGAATCTATCTCCTTTGCCCTTATTAAAAAAATCCAGTATCTGTAGATGATCATGAAGATGCTGGCCACAACATGTCTCCTACTTCCCTGAAAGATCCACTCTCAGTGTATGTGCATATGGAGTTTCCACATCACACCTGTTGCAAGTTGCATATTAGACGACATATGATCGGTTTCCATGTCTTAAATTCAGAACCTGCTCAGATCCCCCGTCGATTCTAATGGACATAACTTTCTTTCTTCGAAATGGACAGAAAATTGTGCGTTTGGAGTAAAACTCTACAATTGTGTTTGTGTGTGTGTGTGTGTGTGTGTGTGTGTGTTTTGAACATATTGGGTTCAATTTTTCTCTTTGACTTGAATATATTAACATTTTATTTAAGTTTAAGTTAATTAAACCTACATGTTCTAGTTTTTATTTTCAGACCACTTCAGAACTTCTTTTAACTTGAAGTCTTTTGACTTGAATGAGCATTTAAATGAATGCACCATACAAAGTTCAATCAACTTATTAAATAAATTAAGTTTCTAAAGAATCCGCATATTAGCAGATTTCTCAGCATGCATTGTTTAAAATTATCTTACGATCCTTCTTTTTTACATGATGAAAATGTGCTGTGTGTTTCTAATACATTTTACGATGTGTTATGAGACACAACACGAAAAACATTGCAAACCACGATGAAGGTTAGTCTTGAATTCAGTCTCTACCTCCTTCATATAAAATTTGATAAATTCACTGGGAGCAGCTTCACATCTTGTCTTTTTGTCAATGCTGGAACAAAGTAGCTCCAACAGGAGCAGCTGTAAGTTTTTTGTGTGAAATTAAGAACTGACTAGCTGAGAAAATGTAAAAAGAAATCAAATCATTGTGAACGTTTGAGCAAAACTCCTTTTTGATTAAGTATCATTTTCCATTGTTTAGAGCACCACAAATGCAATTTCTCCTGTGATTTGGGGTGGAGGGGGAATCTCAATCATAAAAACTTAAATCACAAAACAACTAACCTCATGGATGCTGTAGCAAGGACTCAGCCTCGATACATGGGACGCCAGCTCAATCAGATGAGCTGCAGGGGGGCCTGGAATATTATCATTTGATCAATTCCTTGTTTAGATTACTTTTACCCTGCTCCACACAAGTAATGTTATTAAAAGATGAGGGTTGTTGTAGAGGCCTGGTGGGGGAAGGAAGGAGGTGTTTGTTCTCATATATTTCTGTTAAGAATCCTCCCATCAAGCCAAGAAGACCCCTGGCATTCCCACAGGTCAAATGTAGTAAAAACAGTATTTGTTTTAAGAAATGGTTCCCAACCATGTCTGCTTTTTAACCCTCAATACAAATAAATATCTAGTACTTGAACCCCTCTTTATAGGTATATGTTTATATGTTATGAGCAGTTCATTTGAAATGTTTTAGAGCTTTTTTCATGAGGACAAAAGCAAAGATTTTAAAAAGCTCCAAAGAGTTTTGAGAAGCAGGAGTTTTTCCTATCCTAATAATCATCTTGCAACAAGTTGTGTAGGTCTTGACCCTCAGGAAAGAAAACCGCTGGTGTAGATGTTTTATGGTCCATATGGGAGGATTGGAGCAGGTCTGATATACTTGAGTGGCCACAATCCAATTTGTCAAAAGCAACTTAGAATTCACACGGTTCCTGTCCATGGGCTCAAGATAGGACCCGACCAATATTTCCTGCTGTCAGTCTTAGTTTATGGAGAAAAAGATGATTTTGGCAGCAAGATGGTTTTGGTAAACTGAGCACGGCTCAGTGGCCTTGTCTCTGTCAGGACAAGGTGTAGAGACTTCAGAGCAGATTATAAAAATGGGCAGTTTCAGGTTGTGCTTGATATCTAATCTACATGGTACGGTCAGGCTGACAGCTGACACATCACTCACTAGGGGAGGTGATGTGATCCTGTCTAAGTTTAGTTTTGATTAATTGTGTCCACAGAGGTCAAACAGTCTGGCTGATACAGTATGAACCCTAAACTAAAGAAAGAACAAGCCATTTTGTGATTTAATAGATCAGAAAGATGAAGATGAATAGATACGTACTCAGAAAATCTTCAAATCATTTTAAAGTTCAGAATTTAATTTGTCAGAATTATTTTGTCATATGCGAAAGCCATTTGAAATTTGAGATTTTTGTCAGTGTATGAATAGTAAAAAGGGCATTGATAGAAAAAGATAAGAAAGCTTGAGACTAAGTCTGAGCTCCTGAAAAAGTCCGACCTCTTGTAGAATATAAACATATTCATCAACAGCTTCTTTTAATCCTCTCAACAGCCACAGAGTGTCAACAATAATACAAGTTACCAAGTGTTTAAAGGGAAGTAGTAAAGAAGAGAGAGTATTGCTGTGGATGAAATCAGACACTGAATCCTCAGGGATTTTGGACTGAAATAAATCCAACAGAAGCAGAACATGCTGAAATTTTCATTGGATTTGATGATAAACTGGAACTGGAAGCAAAAAGAGCAAAAAGATGGTGAAATGATTTTAAACGGTCGTCTTTGAATGAGATTACAGGTTGGTGAGGAAAATGCTGGAGGTTTTTCTGTAACATGGGAGCAAGACGAAATCGGGAATAGCTAAATATTAAATTGTTTACCCAATAAGCCCTTTTTTAATTATTTACTTAACAGCTTTCACATTTTTTATTGCTTTGTTGAAAATGGTGACTTAAATTGTATCGGTTTAATGTCTACTGATAATAAATATATTCCATCCTAATTAGAAATTAATGACATTAAATTAATTACATAAAGTGGTCTTCAAATGTTTTTCCTGCATTAAAATAATTTACGCCTTTTGCATAATAATTACACACAAGTTGCATGAAAGTAAACTCACATTTGCATTAATTTCGCTTCCATTAAATTCTTTTTGGCTCTTTGAATTTATCTTGTGGTGAGATATTGAATTACCTGAAACAATATTATTATATATTGAAGTAATACATTAGGGAGTAATACTTGGGAGGTCCAAGTGCATCATTGCTATTCTGGACTTTGCATAATTAAACATTTAGAGAAATATAATGGTGAGATCCTGAATAATAAAAAATAATGTATGGGAAATTTAGAAGTAAGTTTTATTTATACTTTTCTTGATAATTTTCTCATGAAGTTCAGTCAAAAAACTGTAAAACAGCCAAACTTACATCTGATTTTTTTGTGTAACTGCACTAGAATATATATAATCTGGCTTTAACTTAAATTGACTCTGTTAAGACCATTTTATCGCTACTATTAGAATAAGGGGAAAATGGCATTAATATTAAGGAGGAATTATTCATTTTGGACAGCTAATATTGGATGTTGCATCTCTAAATTTCAAACTTGCTCATGACTTGTAAAAACAGTGCCCTCCCACCCAGGGCTGTATCCAGGTAATGTGGTCATAGCATATCATCATCTGGTGGGGAAATACTGCATCTAAAGACACGTAAGGACATATATACATAGTCTAATTGGAGAAATAATGTGTGTCTGATATGTTTTTTCCACAAATAAAAGTGTAATTTTCACATTAAAATACGTCATAAGGCCTCCTTCTGCCTCGTTACACAATTTAAGAATCTATCAATATGCAAATTATGTTCATTTCTAAAGTTTTCCTGCTGAACACAAGATGTCTCCTGCGTCACTGTAAAGTCAATTCTCAGTGTCTGGTGGCTTCAAGTTTTCATATCACACTTGTATAAGTTATATACTGGACAATATTTTATTTGGATTTTTCATTTGTTTTTATCATTTTGTAGCCTAAAGGTAGTCCAGTTTAAATACACACTGAGTCTAAAATGCTTAAACCAGCCTATAAAATCATTTAGCTACTTAATAATACTTGATAAAACCCCCAAATGCCCAGAAACAAGAGAGAGAAAATGTCCTCGATGTCATGGATGTATAAAGGAGGGCTTGAATAATAATAGTCACAGTTAAAATATTATTAATGATATTATAGCCACAACCTTGCTACCACCTCCGATCTGAATGAAACTGTCACTTGGGTTAAAGCATTACAATACCACACATGACCAGCAGAGGGGGGCGCTGTCCCTAACACCGCCATGCTGTCCGGAAGACGAACGTAAATATTTTTGTGACGTTTCATGTCCCGGATCACTCACATCCACCCATTAAGAAGAATATCAGTCCTTCAGCCTGTGACTGCACCGCCGTGTGCGTCTTCTTCTTCTGTCAGCCCCCCCTGTCGACTCATCTGACCGAGCCTGTTAGTACCAGAGCTCCTCTTATTCCTCTTCATCATCCAGTAGCTCGTGTGTTTGTGCACCAGCTGGTTTCTCGTGTGTAACATGCAGAAAAGAAGGAAGCCAGAGCCGATCCAACTCAACCCGATCCCCGATGGAAACACTATCAACGGCACCGGAGCCACGGAGTGAGTGTCAATATTGATCCGCTGCTGACATTCAGACTGGTGATTGGAGGGGCGGGTTATTGATGAACGACATGTGATCGATCATTTCTGTCAAATTCGTGTTTAATATGCAGTCGGCTCGTGACAAGTGCAATGACATGGATCCCCTTTACTGTATGTGTAACTCTGTAGACTCTGCATCAGGTGTGCGTGCGTGCGTCTGCGTGCGTGCGCGTGCGTGTGTGAGAGAGAGAGCTTGGGCGGCAACTAATGATCACCTTCATTATTATCGATTCATATATTGAGATGCTTATGATGAATAATTGATCAACTAAGTTTCCAAAGTCCAAGGTGACGTCTTCACATTATGCCTGCCCAGACGCAACTAATGATCATTTTCATTATTGATTAATCAGTCGAGATTTTTTTTTTTCAATTAATGATTTTGACTTTAAAATACTTCTTATCTAAAATCTTCAAACCGCTCAAAACACAGATATTCAGCTCACAAATGTTTGGCATTAAACCGTTATAATATTAGTTGGCTACAAGTTTTCTGTTGATCAACTAATCGATTGAAGTGTGTCAGCCTTGCAGCAGCTAAAAAAATCCAACCAATAATTCATATCAGCTCATATTGTAGCTGGATCCAGTAAACCTTTGGGTTTTTTTTCTTTATAAATACCAATTGTTTCATTGATTTTCAGATTTGTTTGTTGATCAGCTAATCGATTAATGCACTAGTTTACACTAAATGTTGCAGCTGCTGAAAATTTTACAGTTCCAATTTATTTCTTTACTTTTGCTTTCTTACACAAATTAATTACGTTACAAAGAAAATGTTAACATTATTTTCATTGGAGCTTTTTCCCAGCAGACATTTGTCACACTCTTATTAACTAATTAACTGCATTACATCTCGATGAGCTAGTGTCCTGGGTTCTGGTATTGTGCATGCTGGCTCACTGGGACTACTTGATGTAACTGAGCCGTCGTAAACAACATCTGTATCACCTGTGTTTTTCCTGCTATGGCAAGTCAAAATGTCTGCTGTGAAAAGGATCAATAATGTGCAGCTCTCAGGGCAATTCAAGTGTCAAAGATGAGCAGGTCACTCTGTAACTCTTATATCCCACTTTGTGTGGACTGTGATTAGTCAGAGATTGACCTTTGCCGGGAGCCAGTAATATTTCTGTGTGTTTAAGTTTTGTGTAGGCCTGCTCCCACCACCGTTTGACAAAACACAGTAATGGAGATATTAAATTGTTGTGACACAATGCTCTCATAGCTCTGAGTTCACAGAGAAAAGCCCAGTCAGTCCAGCAGCAAGCTGGATCAGTAGAGATGAGTATTACATAACCTATCATCCCTCGTGATGGTTTTCAAATGTGTTGTAGAGGTGTAATATTTCATTAGATCATACAACTGAAGGACTAAAATCCAAACCTGTATTAAATCAACATATAATTAGACTAATAAACCTGTTTTTATGCTTGTTTTTTTGTCTGACCAGCAGTCCAAAGCATAAATATACACAGTTTATTATTATTTAAGACAAAGAAAAGCAGTAAATTCTCCCATTTAATGGTTAACAGATGGTTCATTTTCTGTGAATTGGTTAATCAATTAATCCAATATTTGTTTCAGCTCCACAAATTAGCTGACATTAAATAGAAAACATCTTAACTGTGCCATAATTTAGTAACATTTCAAATTTAATATTAAAGAGAGCATTCATTATAATTAATATTCCATATATACATTTATCTATACACTTTTATATATTAGGGTCATAAAAGATA
Organism: Morone saxatilis; assembly: GCF_004916995.1. Taxonomy (NCBI): domain Eukaryota; kingdom Metazoa; phylum Chordata; class Actinopteri; family Moronidae; genus Morone; species Morone saxatilis. The sequence continues at coordinate 15,030,303 of NW_023339762.1, read as the reverse complement.
TTAGCGGATATTAAAGACACTTCATGCTTTTATGTTGGAAGAGCAGTATGTTAATAGTGTTAAACAGGGTAGTTGTGCTTTGGCTTTGCTCAGTAGGAGTTGATGATGACATAATGTTTGGCTGGAGTTGAGCACATTCCTCCCGCTGAGGCCGAGGAGCTGCATGTCACGATCTGCAGCAACAATCAGGAACTCTGAATCAGAGATGTGGAAGTCTCTGTTGTGGAGGGATCCCTCCCACCAGAGCAGGAACTCACAATGTGTGTGTGTGTGTGTGTCTGTGTCTGTATCTTGCATTGTGACACTCAGACTGACACACTGATGACAGAAAGCCATGCAGCCTGGTGTTACTCTGACCTCTTTTCCATAAAAAGCCAGATTTATTTGGGTCCACACTTTCAGCTGTCTGAGGCTCTTTGATGGTTGATGGCTGGTTTGCAGGCACACAAATGACCCTCATACTCTGCAGACATTTTGTTCCTTAACACTGCATAAAAACTAAACTTCTGAACACCCACATGAAAAAGGAACCTGAGTAATAATTGTTATAGTTACACACTCACTTACAGCATTACAAGTTCAATTTGTTTGATCTAGTGATGAACCTATATGATGTGTGTCTGATGACAAGGGTACCAAACATCATAGGATCACAGTCTGAATACACTCTGAAAATGCTGGAACCAAATCCATGAAACCTTGATTGAGTATATTATTGCATATTAAGTGAATGCCTACACTTTAGACCAATTATAGTCCATTTAAATTCCAGAGTTTTTGAGCAACTGGTGATGTGAAATCTGTCCTAAAGTGCCCCCTTCATCATATCATATCCAGTGTTTAGACTTATCATAATCACACAACTTCTTTGAAGCTGAAATGAGAAATAAATGATATTCATGTCTGATTTATAATTTGTTGTAAGAGGTGAGCAATGTGCATCTGAACTTGTAGGTGTTACAGAGGAGTAGGCCAATCCATTTTCAAGAGTGCAGATAGTACATGTCTTAACGAGGCCAATGTGTCAACCAAAATGTTTAATATTTCCTGATTTCCTAATTTTAGCTCTGCAAGGTGGAAGGGTAATTTGCTTGTGGAGGGCTGCAGCTTGTCCAAACATTTGCAGAGCAGTGAAGGGGAGGACTGAATTTAAAGGAACAGGCTACTTTGCTCCACATATGGTATAATAGGATGAGTGCGTATGTTTGGGGTCACCATGAACCAAACAATTAAAGGCCCTACACAGCCAGGTTTATCCCTACAGGTGTTTTTATATTTTGGCTGATTATACCACCATCTCCACCCAGCTGACCTTCTTCACAGCAGACTTGTCGTATTAGAAAAAGCACAGGTGTTACTAATAACATTAATGATGTGTCTGTCCGTTTCAAGTGTCCCTGTAAGCCATGACAGTGTGTCAGTGAGCGAGCATGCACAATGCCAGGAACCTGAAACTGAAGCATGTATTAATTACACCTGTGATTTGTCTATTGTGTCAAAATGTGAAAAACACCTATACTGTTTAAGGACGTATGGGTGATAAAACATTATCAATATAGCTGAAACTAAAGAAAACCTAGCAGTTGCTTTGAATACAAAGGGGAGAAAATGCTTGTGTTTCTAAACAGACACATACAAATGATTATACATTATTATTATTGTATATATTATTATAAATGATTTTGGACCAGCACACAGGAAGACCTGATATTCACACTAGCAGCAATCGATGCACCTCTTATTGAAACCAGACTATTCTACTCTGTTGAAAAGGATTTGCCATTACTGCCCGCCAAATGCTTTCTCAGCGTGAAATGGCTGGCAGCCACGGGAGAAGTGTACTGAGTGGTCCACATAATGCCAGCCAACCATGTAATATTATCAGTGGAGATCTGAGAACAAATAAAAACAACCTGTTCTGGGAAGACCTGCTCAGGCAACTTGTTATTTGCTAAAATCTTGGATAAAATCCTACTATCATATACATCCAAACTTACAGAATGAATTATTGAATGTATAATTTAGGAAATCTTTATACTTCTTTTATCCAGACAAGGTTGCTGTTCATTCCTTTATATAGGATGTTGTGTGAATGTGAATGTGTGAAAAGGAAATTAATGATTCTTCACTGATTAGATACAGCATACGCTATCTGGTTTACCACAAAGGGATTGATACTACTTAAGTTTAAACACTATTCTGTTTTTTTGCTACAAAGTGGAGGTATTAGAAAAACCTCAATCAAAGTACAGTGGTTTCTGTATTAAAAAAGCAAAGAAGATATGATCTACAGTACCAGTCAAAGTTTTGGATACACTTTCTCATGGGAGAGAACTTTTGACTGGTACTGTATTTTTCTTGGATCCTTAATAACTCATGAGCTTTATTTGATGAACCACTGAGTCTGTGACGCTCCTGTTTCCTAATACTTAATCCACTGAACATCTTTCAGTCCATTGTGATCCATGTTATTGGAGAAAAAAGGCAGATTTACAGCAGTCTTGATGTGGAAAAATATATGAAGGCATCACAGCTGCAGCCGCATTAGTTTATCTGGTTTCTTCTTCTTTTGAATTAATAATTTACAATATCATAGAAGTTATGTTTTACAGTACTGTAATATCCTATTCTTGTGCTAAAATGTAAATAACCTACATTTTTAAAGAATTTATAGTCTTATAAAAGTCAAAGTAGGCAAATATTTTGCAACCAGGCCACAAGGCAAAATCTAATGTGTGGCTAAAAGCATGATGACGATAACAGCAATGCCATCTTCTTTCTTGGACCTTATGCCAAGCTGCTGAAATATTGAGTCTTTTGCATGCAAGTTCTACTGGATGTCCTTGGACATTGTATGGATGGAGCACAAAGGGCCAGCGTCGTGCTCACTTGTTCCTGCACCCAGAGGTGGGGGGAGGCTGCAGTGTGAAGCTACTGTAGCCCCTCCCACATACGTATTGTGTGGAGTGTGTTTCAGGCTGCTCTTCTTCTCAGTATCTCCAGCCTCCTCCACCCCCAGCTCTTGTCGACAAAACGCCCACGCTACCCACAGCCAACTCAAACTCAGCACCTCGTCTCCATGGATATGCAGGCCTGCTGTCAAAAATAAAACCACTTAACCCTCTCTTTGCTGGAGGTGGAGCAGCAGAGGGAAGAGCACTGTAGTCCACCTATACAAAGATTTTTGACTAGCTTTGTGTTGCAGTACGTACAGTGTTTTGAGATAATGGAAGTCAGAGGTTCATAATTGATGTCTCAAGGAAATGCATTGCCATGACAACAGCATTTGGGGAGCAGCGTCAGTGCTCATAGGAACTCCGAGCTTCCTCTCATCAGGATCTGGGAAGTAACACTAAAACATACTCTGTGACCTTCTCTGTCTCCCTGGTGGGTCTGTGGTTAGTTGCCATTGTTCCCCAAGGCACATGCAATAGTACTTGTCACACACCAAGCTTTTTTTTTCTTCAAAAATTCAATTATATAATAGATACAGCAGATCTGGACAAACAGTGGATTGCCTCACGCAGTGACAGCCAGTACTTCTAGAAAAGAACATCTGAGAAATTTCTGTCTGAATGGACTCAATGTCCGTTTATGGAAGAACACGTTAATAATACATGATTTACTCATCTTCCTCTCTGTCTTTACTGTAAGAACAAACTTGGAGGCACTGCAAAAGAAACTTGAGGAGCTTGAGTTGGATGAGCAGCAGCGGAAACGCCTGGAGGCTTTTCTGACACAGAAGCAGAAGGTGGGAGAGCTGAAGGACGATGACTTTGAAAAGATCTGTGAGCTGGGTGCAGGCAACGGAGGAGTTGTCTTCAAGGTCTCCCACCGACCCTCTGGTCTGATTATGGCAAGGAAGGTAAGCTGAGGCCCTGATGGCCAGTTACAGGCTGAGTTTCCTTCAGTATATCAGACAGGCATTGATTTTTACAGGCATCAGCGCTGTTTTCACTGTTTTTCCAGTATAACAGTAACATAAATATGGGTGACTGTGACAAACAGTCTTTAACACGTTAAAAAAGCTATGTATGATCCACACTGACATACTGACACATCCACATTGTAACATTTTTCCTTATGATAATTCTTGTTTATAATAAAAGCATGTAGAGTATCTAATGTTCTTGTGTGTGCACACAGAAAAGACAGATTGAATCTCTTAGTATTCATATTCTGTGTGATAAGAGAACATAAATAAAACATGATCCTGTGCTCCAGTTAATCCACCTGGAGATCAAACCAGCCATTAGGAACCAGATCATTAGGGAACTGCAGGTGCTGCATGAGTGTAACTCCCCCTACATTGTGGGCTTCTATGGAGCTTTCTACAGCGATGGAGAAATCAGCATCTGCATGGAACATATGGTACTTTTCCTTCATATATTGTGCCTGCCAATGTATTTACACAGCATTCAGTGCTGCTTTACAGTCTGTGTAACAAGTGTTGTCGTGCCTGTACTGTGCAACCCTACTTTTATTGACACAAACCAGTTTTGTTTGAATGTGTTGAATTTCACAATTGATATTTTTGTGCTCTCCATATTTTGCTCCCCTGCTGGCTGTAGGACGGTGGCTCCCTGGATCAGTCTTTGAAGAAGGCGGGCAAGATCCCAGAGCAGATCCTTGGCAAAGTCAGCATCGCTGTGGGTAGTTCCAACACCTCTCCTACCAGACTTGTGTTCGGTCATCACACTACAGCTATATTTGTTTTGGTTTTGGATACAGAACTGTTTTTCTCACAGATGCATATTCAGTAGTACATTATTTCTTGTGCACTACCAAATAATCTACTAGGCTGATATGCAATATTTGTCTTTCCAGGTCATTAAAGGGCTCTCCTACCTGAGGGAGAAACACAAGATCATGCACAGAGGTCAATCACTATTTAATCTACTAAAAGATATAAATATAATAGGATTTTTAAAGGTTACAAGACGTTTAAATACATTAACAATACATAAGTATGCTATACTTAACACTTTTTGCTTTAAATTACTTGAAGCAGAGTATTAATCTTCACCTTGCAGTGATTCCCTGTTTAAGATACATAGACTAGAACTTTGTTGTACATATGAATGATGAAAGGAAATGTTACATAGACAGGCTTGCAACACAAAGCATGACAAAACATGCCACAAGCCTTTGCAGTTGCAAGTTTGATTTATGGTGCTTACTGTTCCCTGTTGAACACTTGTCCGCCATGTTCTCCTAAATACTGCATGTCCCTCTTTCAGATGTCAAGCCTTCTAACATCTTAGTGAACTCCCGGGGTGAGATCAAGCTGTGTGACTTTGGAGTGAGCGGACAGCTCATAGATTCCATGGCCAACTCATTTGTGGGCACTCGCTCTTACATGTCTGTAAGTTAAAATTGACACACCCTTTTATGCTGCTCTCATTCACACACTAGCCTTTAGGATTCCTGTTACATCTGTAGTAGGTCTCAGATTTATATGTCTAAAGGGAAGTGGAGTCCCCAGCTCATTCTCAATTCACAATTTTGATGACTCATGGATCAGCTGGGACTGGATTCATAAATAGGCTTCATGTAGCATGCAAGCTGCATTTGAAAACTTTTCATTAAAACTGGTTACTCAAACTCAAGCATTTTTTCTAATATATTATCTCTGATGCCTATTTTACTGACTATCAAGTTACTATTAAGTTGGAACCTGCCTGAAGCCAGGTAATTTTACTCTGATTGCTGTGTTTTCATCTTTCTAACTGTTGCACAAATGAATAACTGCTATAACAGTGATAATTGCATGTGTTGTGTAGCCGGAGCGTTTACAGGGCACCCATTACTCTGTTCAGTCGGACATCTGGAGTATGGGTCTGTCCCTAGTTGAAATGGCCATTGGACGCTTCCCTATCCCGCCACCTGATGCTAAAGAACTGGAACAGATTTTTGGTTTCCCAGTGGAAGGGGAGGCTGCCTCCAGTGAGTCTTCACCAAAGCCACGGCCCCCAGGGCGACCAGGCAGCTGTAAGTCTAAGACGACACTGCTTCATCCTGTGATTCTGCACCAGACAGTCGCTCTCTTTTTTAAATTACAGCACCTTGGAATTAAATAATTTCTAAAAGTCTGTTGGAATTGTTGAATTGAAATGAGTGAAGTTTATTTTATTTATTTAGTTGAGTGATGATGGTGCAGACGACACAGGCTGATATCTCTATTTTTTACCCGCCAGCATACGGACCTGACAGCAGACCACCGATGGCTATATTTGAGCTGCTAGATTACATCGTCAATGAGGTGAGTGTGCCAACTATATTACCCCATCCTGACATGTTGTAATGCATTTGATGCATTCAGTACTGACTGGACCTTTTCATTTTCAGCCTCCGCCAAAGCTACCTGGGATATTTAGCTCTGAATTTCAAGACTTTGTGAATAAATGGTATGCAGGACAAATCTTTTTTTCTTAATATAAATCGTAATATTTACTGACATCAGTACCAATGGAATATCCACATCTGCCAATCAGACTTTATGCCACCTAGTGGTGTTAAAATGCACTATATTCTCAGATTGTTTGTCTCCATTGCAGCTTGATTAAGAATCCAGCAGAGAGAGCAGACCTGAAGCAGTTGACGGTGAGTGTATATTTAGCTGTATTCTCTTTGGCTACATCTTTCTTCATCTTACACATCTTTCCTTTTCTTCAGGTGCATTCTTTTATCAAACAGTCTGATGCAGAGCAGGTTGACTTTGCTGGCTGGTTGTGCAGTACCATTGGACTCAATCAGCCTGTGACACCAACCCACGGTACAGCAGTGTGAGACCTGTCATCAAGAAAACCCCCACATCTTCTAATGGCTGGATTTGTATTATGGGTAAAAAAGTATTGTTTATACAGAGTATTAAATAAGTTTAAAAGTTGTGCAACCAATAGTTGTATATTTAGTGTACACACCTACATGCCAAGTGAAATTAACAAACTATGATTGAACAATTTTCAGGGCTACATTGCAGGCCTGCCTGAAAAGCCATCTTTTTCTAATGATCAAATTATTTAATCATGATAAATGCTGCTCAACCTGTGTGCTTGATATTCCTATTTACCTTGTGTCCTTACAGCGCCAACAGATTACAATCTTTGTTAGTTTATGTGAAATAAATAGTCTTGTGAATCAACATTTTGAATGACAGGTCTGACTCGTGCATTTGAATCAACCGATTTATTTTGAACTCCAGTCTGTAAAAAGATTTATAGATTTATGCCTTGGTTTTGGCGGGAGCTCCCTTCTTCCCAGGCTTCTTCTTGGATTTCAGCATCTTAGCCTTGATCTATGGAGAGAACAAACATAAGTTCAAAGTCACATTCTACAATTAGTCTACAATTTTTCCTTCCAGCTTGACTTGTTAGTGTTCTTACCGCAGGGTCGTGCTTAAGGATGGCATGACGTCTCGCTGTCTTGGCGTAAGGGTTCAGTTTGAGCATTATCCTCAAGTTCTTCAGAGGATTCTTCTTCAGTACTCTGCGGTTGATCTGCTTACTGTAATGACAATAAAAGACGGTCTTAATAACTTGAACCTCTGCTAAACTACAAGTTTTCAGGAAACACTATTGCTCAGGACTTCCATATAATCAGGGTTCAGAAACACGGACCTGAAGTGGAACATCATCATAGTTGACAAGCTTTTAAACAAAAATATCAAGAACTGAGCAGTGCTTACCTAGGTGTACGAAGTGTTTTCTGGATCTCCTCCTCCTCAGTACTCTGCGATTGATCTGCTTGCTGTAATGACAATATAACAGTGTTAACAATGTGAACCTCTGCTAAACTGTTTCATTTTAAAGAAACACGTTGCTCAGGACTTCCATATAATCAGGGTTCAGAAACACGGACCTGAAGTGGAACATCATCATAGTTGACAAACTTTTTAAAACTATCAAGAACTGAGCAGTGCTTACTTAGGTGTATGAAGTTGTTTCTGGATCTCTTCGCTCTTTAGGATCCTGCTCAGGTTGGTATTGGTCATCTTGTTCATGGGCAGGCTGGAATAAATAATAAATAGAGAATTAATTCATGTTGAAATTGATTCAGATAGAAAAACGGACTAGTCTTTTGATGCTAAAACTCAGAACTTCTTTAAATATCACAGAATTTCAAAAACACGGACCATGAAGTGGAAGCTCATCACTGTAAAGTGATCCAGCACTAGTTTAACCTGTACTAAAAAGTGATTGCTCCTTAAATACTCACTTGTAGTCAAGCCTCAGGGAAGCAGGTTTACATCAGGTGCCATACAGCTCGTCTGTCCAGATGCAGTGGGGTCCAACATCCAGCGCGGCCTTTGGTGGTTCAGATTAGCATTCTGCAGCATTTTCATTTTAATTTAAGCCCATAAAAAGGATATGAATTATACATTATGTATTAAATATGAACACTTAGAATACTGTTCTGATATACATTTACTTAACACAGTAATAAATTATACATTTGATCAACGCACCTGAGATATTTGCCGACTTTGGTGACACCAGTGACTTTGTGGTAGATGATGCACGGTCTTCTGTGTTCAATCCATCTGCGACTCATCTTACCCAGTCATGCTTTACTCAGATTGTGCTGCAGCTTAGTTTGTTTTACTTCAGGTGAGTAAAACACACTCGAGATTCCCCCAAAATTGAGGGGACTGTATAAAGAGCCTACCGTTTCCATACAAAATGGATTAACACCAGCCAACAACAGCCTTCAAAATGAAATCCGCAGTTTACTTTAGAATTGTTGTTCCATTTAAAAACCAAGTGTACCAGTGGAATCAGAACGACATCCATGTTTCAGAAATGTGAAACACATCCACAACAAACCTGATATCCTGATGGTCCTCTAATAAGTGAATTGGCATTATGGGTAAAAAGTATGTTCACACTGAGTACTAAATAAGTTTAAAAGGTTGTGAAATTAATAGTTGTAAATTAAGTGCAAATGCTACATGCCAAGTGAAATTAACCATTAAAACAATTCTTTGGGACTACACTGCAGGCGTGCCTGTACAGTCATACTTTTTTAATGATTAAATGTAATCTTAACTGCTGCGCAACCTGTGTGCTTTATATTCCTCTTTACCTTGTGTACTTTCAGCATCAGATTACAATCTTTGTTAGTTTGTGAAATAAATAGTCTTGTAAATCAAATTTTTGAATGACAGGTCTGACTCGTGCATTTGAATCAACCGATTTATTTTATCACTGAACTCCAGTCTGTAAAAAGATTTATAGATCATGCTTGGTTTTGGCCGGGAGCTCCCTTCTTCCCAGGCCTTACTCTTGGAGTTTCAGCAGTCTTAGCCTTGATTACCGGAGAAGAACAACACATAAGTTCACAGTCACATTCTACATTAGTCTACATTTTTCCTTCCAGCTTGACTGTTAGGCTTTTACCGGCAGGGGGTCGTCTTAGGATGGCCAATGACGTCCTCGCTGTCTTGGGTAGGTTTCAGTCCTTGAGCATATCCTCCAAGTCCAGCAGGATTCTTCTTCAGTACTCTGCGGTTGATCTGCTTGCTGTAATGACAATAAAAGACGGTCTTAATAACTTGAACCTCTGCTAAACTGAAAGTTTTCAGGAAACACTGTATTGCTCAGGACTTCCATATAATCAGGGTTCAGAAACACGGACCTGAAGTGGAACATCATCATAGTTGACAAGCTTTTAAACAAAAATATCAAGAACTGAGCAGTGCTTACCTAGGTGTACGAAGTGCTTTCTGGATCTCCTCGCTCTTAAGGATCCTGCTCAGGTCGGTATTGGTCATCTTGTGCATGGGCAGGCTGGAAAAAAATAAAGAGTAATAATTTAAGATTAAAATTCATCATGTTAAGTAGTAAACTGTCTTGCCTTTTGATGCTAAAACTCAGAACTTCTTAAATATCACAGAGTTTCAAAAACACGGACCTGAAGTGGAAGCTCATCACTGTAATGTAATCCACATTAGTTTCACTATTTACCATTACTTCTTAAATACTCACTTGTAGCCGATCTTCAGGGAAGCAGGTTTACGCCAGGTGCCGTACAGCTCATCCAGCTTGCGGAAAGCACTCTCTGTCCAGATGCAGAAGCGTCCAACATGACCACCAGGGGCAAGCCTCAGGAGGTTCAGTTTGTTCACGTTCTGCAGAGTGATGCCTTCAATACAATACAGCACAATAATTAAACACTCACCAGGTTGGAGTCACATAAGGTAAAGATAGGTTGCTTCTTTTAAAAAGTAATTTACTTTTACTTAATCAAAACTTTGATAACCACAAGATTGAAAAAGTCATTATACACCTGCATAACTACACAGCTATGGGGTCTAAAGGATAGCACAGTCTTACTGCCTTTGTCCCTACACTGTCCCATTTTCATCTTCATTTTAGTCTGTAATACTCACTGCATACAAACTAAGTTGTTAGGTATTCAATATAAATAAAGTAATAAGATACTGTACTGATATCCATCTAACAATAACAAATTCGGCATTTGACCAAATAACATACCTGGGATATTTCTGAAGGCTTTGGTAACACCAGCATCTTGGTTATAGATGATGCATGGTCCTTTGCGTTGGATACGTCTGCGATTCCTCATCTTACCCTTACCGGCACGCATGCGCTGAGAGGCGTAGACCTGAGAACAGAACGTTTATATAACTTCAATATGCCATTAAACAAAATAAAACTAACTAGTAAAGCTCAATAAGTGTGCTAAACCTATGCAGGTAACTGTTCTTAATTAATCCTACTGAAAGTATCATGTTAAAGGTTAGACTATCAAAAACATCAGATAAGATCCTAGTCATGCTTTATGCAGCCTAATTCAGGCGAGTATAGCTGAAATTAGCACCCAACTTCATATTCGCCGTTTCATTTTCAAATCACATTCCCTAATTGAGTGCTGAGTCAGTCCAAATGTAAGAAATATTACCTTCTTAATGTCATTCCAGGCTTTGAGCTTTTTCAGCAGGAGCACGGCCTCCTTGGTCTTCTTGTAGCCCTCAACTTTGTCTTCAACCACCAGTGGGACCTCAGGGATTTCCTCGATGCGGTGTCCTAACAGACAAGACTACTGTGTCAACCCAATCTACATACACACTTGTGTGACTGTCAAAGACTAGTATTACCAGAACTTGCTCAGAATTAAACACTCATCAATTCCCCGTGACAGCTTAAAGACGGCAGGCAACCGTCACTGCTCACAGAATCAGACGCAAATTACACCATCATGGCAAGACGCACGTTAAGCTGCACTACAAACATTTCTACAAGACTTTTTGTCCTCCTCAAATACTGCTTTTGGAGCTTACCTTTGGACATCACAAGTGCAGGAATGGCAGAGGCGGCCACGGCGGAGCAGATGGCATAGCGCTTCTGGGTTGTGTTGATCCTGCGGTGCCAGCGGCGCCAGGTCTTGGTGGGGGCAAACATGCGTCCTCCGCGACACATCTAGATCAGAGTCAAGGAGGTTTTGACAACTCCTGCAGCAACACAAGTACTGAAGTACCTAAAACCTGCTCAGACTCAGTTGGTCGTCAGCTTTCTGTGCCAGCATATGACGGCAGGCAACCGTCACTGTTCACAAAATCAGACGCAAATTACACCATCATGGCAAGTGTTCATTCATTCAGTTTTAGTTTCCTTGGACACATACAAAAAGTGAGGATAAAAAAAAGTAAGCCTGAATTCTGGTCAAAAGGATACATTTCCGAAAGCACCCTGGCCAGAGCGGTGAGTACCACCACCTCTCACACGAGGGATACGGGCCACAGCTCTTCCTGTACCCCAGGACTCTGCGCTTGTCTGGTGACCTGAAACAAACAATTACACAGCTAAATTACAGACACTAAATAAATAGACCAGATTTGTGAATGTATGATCTGAACCACAATCTTAACTATAAGAGCAGACCTTGATCAACATGCGAGTTGAGGACCGGCATATACACTCACCTGCCAGTTCACTGACTGCATAAGGCTGGCGGCTGTTCTTGCGCATGTTTGTGTGAACAAAATTCACAACATCAGGGCGAATTGGAGCCTTGAATACAGCAGGCATGACAACATTTTTGCCTGCAGTTTCTCCTTTCTCGGAGTAAACCGAGATCAAGGGTCGGGCACAGGCCTGGAAAGCAAAATGAACAATGAGCTTTACACATGCTGCTGAGACACATAACGTTGCATTTGAGAAGGTAAAAGCTTACTCCCAAGATACCAGTGGCACTTTTGAGTATATAGTATATATAGTATATAGTAAGTATATAATTTAAGATGTGTCTTATCTAGTATGTACGAGCAGACAAACTGCTAGCGTTTAAGGCAATCAGTGGTATTTTTGTGGTATTATCAAGTGTGGCTGTCGCTCTACTAACATTAATAGCAGCAGAGTCTGTCCATTAACATCAGGGAGAAAAGTTCCCCAAGAAATCTGCGGCTGATGGCCTTAGCTTAGCTCGATTATGCTAACGTGGCACATCAACCCAGTTTTAACCTTCTTCAATCATTGTAGACGGCGTTCAGTGCATAAATACACTTATATACCACAAGTACTTTCTACAGCGACCAAATCAAAACGCAGATGCCATCTAAATGAGTGACATCTGCTATCTGCGTGTTAGAGGTCTAGCAGCGACAAACACACGTGTAACTTTGGTTTAACTGTTCGTCCAAAATGGCTCCTCGTGTTAGCCTCGCCTGCCGGGAGCAAACCAACTCACTGCCTTTAAATCTCAATTTGAGCTTCCCGACGGCAGAAAACACGGGATTATTTGTACAAGTAAAAACGACGAGATAAAGCCTGCACAAAATATTCCGTATTAACAACAATCTGGCTACAATTTCTCACCATTTTCGATAATTATTTTTCGGCTCGCCGGGGACCACGCTCCTCTCGCTATGGCGGCCACAGTAAAAAGGAAGTTGGTAAATCACCCCGAGTGGTTTATGCCTCCGCCTCGACGAATATCACTTCCGTTCATAGACATTTTCCAGCATCGTTTAACTTATCGCTAAGAAACACACATCATAAATTTGTACGAGTGTATCAAACAATTTCGTTAGTATTTTTCATTTAAATTATACTAGCGAAACAAAAACAATTTAAATTTTTTTTTTGCTACAGTCGGGACTATTTCTTTACGCCATGTTGGCGCACGATGACCACAAAAGCCGAACTATTTTCTTAGTAAACTGTTTTCTTTAAAAAAAATTATTATTTTTTTTACGTTTCATAGTTTATTTTGTGATGACGCTGTGTGGATTTCGCTGACTTCCATTATTAATTTCTGATACGTGAACATATAACGATAAAGTCGTGACCTGTGACCTCGTGACGTCACCGCCCCAGTTTAGCGCGCGACTGTCAAAAATATAAACAGCAGCAGCCGGAAGTCCAAGAAGTCTGTTAAATCCTCTTAAATCCTCTTAACGTCGTTTTTATCCATTTCCTCCACGTTATTTTCCCCCTAACAGGAGATCTGTTCTGTACCTTTGCAATGGGCTCAAAGATGATATCTTGTGCTAAGGAGTTGTACGATGTTCTTCGGTGAGTGTACTTAAATGAACGCAGGCAGCTTTTAGCTTGTGCTCACTACTTTTCCACAACAACAACTTATCACGTAACGTTACGTACAGTAAGGTTGTTTTTTGTTGTGTTATTTGTGTTGGGTCGAAGGTCTCTTCAAGAAAAGGAAAGCAATGATCCGTGTACATATGAGGTAATTTAATTGTACCTAAATTAAAGTAGAATCTGTCGCAGTTTGGTGTATTAAATTAAATATGAATTAATCTGTGTTATGGTAATGATGTTGATGCAGTATATGTTGGGTTTCAGGAGGACATCCAAATATTAAAGATGAATGGAGACAGAATCCCTGTGTTGAATTTGTACTGTGGCAACCAGCCAGTCTTCATCTGTGAAAAACTTGTGAGTAGTGTTAATGCTGTGACTTATTAAATATACTCTGTTGGGTGTCTGCAAGCTCTAGACGAGTGTTACTGTGTAATGTGTAAGTTCAGTAACACAAGAACAGTCTTTTTTAGAAATCTATGGTTTCTTGGTGCATGGTTCATCTGATACATCACCAAGATGTTAATGTTGGTATGAGACGGTCAACATTCAGTTTAACAGCTTAAATATGAATCAGTTTACTGCACTAACCTTCAATTTCACTTCAGTTGCCATTATTGTGTATTATAACCATGCACCATAGTAAAAGCAAGGGGTTTACTGTAACCTGCGGATACGTTTTTTTCATACAATATTGTTAACTCCTCACTAATGCACACCATTAGACCATCGTGTTTCTTCGTGATTTTTACAAGGTTCCAAAAATAAATGAACCCGATGATCAAAAAATGACTAAAACACCAAACTGCGCTGAGGATAACACGGATGACGATGATGAGGATGCCAGTGCAGTCCAGATAGAATTGGGACCACAGCCGCTCACAGTCATGAAAGCAAGGTGACCGATGCTAAAAAGCTTAACACTTCCAAATAAAGCAAGCGCTGGTAGGATTATGTAATCTGTGTAGCTAATACACTGTAGATGACGATCAAAATGTAGTATTTTCTTTCTCTTTTTATAGGCAGTTGCTGTCTTGGTACACATTATCTCAAAATGCTAATGTGTCAGCTGTGGACAACAACCTTGTTTTACACCCTCTGTGGGTGCGATGTGACATGTCTGATCCATCTGGAACAACCTGGTTTGGAGCTGAAACAGTCTGCATGGGCAATAAAGTATCTGGTGTTAAATTATACTCCGTAACCTGCAAAGGTATATCTCAAATGCGTCATAGCTCTTTGAATAACATACCCATAAAATATTATGAGTGAATATTTGTACTCCTGTTTGATTTTGATGTTTCTGGCATTCCAACTCAAACGTTGTTAGGCTCAACTGTGGACAAAAAATCTCTCGTAACTTTGGGCGAGCTTAAACAAGAGCACAAGAAAAGGCATCACCCATCCTCGGTAAGTGAATGCATATCCTTTCTTGTAAGACAGCGTGAATGAATGTTCGTTCACTTACATTTGTCAACGCTTCCAGATGGCGATTAAAGGCAGTGCCAGGTTCAACTTGTTTGGCTCCACTGTTGTTGAAAACACCACCATTGAGTCACAGAGTAGTGTGACGGTGGATTTTAAATGGAGCCACGTGGAGAGTATCCTTGAGACCCCACCCCTGTCCTCTACAGCAACACTGGTAAGCACCAGTAATTAACACTCAAAACTACTTACCATAAATACTACTTTTTATATGTATATAGAGTTGAATTTTAGGATACTGAATGAAGTAATGGATTTTGGTGTGCTTGCCCTATTTATCTTTATTCACATGCAGAATATCAAAGTTGCCAGTGGGGACATGAGGAGCCCAATGTTCGAGATGTACAGGGAGCTAGAGTTTCTTCAGGTTTGTATCTCACAGCGAGATGAATGATCGTGAGTATCAATTAAAAAAACAACAACACCTAGATATATCAGATTCCTCCTGTTGTTTCAGACTCTTGCCGATGGTTTGAGAACTGGTGAGACTGAATGGATGGAACCTTTGGAAAGCACATCAGCTGTAACGCTAACCAAGGCCTTGCTAGAAGGTATCAGCTTTGTTAAATAAATGCACATTCACTGTGATTTAATGCTAACAGAAAGTTAAGAAGATCTTTTTTTTAACTCTTCTTTCAGAGCTTCAGAGCACTGCAAAGACACTACAAGAGCAGACTGCAAAACCAGCTGAGGTAGGATGGTGTTAAAATCAAGGGACTTTTCACAAGTTTACTCATTTCTGAATAAATGAGGTAACTATCTTGCTTCTTCATCTTTTCTTAAAGACCACAAAGATGAAGTCTGAGACAGAGACTCAAATTTTCAACTCTTTCATGGAACGAGGGGATTTGGATTTTGTGGAGCAGCTGTGGGTTCGGATGAGAAAGAGTGAGTCAGTGTCTTTATTAAACTAGGATTAATTTGATTTAGCATTACAAGCTGAAATCATTTTCCTCCATTTTGTTTTTCATTACAGGTGTGACTTCATATCAAGACATCGGAGATTGCTTGAAATTGGTCACTGAAGCCCTAAGATACGGTGACATTAAACCCTGGGTATGAAATTATACTACTGAAAACTGTTTAAGACTGAGAAAAAGATTGATGGTTGCTGTGTGTTAAGTGTTTTTTTGTTTGTTTTGTTTTCTATCACTTCCTCCAGATTCACAGAGACAGCAGCAGCTCCCTCAGCAAGCTGATCCTGCAGTCCTACCACCAGCAGATCGATCATGTGTCTCTCACAGGTGTCACCCCTGTCCACATGCTGTTAGAGATGGGTCTGGACAAGATGAGAAAGGATTACATTAACTACCTCATTGGTAACCTTTTACTTATCACCCTGAATCTCTGTATAACCCTACGTCCTTTTCATGAGATTTTAGGTTTTACATTTAAAACATTTAATCTCACTGCATATGAACTATTAAGCACAAACTTTGCTTTGATATTCAACTATGTGCAACTGTTAATTTTCTCAGGTGAAGAATTGACAACTCTCAACCACTTGGTAAGTTTAAGTTTAAGGCTATTTTACTTATGTTATTTACTTATTTACTTATGTTAGTAATGTTACCAATGAGTTTGAATATTTTACTCTACAGTGTTACTTCCTGAGCACAGAGGTTGATCTGCAGGAGCAAGTGATCCGACTCAGAAAACTGCACCATCTGCTGGAAATAATTTTGACCTGCAGTACTTTCCTGGGTTTGCCTTACGACCGGCTCTTCCTTCTCACACAGTAAATCAATTTTGGCTTTTTTCCAGTGATTTATGAGTGTGCAGAATGTACTTTCCTGAAGATGACATTAAAGTAGACAATTCCATTTCTCATAGATCATGTTTGCAGCACTACAAAACATACCCATATGATGAGGAGCATGAATTTAAACTGCAAATAAAACCTGCGCTGATCAGCCATTTCTACCAGAAGTAAGAAATACAACCCTTTGCACACTATTTTATTATATCCAAAGAAAACTGTAAATGAAGTTGAGATATCTTGTTTTTATTCAATTTATTAACACAAACCAGTAATTTGCTTCACCATGCAAAAGTGTCTAGTAAGGTGAACAGAAGTTAATGACTTCTGTGGCGTGGATTTTGTCCCCTTCATCAGGTATGAAATTTAAAAGAAGCAAGTCAACTGTATTCAGATGTGTTCATGGGGTTTGCTCAATATTGTGAGAAATACATTTTCTTTCACACTGCATCACAGTTGGATCACAGCATGTACTGTATAGGAAGTAAGTACCAACTGCAAAGTCTTAACAAGGGCTGTTGTGTCATCCCTCATGTTTCTCAGAGAGCACCCAGCAGTGTGGGGGGTTGAGGTGTCCAGTGGCCACGGTCCTCGTGAGGTCAGGACATCCTTACAGCTCAGTGACAGACCACTGGTTGATCATGTCATCTTTGAAACAGGTGATGTTTAATGCACCACCACAAATATAGTACATGCCGTATAGTTCCTATAGTGTAAGTATAAGTATTTAAGTAGTTACTACCACAGTGTACAGTACAGTTAACATTTTTCTTTCTTAACTGTCTTTAGATTACCAAAATGAAACCGTGAACGGAGACAGTGAGGATCCTGCCTTCTTCTCCACCATGGTGTACTGCAGTCTCGTCAGCTTTGCGTGAATGTACACAGAGCAAAACTGAACAACAAGAGGGGTTTATTGTCATTTTTGTATTCTACTAAAGTGTATTCTGTTTATATACTGATTTTCTGTCAAACGTTTTGAATGAATAACTTTCAGTCCTTTTGTATGTATCTTCTGTGACACTGTCATAGGTTTTCTAATCACATCTTTATTATCACATTTGCTGAATTTCTTCTGTTCAGTGTAGCAGTTAAAGAGATTTTTTTTTTTTAAAAGAGGCTTTTTTTTCTCCACACAACTCCCTGTTTTAACCAAATGAAAACACAATGTACAGTACATCACAAGGGCTGTTTGCAATGGTAATATTCCACAGCAATATTGTAATAATAAAATCCAACATGTTGCAGGGCTATCCACACAGTCTGAGTGTCTGGTATTAAATTCATTATTATTGCACATCACCTAATGAAGTCACTAATTCTCTTGAAATTCAGTTCAAATAATGTATTTCTGTTCACACGTGATCCATTAAAGAAGTTATGCATTTACAGTATGAGTGTGTGTGTGCGTTGATGTTTCTAGTTCCGCCTCCGCAGCAGGAACATAAGGAAGATGGCGCTGAGCAAAATAGAGAGTGTGCACACAGTGGGAACAACAATCTCAGTTACCATCTCCATGTGGCTGGTCAAAGGGTCTGCAAAGGACACACACACACACATTAACAACTCACTAGCATTATTAGGAAGGTCAGACACTGCTTATGAAGCAAATAATGATGCTCAAGCACAGCACTCAAAGGGTTAATATTTTTCCCTGAATCAGATTATCTTTTGTCTAATTTGTAGTGAACATGAGTGATTCCTTACCATGTATAAGTCTTAGAATATTGGCAGCAGTACTCCGCTGTTCCTCTAATAAAAAAAGAGAAAGTACTCAGAGTTGATTAACGGCACTTTAACCCTTTGAGAACTGCATGCAGCTACTGGGGAATATTCCTGAAAGCAGCATTTGTACCAAAGCCAGATAGTTATAGAAATCTAATCTCCTGAAATGTTATTTATGAATATCCATTATCAACAGATAACCTAATGCTGACATTTTGCTTTCTAAATTCAAGATCCATCACTAACAGTTTCACTGGCATTATGTTATCTGACTAAACTAAAAAAAGAAAAACAGTGTAATCCTGCTTTGTGAAATACCCCATGGGCACAAGTCCACAGATAAGCTTTATGCTTACTGACTTTTTGTCAAAGCTGCTGTGAAATCAAAAGGGTCCTTCTTGGTTGCAAATTAGATTAAAGCACACTAGTAAAATGTCAGATAAAGGAAGACGTAGTTTCAGAGGCAAGTTGTGGGGTTAAACTGCAGAGGCTTAATTCTGTTAGTCAGATTTAAAACCACACCATCAAAAAGCAATAACAAAGAAATGACATGAATGGAAGACATATACCCTCATAAGTTCTACACTTCATCATGCACTGGCCAAACCTTTGGCATTTCTGCATGTTCCTTGGATTTTCTTCTAGCTGGAGGGGCAAACAAAGAAGATATCTCAGACATTCTGTTAGAGATTTTGTTAATTATGTTTTATATTTCCCTCATTCTTATTTAACTAGTAATTTGTTCATGTGTTTTCTGAACAGCAACACAAATTCAAGTCAAATTAAAATTCTTGATTGCATTTAAAACCTATATGCACATTTTTGATATTTAGGTCAGAATCTTTATTTGTTTACCCCAGCTAGTTGTTCACCTCTGATTATTGCTAAATATGGTCAGGAATGTTATAGACGAACTGACCTGCCGCTAGGAGCTGGTTGCTAGAAGAACAAGTCTCAACAGCCTTCCTTCTCCAGTTCTCAACCTGTGGGGGTTTACAATCATATCACATATCAGCACTGGAATTATTTTTGTGGCACAGTGGAGCATTGAACAGTGATTCTCAATGTTATCATTCAAACAGAACATCTGAAAACGTTGTCTGGACAGGATTAGAGTCAGGGCTTTGTAGCAACCACCTTGTGTCTCTTACTTCTCTCTGACTGGGAAATCCATTGGCGCTGATGATGCGTTTGTAAAACTGAACAGAAGCTTTGGGATAGCGAGGCTTGTTTTTGTTCCTGAAATCCACATAGTACAAGCCAAATCTCTCGGAGTAGCCTTCATCCCACTCAAACTTATCTAGCAGGGACCATGCAGTGTAGCCCTTCACGTTGACTCCATCCTTGATGGCTGAGTGACACCAGAGCAAAGAGTGAGTTGGATTAATTTAATCTTTGAATAGATTCACTCCAAACAAAAAAAATGCACGTGTGTGAGCTCATTCACCTTTCAGCATCTCATTGATGTAGTCTTTATAATACTGTATCCTCCAGTCATCACACAGCTCTGTGCACAACATCTTCTCAGAGACTCCATTCTCAGTCACATAAACCATTGGGTTTCCGTACTGAGTCTAGATGGGGAACAAATCAATATGAAGTGCAATAAGCTGTCTTAATGTAATTTAACTAGAGTTGCAGTGTGCTGAGCTGCTTCCAGGTACAGCACAAATATCATCAAGACTGTTCTGCATTATTCACTATAAGTCACCTTGACAAAATTGAGCAGACGTCTGAAACCCCAGGGCACAGAGTAAAGCCACTCAGACCCCGGGTCAGGCCATCGTGGATCAACCAGCTCAGCCAGGTCACGGTCAGTGAAGTAGTTGCTGCTGCTGCTACGACCTGATGGGTTGTTCTTTTGGGTGATGTAGCGGGTGGTGAAATGACCGATGCCGAGGAAGTCACAGGTCCCTTTGATGTAGCTCTTCTCTTGGGGGGAAAATGATGGCAGGCGAGATGTCCCAAGGCCCTGTTGGACACTCTTCCTTCCTGCACACACAGTTATGATAGCCATAAGTTAATTCCCCAATGGCTGATGTTACTTCAGGATTAACTGCTTACAATTAATCTTACCAATGAAGTCTTTCATCACTTGTGGGTAGTCTCCATGAAAGACGGGTGTGGCAAACCAGCCCAGATAGAACTGGACATATCTCTCTGCTGCTTCAATGTCTTTCTGGTTGCTGATATCCACCGGTTCTCCCCAATCACCAGACAGAGAGATGCCAACCAAACCTGCAGATGTGAACAGCAGGTCTCAACACTAAGACAGACAGTACTGTTGAGAGGGAGATACTGAATTAAGTCAATATATTACTTTCAAGAGTTTGAACTTGTTTACCTTTTTGTTTTCCCCTCCACTGTGTATCATAACTGTGCCAAACTTTAGCATGTGCCTATGAAAAAGATATAATGAATATGATTTACATTTCAGTTCAAAGTGGCACATGAAGTGCTGAGTGTTTTTGTTGACTGAATATATATTTATTCTCCTACCTTGATTATGTGATGGGCCGCTCTGTACGCCCCTGTTCCTCTCAGCTTTAGTCCAGGAGCATGCTCACCTGTCTCATAACCTTCAACCGCTACAGACTGATCAGATTAGCAGATTATGGCATATTAGTGTCTTAATAGTACTTTAAATAACAGGTATATACATGCTTATCTGAGCTCTATGATTTAAAAAGAACCTACCCATGGATTGTTGAAAGTGATCCAGTACTTGACTCGGTTGCCAAATCTCTCAAAGCACAGGTTAGCATATTCATTGAAATGATTGACCATGCTTATATTCTGCCATCCACCATATTTCTCTTGTAAAACCTAGGAAAGCAAAGGGTACAGTAACTCAGTAAAGGGGAATAGTGCAGTAATGCAAAAAGTTAGAGAAGTTGGGGATTATCAGTATTTTGTATACCAACCTGTGGAAGATCCCAGTGATACAGAGTAACAATAGGAGTGATCTGGTTCTCTAGCAGGTGGTTAATCAGTTCATCATAGTATTGTATGCCTTTTTCATTGATGTGGTCAGCTGCAAAAAAATATACATAACTCCTCAGCTTTAGCAATTAACAAATTCAATCATAAACACCAGCTCAGTTCCAAAAGACTTGAATTACCAGCTGTTACTCACACTTAATGCCAGTAGGGATGAGTCTAGGCCAGGATATGGAGAAGCGATAGTGGTTAAGCTTCAGCTCCTTCATCAAAGAAACATCATCCTGTACAACACGACACACACATATACACACAATGGAGGGGAATATTTGAATCAAGGAATCATGTTGCATTTATATCTCATATCGTTTATATCTAAGACACACCACACATGATCAACCCACCTTGACTTTGTGGTAGCCTTCACAAGAGGAATCCCCTGTCTCATTTCGTTGGATTTTGCCTTTCTTATGACTGAACACGTCCCAGATACTCAGTCCTTTTCCATCCTTGTCCCAGGCTCCTTCTGTTTGATAGGCTGAACTGCCGGCACCCCACGAAAATCCTAACAAATACAAAATTGGCAACAACCATTCAACTGTGAGTTAGATGACTCTTAGGATGGATGATATAACCAGTTACCAAATAAGTGAGTGCACTGAATCTGTCCCACTGAAGAAAAGAACATGTGTTTACCAGCTGGAAAAGTGCCATAATAGAAGGAGCTGTGGTCGTTCTTTGTCCAGTCGAAGTCCTCAGCCGAAGACAAACACAGCACCAACACAAACACATGACACACACTGAACGCACAGCGGGGCAGCATGATACTCCTGAGCCTGCAGCACAGTCACTGTCTGGTCCTGCTCCAGTCCCTCACTGATGTCTGCACACAGATGAGAACCATTTAGCATCTCCACTTAACCACAATAACAAGCTTGGTGTGGGGGCAAACATGTTGTTATATTTAAGACACATACACACACGCGTACAATCCTCTTTTGTAAAAGTAATACCGGAAAAAATAGAAACAGTAGAAGAAACACAGTAGTAACAGAAAAACTGTCAATATAATCAGAATAAACTGTCGTCAAACAATATGAAAGCTTCCAATGTGATTGACTACGGGGGGTCCCACATCCCTAATGCAGAGCCAAATACCCCTTTTCAAAGTCAATGGAGTGTGAGCTCATCTTGCTGAGGCAGACAGATCCCATACAAACTATGGTTTTCACCTCTGTAAGCAAAGTTAATGTTAGCGAGATATTTAGTGTTCAATCACATGACAGTGGATGCACACACATATGGACTAAATGTGAATATGGTCACTTTCACAACCTCATCATTTGCCATTTATAAAGAAATTGATGCTATTTGTTATATTTTCATGGTTAATGTCCAGATTTAAGTGATCAAAACTTAATTCTCTTCATGAATAATTTAAATGCCAGGTGTTCAGGTGTATCACATTTCAGTCTTATAGTCCAATGTGAATGAAATCAGTGTGATGCATAGGACATATCATATAATGCAAACTTGCACTATAATAACTTTAAATCCAAAAATATAGAATAAGTTCATACATAGAACATAAAAAATTTCCCTGCAAATCTAAGTAAAATACATTGCTTGTCAAGTTTACCTTTGTTTTCTTCCAAATATGTAATTTTCTCCTTAATGCATTTTTGTTTAAAATATTTTTTTAAATCAGATCAGATCAGAATCAGTGCAGAATCCATAACCATCACTCCATAAAATTTAGTAATTGTGTAGAACAAGGTGTCCAATTACCTCTTATGAAGAATTCATTTGCAGGTGTGTGTGCTGAGCCCAAGTCCCTTGGTGAATGGGAACTCTCCTGGAACAGCAGACCATGTAGAAAGCTGTATATATCTATTGGTGCAATCTCTATTGTACATTGCCTGTTGTAGCACCACCCTTCTCCAGAGCTGTCCCTGCTGTCAGTGTGAAAGCTGGCCTTATTGTCAGGCTATTGTTTTAGCTGTTTAGAAAATGCTGAATGGTTTGCTAGTGGAAAGTGTTTGCACTGCATTACTCATTTGCCTGGGTCAGGTTAGGACAATTTTATATATGTATTACCATTAACTCACTATCTGAGAAAGAAACTAACAAAAGGATGCATCCTCTTATTGCCCATAAGTAAACATGCATTACATGTGAAAAACATAACCGTATGTGTACAGTGTAAAAATCAGACAGGTGAACCCTATGCAAAACATTTTATTTTGTGCTTAATTATCATTTCTTACATAATGCATACACACTATCTTCTTATATGGCCCAGCCATACATTTTAATGTTAATCCTGAAAATGCACAATATGTATAGTAAGCTATAAGCACCTAATAACACTGTCTTACTACATTTCGCACAAGATTTGACACATGAATAGACCCTTTTCACAGCAGTCGTTTTGACATGAGATAGTAGGGTAAACGCAGGTATTACCAATCATACTAACTAAGGTTTTTTTCCATTCAGGTGAAATGATCAGGGTGCTGCTATTGTGCATGGTGGCTCACTGGAAAGACTTTGCTACACTTAATGGAACAGAACCTTAATTAGTCAGTGGTTACACCTGTGTTTACCCTACTATTTCATGTCTAAATGGCTGCTGTGAAAAAGGTTTATTCTAACATAACTTGAAATCTGGATGACATGCCTTCAATCAGGCAGAGGAGAGGATACTGTTCGCACCACACATCATTACACTGTAACTGTTACTCACTCCATCCAAATAAATTAAACTTCCTAAGTGATAGTACAAAACAGGTGAACAAACAAACAGATGTCCGTTTACATGTGTTTTTCTCTTCAGTGGTGCAAATATTGAAGCCCCATGAAACACTGAGAATCTCAGTAATCATCCTCTTCCTCATCCTCCTCAGGCACAAACTCAAACTCGTTCTCATCTTCTTCATCGTTCTCTTCGTCTTCCTCCTCCTCATCATCGTCGTCGTCCTCCATATCATAATCTACAGCAGCGTTCAGTAGCAGTTTGGTCTGATTGATCTCGCTTTCATCGTCAAGGTTAATATTAACCTGAAACAATGAAAAAAAACGACATGTCAAATAAATATGTGCATACCTGTGATGAAGCACAGATGAAGCATTAGTAGCAGAAAGGGGAGTATTTGTTATTCAGCGTAGTAAATGAAGTATACATTTGATTATTCCCACAATTCAATCTCTCAATTACTAAATAACACAGACAAGCGTCCTCAAAACAGCTATGTATCTGAGTAAAATGAATTATTCGGTGCCTCCATGTGCACTGTAATATTATTATTATTCCCCACAGATGAAGGGATTAAAAAATAACCCAGGGAACTCAGCAACATTTCTGCTGGTGTAACATGATTTCTTGGCTACCTTTGTTGTACTGTATCTAAACTGGGGTTTTGCAGTAATCAGATTACTGCAAAACCACATAAACATAAACATGTTTACCTATTTCCTGTCTTAATGTTATTACTCAGAGTAACCTGGTTTTTGTGTGAATCTAAATGTGATCAGTCAGGTAATGCAGGCCTGCAGACTGCAACATCCCCAGTAAGACCGTACAGCAGTGTAACAAAAACATCTGATCCTCCATTTCCACAAACCACTTAAAAGTCAATTAATCAACAAACACAAGCAACAATATAATTCCATCTTAAAATGACAGACTGTGACATCTGAGCAGGGCTGTTCCTTAATCTGATTTACCTCAGTTTCTGGGGTTGAACGTTGAGAGGCTCCTTCTTCTGTTTGAGCATTAATGATAGATTTCAAGGCCCCTTCTTCAAACTGAAACACAGAATTAACACATTAAATATAAATATAAATATATATATATATATATATAAAAAGCACAGGTACCACAAACCCCAAAACACTCGTGCTGTGAACTCTGTCACTCACCTTCAGCCTGTTCAGCTGGTCTTGTAGCATGACTTTGATTTTGAGGAGAGTCTCCTCTTCCTTCTTCAACTCCTGCAGACGGCTGTGCATCTTTACTGGTACTGCTGCAGTCAGACCATTCCTCAACACTGACAGGGAAGGGATCAGTAGTCAGGGATGCACTAATCATGCCAGACTTTTTGTTGATTACAAAGGCGATGGGGGCTAAGTGTCTTCCCCAAACTCGCTGAAAAGTCTTACAAGTATGCTGGTCAAAGCTGTGTGGAATATGAGTTTTATTCAGATTTCGTTTAACAATTTAACAATTGAGCAGCTCTGCTTATCAGCCACTGTAGTAATTAAGTTCATTTAATGGTACAATATGGCTTTTACCACAACTAGTTACGAACAGATCGGCGTTTAACCTTCACAGCAGTTCACACAGTGTCAAATTAAAAATGTAAACAGGTTGTACTGTTACTGCTAGCTACGGAAAAAAAACAATTTGGCTAAATAGCGGTACCCCATAGTGACAGTGTATTTCACATGAAAGAGTAAAACCCAGTTTGAGACCATTACCTTCGTTTATAAATTCTGCCTACAGCTCCATATCAACGTCGAAATCGGTCATACACAAGATAACGTGCTTCCGACAGCTTTTTATTTTGAATATTGATATCTTAGCTGTTGTGCTACAGCTTCAGCTACTAGCTAAAGTTTGGGTCCTGTGGTTATGCTGTCATATCCGGGATTATTGTAGCTTTACGTGCTGTGGGAAATTGCAAGCTCTTGTCTCGGGAACAAACGATGTTTCAAGTAATAGGACTATCAGAGCAGATATTTGCTACCTACAGTGACCTGTAGATAATCAACAATCAATAATTACAACGTCTGATAGTGAAAGTCCATTACTGTTAGATAGTCCGAACAAGAACATGTTGCCGGTAAAGTTTCGAGGGAAATTACTTACATACATTATACAGAAATATATATATATGATACTTTTGTTCCGCCGTTAATTTTTATTGTAGTCGACTCATTAAAAAGAATCCACAACTTACATATGTATCCTTATACTATAACTAAACCCAGAAATACGACCTTAAGAGAAGCACCTAAAGGCAACATATATAGTTGCGGAGCGTTGAGTCTGGCGACATCTTGTGGTCAAAGGCCGGTACTGTCGCCTTGTGCCTTTGAGGTGAAAATGTTTTTAATAATTATTTTTGATGGATATAAGATAATTGTCTGATAATTTTTTGAACAATATGTGTTTTTGAGATGATAAGAGACCATTTAGTAACCAAACAAGACTGTGTTAACAAACCAAAGCATTTTTAATATGTTATTTGGGACCCTGCGGTCAGTTTGACCAGGTGGACGTGAGTTAACGGTAGCTAGCCTAGCTCATTACCGGGTACTAATGCTGCTTTTTCTTTCTAGTCGGTTATCAATGGCCGTCCTCCTCTCCAAAGAAAGGTTTGAAGTGGCAGGTGTCAACTTTACAGCACTAGGAAGCCTAATTTGTAACAAATGTAGTTCATGGTGTTAGTCTCCCCCATAAAACATAAGGGTCACACTATTGAAAGGCAAATAGGCCTTAAAAGCGAGGCCTGCTTGCTACTTCACCAGACTGTATGCTAGTGACTCCAAAAAGTGGTTTTATTTTATGATTAGCAGGACTAAAGGTAAGTAACAAATGTTAGCAAACATGCTTAAAGAATAGATTTGTTGCAAAAAGGCGGATTTATGACTATGACTATGTGTTTTTAAGCATTTGCTTGCAGGTTAAAGAAGATGGGATTGTTTTCATGGTACAGAAACATCTACACTTTTTTATATGTGTTCAGTTTGACAGTCACATAGTATCTGACCTGCTCCACTAGCAAATATTGCCTACAAAGCATGTAAGTCTCCCCTAAATCCCCCAAACCCCCATTACACCGAAAAGGGAGCAAGTAATGTAGACAACGAATTCGGTGAAAACTTAAATAGATCACAGATGGAACTCATTGATGTGAACAAGATCTGAAACGGCTCTTAATCAGTCTTCAAAAAATGTTAGAAGAGCCCATTAGGTTCTTTATAGGATTCCTTGACTAAGTCCATCCAGATGTGTGCATTGATAATCACAACATGCAAGCACGACTGGAGACTAACAATGGAGCCTAGCCAAGAGGAGAGACATACCTGTCTCTGTTCACACACATGAAAACAGAACCGCAGTAGGATGTAGGTTACTCAAATTTCCTAAACCAGATGCCTTCTATTGGTGTGCCCAACGATAATTTCAACAGCGCAGGTCATTAACATGTGGTGAAATGTAATGCCTTGTCAGGATCCTTGACAATTTGATGATTCATTTTATTTTACAAACAACAGTAAGATATTTAATGCTCTGTGAAGGAAAGTAATTATTTACACAAACATTGAATTAAAGATTGACACAGATTTTATGCCGATGGGATGTAGTTCACTTACCCTCATGGCACCTGTATGAATGTCCTCAATGGCCGTCCTGCTTGTGAATCTGCATGCTTCTTTGTATGCACACAAATGTAACCCAATATGTTGTTATATATTACTACACTACTGTCTTGATCTTTGTGTCTTCACTTGTTGAAAATGTTCTATGTTTGTGCTTCAGGTGAGCTGCAGCAGCTGTCCATTGCAATGCAGTGCTGAACTCCCTGACAAGAGGGTGACCATGTGTCTCTGATACAGGTTTGATATCAAGTATTCCTGTCAATACTCCTCTGAACTGGGTTTTTTTGAGCTACACCACAAGCACGCATAGATTTTATAGTGCAGTTCTTTTCACCAAAATGATTGTACTATACTGGGTCATTACATATCTTAATTACTCAAAATGTATTTAAAATAAGACTAATGCATATCATAACAAGTTGTTGTAATGTGAAACAGCTTGTATGTACGTTCTGCTCCTTTTAATGACAGCTGTTCCTCAAAATATTGTACAGTATTCAGAGGTAAAAAAAAAAAAGGGAGCTTGCTTTAAAACAAATGAAGATTTTTTTTTCAGCACAATACCCAGCAGGATGTTTCCAAAATACAAAATTACTCCTGATCTTTGCTATGAAATAAGGCAAGCAGTAATAATTCTGACGTCTTTGCTGGTTCTGTTTGGCTGCCACTGAGGGTGACGTGTGAGAGAAATAGTCAAGACTGGATTCCATTACATTTGTGTCGGTCAACTAATGGATTAATTGACGGTTAATTACAGCACTGTAAGTTTGCTGTGTCATGGTATGTGAACATGTACAAGAACATTATTGTTTTGAGAGTCAAGCATATAGGGAGCCTTGGGAGGGTGAAACCGGAGCTGTGTGTCAATGTACTAGAGACCTTAAGGATTTGGGGGTCAGACGAATAGGGGCTCAGAAGCCTGCGCCCCACTACCGCAGCTGCCAGCCTCCCAGCACAGACATGAGAGGCCCCTCTGTGGCATGAGGGTTTTACGTGGAGCTGGTTTCAGCAGCTTGAAGGTGGCTAATACTGTACAGTTATCACTCTGCTCCTTGAGAGCTACAGTTGCTTTTTCCTTGTCATCACGCAGACTCTGTTGCTGCTACATTGCAATTTCTCCCCAATCAAAGCGCTGCCTGGCAGGGTTTGAGCCTAGTGCTGAGGCCTGGTGGCAGCTGACGCCCGGGGCTCAGTCGCCCTGCGTGCTGCTGCGAGCGGTGGTCTGCTGTGCTTGTGCAGCGTTTGAAGGTGCTCCCATCGCCTGTGGAATGCAGTTCTGGGCGTGTTGGATGAGGGGCCTCCCAAAAGGGAGAAGAGGAAAGGGGGCGAGGAAGAAAAAGAAGGGGGGGAGATGACCTTTGAACAGTGCCGTCAGGAAGTTATGACTCAATTTTCAATCATGGCAGTTAAAACCATGGAGCAGGAGCATGGAAATAAGGAGGGTTGAAAGAATGAATGAATGAATGAATTTTTTATTATTATTGTGTCATGCATTAGCATGCCCAGCCCACAAGGGCTTACAAGACACTCCCATTATAAAAAAAATAACATATAACAGACAAAAACCAAAAGTAGATGTCTAAAATCACTAACAACTTTATAAACATTTAAACGATAATAACCATCCTGACGTTTCTCCAGCTTTAGTAACAAAAGAGGCTAACT
>NW_023339762.1:14984456-15000683 GCF_004916995.1 Morone saxatilis | reverse complement strand
CAAACATTCCATCCTGACATCATCGTTACTCCAAAATATTTCAGGGTTTTGAGCAAACAGTTCATTTACAACAGGTGCTCTTAGTTCATCATAGAAGGGACAGTATAAAAGAAAATGAGATTCATTCTCCACTTCTCGTAAATCACAAAGTCTCTGTTCCTCTGGGATATTTTTAAATCTGCCGACCTCAAGTGCCAGGGGAAGAAAGATGAAAGATGGAGAAGGAGAGTGGGAGGGAAGATGATGATACAGATTGTAAGGTGAGGCCCAGAGAGATAAGATTGTGAAACAGCAGCAAAGGGCTTGTAAGCTCGATGGGGTCGCTGAGTCACTGGGGTATCGTGTTCTCTTGCAATCACAGCTGAGGAAAACCAGATCATGGCCAGCATTGCTTGTCATTTATCTCTGGTTCAGAAACAAGGCACTCGTCTATCAGAGCTTTACACTGATATTTTTACTTATTCATAACAAAGCTAATGTTTGCTAATGTTCTACATGACTGCGATTCACTTAAGGTCAAGCCATCTGTAGAGGGTGAAGGGAAAAATGGGGGTGGCAGCTCCAGGATGTTCCCTCTTAGCATTACAGTGATATGAACTGGAGCCTTGGGCGCCAATGAAAGGAAAGGACTCATGCAGAGATGTAGAGGAGCCTTTGTTTGCAAGGAACTACCTCAACCTTTACGTTTCCTGTCCCGAACTCCCACACACACATACTCATGCAAAGAGGCACGCACACGCAGTGGGACAAATGTATTGGAGTTCATTCTTTTGTTATCAGCACAATCTTCTGCACGTACACAAAGCCAGAAAGGTATTGATGCATATGGTGGTCAATGGCTGGATGTGCTGATACAGATCAATTATGTGGTCAGAAAATATGCCTTTACACACTCACACCCTCGCATGCAGTATACAGTGTTCATATTTCATTTTATGTAATCAGTGTGTTTAAGTAGAAATCATCTTCATGTAAGTGAAGATGTAGAATAATGATCCAGTTTGCCTTAATTCTGTGCACACTGGTAACTTTCACACTGAATCAGTCAGCTGCTCAGCCCCAGTGGGCACGCTGTCACTGCATTACAGAAGATGATTGATTATAGTGTTAATCACCAGATTAACCACAACAGTGTGGTATGATCCGCTGTGTGTTTTTTGTCTTTCAACACTCGAACGTGTGTGTGTGTATACGTGTATAGCTAGGTGCCCACTGCAGCTATGATGCCGTTGTCATTCATCAAGCGAGCGTAGTAAAAGCCGAGTATTACTCCCCCTTCCAACTGGAAAACCTGAACGTTGTTGTCGTCAGCATTATCTGAAGCACTTGCGTACCAGGAGACACTCTTGATTCTGTTCAAGAAAGCATATTTATCCAATTTTATAGATTTGATTTCAGTCTGCTTATGTGGCTTTTATTTGGCTTTTATAGTTAAACTGATCTGTCCGGGGGGGGGGGGGGGGGTAAGTATGTTTAGTCAAATTGGAAAGGATGTGCAACATGTCGTGCGATCCCAGGGATGTGAGAAAGCAGAGTGACAGAGCGATGGAGGTCCGGTTCTCAGAAGAACGTCGGACGCATGGAAAACTGAAAAGGGGCTAAAAGCGCTGGCAGATCCTGGATGTAAGGCAATCCAATGTAACCACAGTAAAAGGCTGTTGATTTAGGTCGAGCTAAATCGAGTGAGCTTCTTTCTGTTGCAGCCCAGGGAATGCCTCAGATCACGGCATGAGGTTTGGGCCCTGATATGATGTGGTTTGGTCAGGGATGGCAGGAGGGAGTTTGGGGCCGGGGCTGAGGAGAATGCCTCTGTCACAGCTGAAATTTGTAAACTAATTGACCACCCATACACAGCATTCCTGCTCCACTGGCCTTTCTCTCAAAACCGACAAACAAATCCCAGAACTTAAGAACACCTCCACCAGACCAGACCCACAGACTGTAGTGTGATTAATTACATTTTCCCTTTTCCTCTCTCTCACCCTCTCCCTGTCTTTCTTTCTTGCTCTCTCTCTCGCTCTCCTGAGCCTGCTGTATTGCTCTTTATAGTTCACCTCCCTTGGTACCCCAAGTTAAACATCCTTGTAATGTCAAACCAGCTAGAAGGAAATCCACTGTGTTTTCCTTTTCTGCTGTCGTTTTTCTTTTCATAATGATTCATTATTAGTAAGTCTGCAGGCTCATTTTTCTCTTTTAGTAAGCCTTTTCAATCTCAAATATCCAACTGGCCACAAAATGTGGTGAAAGATGTTTTGGATAAAGGTGAAAATAAACAAATCCTTTTGACCCTATTCACCACAACCCAAAGTGCTGATAAATGACAGGGTTTTAAAATAAGGCTCTCTACAGCAGTGGGAGATGGGAAGGTGCTCATGCCAAGGACAAAGGTCAAATGACAACATAAGGTCCGATTACTCCCACAGGACTGGCTGTGAGATCATGCCATAGTATTGGCTAGGTAACAGCGTATTCCATAATTTTCTGTGCTTCTCGTGTTCTAAAGGCAATGCAAATCAATCGTTTAGCTGGTTAATTTGCAGATTAATGTGTTCCTTTGGACTCAAATTTTTGGCTGGCATCCCAGTTGTAGTTGGTGAGAGACTGAACTGTTTTTATCATTTTATCTAAAGCAAATATTGACTACAGCAGTTTGGGCATTCCTCACATTCCTCATGGAAAGACCATAGCACAGGTACTGCACTCCTGCTTTCCTCCTGATTTCCTTACTCTCATTAACCAGACAAAGGCATACAGCGGCCCTAACACACTCCCCATGGCTACAGTGAAGTTAGATATTTTAGAAGCTTTCTTCCTGGGAGTTAGATAAGAATTGATACCACTCTCTCACATTCTCACACTACAACAAACAGAACAAAACAAAAAACAAAAACAACATAACCCCCCCCCAGCAAGTTGTGGTTTTACAAGCGGTAATGTGCTGGACTATTTCTTGGCGGGGAGCAATGACTTCATAGCTTTAGCTCCATATTTACGGACAGATAAAAGAGAGAGACTTTGTATCAATCGAATGTCCCAGATGTTGTGGAATGTGTACTGTACGGTAGATTCCTGCAAATCACAGTAAATCCTAAATGACGAGTATCATTTTATACCTTCTGCGAAGTCCACGTGTTTGTAATGAGGTGATGTCAGCAGTCAGCTGCGAGGATGGCAGCCTGTGCTAATGGAGGCATAAGGCAGAGCAGGCCCATTGGTTGGAGGAATGTGTGAACACAGTGACAAAACCATTTATTTACAGGCACTTCCACAGTGAGGTCTAGCACCCGCAGCCCAAGTGCAACCCCGGGGAAGACACAGCTGCGTGTGAACGTTGTAGCGCCAGTCCTGCTCACTTTGATCGGCCGACATGAGAGCGGCCCTGATCTCTAGGAACACCACCCATCTTGTCTGATATTCTGAGTGCACAAACTGAGACATTCCAGACGTGCGAACTGCCCGTGACAAATGATCGCCCTTTGGGTTTTCAGCTTTCGCATGGTGTTGGCTTCTTGGCACAGTGAAGTGGGTCTGGGGCTGAGAATTTTCCCCTCTCTACGGCTTCAGTAACTGGAGCGGCACCACAGAATGTGAACAAGTCCTGGTGTGGATTGTTATGTTAGAGTGAGCCTTCAGGGTGGGGCTATGATTTAATATTGACCTTTTTCAACACTGACCCGGACTGTGGGGACTCCTGTCATTTAGTGGACTGATGACTGGATTAAATCAACTTGAATAATACAGATCTTAGGCACAGCACAAAAGAAGTTGGTTTCGTTTTAGTTTCAAGCCATAAGCCTTTGAGAAGAGAGAAGTGAAAATAACATCTATTACTGCCAGATTAGTCACTGCATATTAGGGGGTGATGTTGGTTTTGATTGAATTCCAACTGTGCTCCAATTTCTTCTGTGGTTGCATGAAATATGTCCTTTTTTAATTCACAACTGGAGTCTCGAGGTGTGCTCCATGTTTTTAAAGGCGTTATAGAAACCCATTGATTTCTCCATTTCATTAAACAGACCTTGCACTGTGCCATAACTGATGTCATTCTACTGTTTCCTGTCATTTTCCAGCTCAGGCACTGTTCCACATGCCCTTCTCCAAAGTGCGTCCAGTCAAACCCTGACATGATTAATACTTTTACACTTCATTTGTAGCATTCATCAAACTTCCATTGAATCATGAAACTTTGGCTGACTACTGTCCTAAGTAATCTAACCGCAGCAAAAGAAATGCTGGGTCCCCTTGGGACATAGATTTCCCCAAGGAACTGATTACATTTGGTAATAATGGAAAATGTTCTGCCCCTATGCAGTTGGGAGGTTTCCCTGTAAATTTTGCTTCACGTTGTTGTGTCACCTTAAAATGACTCCCAACAAATGCCATATTGGCACCCAGCCTGTTTGGTTTGCAATAAAGATATAAGCCTATGAACACTGATTTCTAGACTGCTGCATTGTCTCTCCACAGTTTCTAATGCAGTTGTTGGACTGCAGTTGAAGTCACAAGCAGTATTTGCATGAAGTTGCCCCCTCCCCACTCCTACTCTGGCTACACTCTGGTGCAAATGGAGATCACTGCCAGAAAAAAATGGGCTGCATATTTAGCAAGAATGCCTCCAAGATCTTAACTACTCCTATGCGTGTGTGAAAGCTTGCACGTGTCTGCATTTGTGTGCTTTTTGAAGTACTGTTAGTAGACAGATCATAATCACAAATGTCATGTATGAACAGCTGTGGCATGTCTGAGACATTGCCTGATTCAAATCCAGACACACATGTCAGATGAAAAAAAGATACTGAATCTCTGATTCACAATGTCATTTTTCAGTTGCAACAGCTAACATAATAAAGGTATAGATGGTTTCATATAGAACACACCACTGTCATTGACACTGACATAATACTATTTGGTGTACGTTGTTGGGTGCAACGGGAAACGATGATGCATTACAGTTGGCTTAATATACTAGTACATTCTATTTAAAGAGGACAGTGAGAGGTAGCAGTATATCATCTTTTATTCCCATAGCTGGACTGTATAGAAGTAGTCCTGCACGACTGCGGGTTACATTATGGGACCAGGGAGGGAGTGTTGTGAAGGGGCTGTGGGGGCGTTGCTAGGCAACCGGGTGGGCAACTTGGCGTAATGAGTGCGGGGCTCAGGAGCTGTCTGCTCAGTGTTCCAGGTCCTGACAAGAACAGACAGGCTGGCCTGGGACGGCCTGCATGGAGCTGCCACCACGGCCACCTGCTCACAGCAATCATCACCAGCGCTCCAGCCAGCCAGCCACCGATACAGCATACAGACCCAATTAAGAGCCCTGCATGTCCCCCTCCAGCCAGCCATCACTAACACTCCTGCAAGTTTGACAAGGCTGCCTTTTTTCCCCTTAGCAAATCTCTAATTAACAACATTGGTACTGGTGAGGCCGGGCTGTACAGAGCTGCTGAAAGGGGCTGAGACTCTGCTCGGGTAATCAGCTTAAATACAGGTTTATTTCCTGCCCCCTGTGCCTTGCTACTTCCAGCAGAGATTGCATTCTTTTATCTGTTTATCTCCAATTTCCTCTGACTTGTAACGTGTCTCCTAGACACACTGTCACCTCCACTTAAGGTGAGACTGGCTGCTCCTGCGATCAGATGGTTTCAGAGCAGTGATCAGAGTTGGATTTGGCAGGGCATAGCTCTCAACAACATCCCTGTCTGTTCCATTGCCTTACCACCTCCTCTCCCTCCTTTCCCACTGAAGGCCTCTGAACTGAAATACTATTGAACAATTAAGATTCTCATGAGGAAATATACCCTTTCATCAGATTATATTATATATTATATTATCATTAATAGTTTTTGAAGAAAGTAATCATATTAAGGATAGAGATCAATCACAAAGTTTTATTTGTGTACCTGGCAAACAAAAAAAGAAGGTAGAAAATTATATTGTGAAATGACCTCATTACCAGAGCCGGATTAAGAAAGCTGTGTGTTCCAGCCGAGAGCAGAGGAGGTGGAGGAATTTCCTTTCAGTGGGGAGGTGTTATTGTTGGAGCCCTGTGCAAAGCCGCTGGATGAAATATCCTCTTCCCCAGTTTGGGATTGACTCTTGATACAAGACCGCCACTCTTGATTGTAGGGAATTATGCCTAATCGTCTGGAGTAATTCAGACAAAAATAATATTGGCTAAAAATGACAAATGGAAGCGAAGAGGTCATCTGTATCAATATTGGATACGTTTGCCATTGCATTTCATTTTTCATCCATATATCTTATGATGTCTGTAATGTGGCTTGTAAGGAGAGAAAAGTTGGCTGTCATAAGCATTTCCAGTAGTCACTTTCCCAGAGACTTCTACTCTTTGACTTGGATGTTGCAGTTAATAAGATTTGTTCATAATGATACAGTACTGCACTCTATATGACTCATATGGTACTTTATAAAACCTTTTGACCAATTCTCTGGGTGTTTATTTTTTTGCACTTTTCCCAGAAACTTAATTAATGGTGTTCACTGTGGAGGACAGAATGTGAACTGTTTTTCATTTAGTTAGAGCTTATAGACAATCTTCTCAATGAATATGATATGTAGTGCTTATTTTGCACTGGTGCTTTCTTTTCTGTGGGTTGACTTACCCTGAAGCTAGTTCAGCTAATGTGTGTCAACGTAAACATACATTTTGTTTCAGTTGGCACTGTGAATTGGTGAGTTGTTTAGAGTTCTCACCCACTGCATGCTGGGATACACGTCAACCCCCTTGATCCTGAACAATTTAAGCTGTAGAGGAAGTGGATGGATGGATAGTTCAGTGGCTAAGCAGCAGAGGGTGCTGTTCATCAGACAGGGTGAGCATGTTTGTAAAGGATGACTGCAATAGATAGAAATAGCAAGCATGTGTGGAAATTGTAATGATGAAAACATTTTATTTTCTTTTTAAATGTTTTTGTATTCAAGACCTTTTGTCCTCCAAAAGAAATGATGGGTACTGTTTTATGGTATGCTAACTACCACTTCCTCAATATTATTTTTCACTGCATGCAGTTCAACAATCGAGATACATCTATTTTCATGCTGGTGTGTCAGACACTCGGTTTAAGGTGTTCACTGTGATGTGTCATATATTAATTCGAGCTGGGTAAACCCATGACAGCTTAGGTGTTAGCTGACAATCCTCAGATAAGCCACTTGAGCAGCACCTGGAAACACCTCTTAGATGAGACACCATGCAAACACACTATTTTCTATCCTGTGTGCTCCAGAGTTCATCTTTCCATCACGTCTTCTTCTTCATTCTGTTCACTGATGACAGTTTCTCTTTTTAAATGTTGATTTATGAATACAAGTTAACACTTTTTACTTCTATGATGTGTTGAGTTGAGAATTGTATCTAACCCGAAGTGCTGTTTATTATTGCTGTTTTAGTTATTCTAGGCTTTCAGTAGTCTAATAGTTGTGGAATTGGGTAGGCTGGAAGCTCATTGAGCTTTCCTTTCATTGCCTACCATGCATGGAAACTTGTGCGCTGCCCAACACTCAATCTGTTCCTTTACAGGCAGTGGTTTCAGTGCAGGAGGTTCAACAAATACCTAAATGGGGAGATTTGGGTGTGGGGCTTAAAGGAGAGGGGAGCAGTCTAGTTCCAAGCCTCACCCTTTACCTGCATTAGGTCATAGGCTGAAAAAGGGGAGGGCGTCACTCATCACCTCCAACCCCCTGTGCTCTGGGAGCTAAACCACGACTGATCGTTCTGAGCATGCAGATTTTTTTCCTGTCGTGAACAATAAATTTGTAGTACAAAGTCCTCCAGCCAGGCCGTGAAGAGAGGAGGGGAGAGAGAGAAGGAATGATAGAGGTGGTGGTGGGGTTGTCATTTCTCCGGCTGACCCTGGACTGGCAGGTCTACTCCGGTGAGCCCGGTCTCCAGAGCCCTCGTCTTACTTAGCCCCTCAATATCCCTCTTTCTCTCCGTGGGGCCAGAGCTGCTCTGGATAAGATTTCAGCAGGGGTATGAGGGAATGGTTCATGGAGTTTAGCACCTTCTTTAACATGGGCAAAATAAATGACTTCTCCTAATGCTCTAATGGGTGGCAGTTTGATGATCAGGTATCACTGGCCTTCAGGGCTGAAGCACCTCGTTGTTTTACTACAGCTCGATGAAAGAGCCAGTCTATACCTGTTGCTTCTGAGATTTTTTCAAGTAAGGAGGGAAAAATGCTTGGTAGCATGTGGTCTGTCGGGTCTTCTGAACTGTCTTTTTTTCCATGAAGTCAAAGTAAAGCATTTGACATTTTAAGTTAAGCCTGGCTACTGATCTCTCCTCCGCAAAATCCCTGCCCCCTGGCTGGGATCTGCGTGTGAATTGTGAATCAAATGAGTGGCTTAAAAATGGTTTAACCTCTTTCTCTCTCTCTCTCTCACTGTCTCTCTCTCACTCTTTCTCTTTGTGTGGCTCGGTAGGTGACTGTCTAGGCTCCTTTATAGTTGGGTCCATGTGTTAAAGATTTTGAGAACAAAAAGAGCCAGAGGTGGATAGAAGCGCCTATAATCTAGAAATGGCTCCTCAATTTTCTAAAACTCTGTTCCTTCCCCAGACATGAGTCAAAGTCAGAGTCAGACCCCTGCTGTTCTGCCACAGACAAGGTGTGTGTCCTTAGCCCCACTGATCAAATTGTCTCGCCTATGAGACTACATCATTCACTCTGCAAATAGCTGAACTGACTGAATGAGATGTCAGCCAGGTTTTGACTTCACTGAATGGCACAGTTTTGTTAAAAAAATAAACCTTTGATTTATCCAACATGTTTTTTCCCTCCTGAGGAAGACATAATTCCCATGCCAAACCTTTTAACATGTGCCAGAGGGCTTGTTACACTGCTTTGTGTATAAAATGGGGTAAGTAAGCTGAATTAATGATGATTGAATCACACAGCTCACAGACAGACTGGATCTGTGGCTAAAAACAACTTCTTATCTGTGGAGAGGAACCACACTGTAAAGTACATACTGTAAAGGAAAGCTGTCTGCTTCATGGTCATCTAAGGATCATATGCAGACTATTCCTAATACAAAATGCAGAGTGAGCAGTCCACTTTGGTCTTCCCACAAACATCCCACTTTTCTATTGTTTAAAGGGGTCACAGGGAAGTTTGGAAAGTTTAAATCTGTCGGAGACAGCGTTCTTACTTTAGAAATAAACATAAACCACATTGTTTTGTTGCTTAACCCAAAGAATGTTCTTGGTATGCTGTTTGCAAGTAGGTTTTTGGCAGTTAACAGTGTGAGGTAAAACCTTTACATGTGAAGTGAAGGACAGTGGACAGTGGTACAGTGGTACAGTGGTGTCAGTTTGTTATTGTACTGCATGCCTCATGGCTGCAGCATGTCACTTTCCATCACTTTCCCAGGTTAGGCCTGTGTAAGGCTTTAGGCTGGCCCGCTGTTTACAATACCTCCCATTCAGCCTGCTGCTCCTCAATGAAATTTCTATTTATAGAGGCCACTGGCGTGCAGAGAGTCATCTGCTTGTTCTGAATGAGGTCTGGTGGTTTTGACAAGGTTAGCTGGATTAAAGCATTGGGGGGGGGGACCCTGAAGGACAGGTCACAGGGGCTTGTTGGGGTGAGAAGGCCACCACGAGAAGACTGGCTGCCTTTATTGTATGCGATGGTCAATGTCAGCACAGTATTTAGTTAAATGCTGGACATGTGATGAAGCTGAGTTAGCCAAACATTTACTCAAAACCCAAACTCCAGTTTTATCCCTTTAATGTGGCATTTGTGTCTGCCCTTCACCTACACTGACGCCAAGTATGCGTAGATTTCTGTTCTTATGACAGGAAGTCAACATACAAGTAAGAGCTGTTACAACCAGTTAGCAGTGTCATGCACATTGATGTAATAATTTTGACAACACTGCCCTATAGATGGCCTTATGGCCGCACCCATTCACCCAGCCAGTGGCTCACTGAGAAAGGGCCATTTTCCAATCAGAGGCCAGCTTTTGTAAAAGTGAGGTATTTCAGTGCAAGAAAAATATTTTTGACTGAATACAAAATGTTTTTGACTGATGCACGAATGAACTTAATGTCTGTTGTCATTTTCCTAAGTAGTCCATTATTGTGCCGCAGGACCTTTTGGCCAATATCGCTGTTGTGTTGAGGAAATGTTTTCTGCAGAATTCATCGTGGAAAAATAAAATGGAAAAAATGGCAATTTCCTTAATCCTTGCAGAGTTTTTTCCCCTTCTGTGTCTTTGTTTTGATTTCTTGGTGTGTGATGGTGTTTCCCACACAGTGGTGCTGCAGCCAACTTGCCCTGCTCCATTGTGCTGCTGGCCTCTCTTTGAACCTGTACAGCTATAAACATTGCTAAGTGCTCTCCATCAGAAGCAGGCTTGCAGGAGGACAATACTGTGACAGGAATTTTCTATACACTGTCCCAAGCCACACACTGCAGCAAAAGGGAGACAAGAGCCTGGATGAGGCACTTGAACAAAGCTCAGTTACTACAACCTCTGACCCTTGAGACAAATCTGAGCAGAAATGTCTGTCAGATTCTAGGAAACACCCACAAACTACACACACAAACACACACACACGCATCGTCATCATCTTCCTCCCATGTTCCTCCAACCTCAGGCTATTATCTTCTCCTAGAGTTCAGCCAAACCTAAACAGAGAACCGATCTTTCTCTCTCTTTTAATATCGAAATGGAGCCTCTTGTTGATCTCTGTAAGCTGCTGATTTGGTTTCAAAGATTTGGCCAGCTATCTCCCCAGTATCTCCCAGAAAAACATTGTCAATATGTGGTCAGGATAAGCTGTGTTGGGATGAAGTGCAAATGAATGCCAGTGTGGTCGTGTTTGGACAATTTAGCAAGGCTGCAGAGGAAAAACCCTCAAAGTCATCTAAACATAGATACTCCTAAACCTCCCAGTCTCTCACGGTCTTGACTGAGTGGCTAGATGATAGACAGTCTCTGAGATGACTTTAGAAGGATACTATTCCCGAATAGTGGACAGCTTTGAACAGTGTATGCTATAATACAAATCAGTATTTTTTTTTTTTCCACTCTTTAAAAGCCTTAAGTGTCTTTTGATACACTGCGTGCCCTGTGTGTCTCTAACGTGTATTTTTGTAGTGGCCCTGCTCTGAGCTTCTCCTCTAAAGCCAAAGCTCCCCTGTGCAGACACCCTGCCACCCACACACACATCAGATACCATCTCGTGCATGAACACAACCAAAACACATATATACATATAAATAGGTACATATGCACACACAATGGCTGGAAGATATTGTAAATTAATTACTTGGTCTACATTATGCCCACTTTGTTGTGTATCTGTTCCTACCTAAAACACCTTATCCTACACCATGTTGATTTTGTTGACCCAAATACACATTCTGCTCCCAACAGGAGCTATTGTGAGGGTTGAGACCTCTCCAGTCAGAGCAGGGTTTACTCAGATCAGAGACAGTTTCATTCAAAACTTCAATTAAGGCCTCCACAACGATTGACTCATTTTCCACTCTCTAATTTTTCTAATGGCTGGGACAGGAGGCTGGGAGCAGCACAGCCAGCTCTGCACTGCTCATTAGCTCTAGCACCGCCGCCCGCGATGCATTTAACTTAATAATGAGGCCAAATTAACAGCAGCCCTGGCCTTGCTCCAGGTGCATTGTGGGTGAGAGTGAGGGTTTGGAGGAGTGGAGGGGGAGTACCTGGCCAGTTGAGGGGTTTTAAACAAAGCAAGGCAGTAATGACTGGAAACACAATATCTTAGGACTGCCTCCATGGGCTCTAAATGGGTGTCTACTCCCACCCATTCTCTCCAAACAGCATCCACTCTGCTCATTGTTTCTGTAATCTAAAATCTTTTCTCCAGCCTTACTCTGTATTAGTACGTCTGTTGAAAGCTTACAGATATTTAGTACATTTGGCCTGGCGACTAACCCAGATGACACTGCAGCAAGGGTGGAGGGAATTGATTATGGCAGAGGAGGGTGCTGTGCAGGGTGGGGTACGGTTCAGTGTGGATGGGTGGAGAAGACATGTCCTCATCTTCTGGTGAGTGGAGGCTTCACAGCCGTGGTCGTCCTCCAGCTCAACTCTTTGCCAAAGTGGGTGCTGCCAAGGGCTACGTGTTAATGAATCCAGGCAGCCTGGGAAAGAGTACAAACAAACAAGGCCCTGACAGACACTTTCTTTATTCTATATACGCCCTCACTCATGATTTATTTTTTGTTCTGCATTATGTGTTTCTTGGGTTAGCTTTTGTCTGCTTCATTCAGAGGAAATGCCACCCAGGTCTGGCAAACACATGTCGCAAGTCATTTTGTATTATACATGTATAATAATATAATAATATATGTTCTTACTCAACCCACCAGCAAGTGCATTCATTTATTGTGCAGTGAAAGGGAAGTCATCAGGTCTAAGCTGATTGATTAAATCACAGCTAAGCATCTGTTTTTCCAAAAAGAAATTGGTTAATGTTTGAAAACCCCAGAAAGTTGTTTAACAACACTTGTTTTTAGGTCATTTCCATAATCCTCAAGAGATTGTAACTAACTTAATGCAAAAAAAATATTCTGTTTGCTCCAAGATAAAAAAGATAGAAAAGATTTAAGTCCTTTTGCCAGGTTGTTACTGTATTTCAAATTCCTATCCATGTCCCCTTGCTTGCTTTGTATGATACAAGAAAAACCTACATAAAATAATTGAATGTAAGCTCAATGTAGACAAATATAACCTATGTTAAACCTTTTAATTTGGGTTCAGATTGTACAAATTGATCAATGACACACAGTATCAGCGAAATAAACCTTAATTAGACACAGACCCTTTGAATGCAAAGACAGTTTTGAATGTGGGAGAAAACACTACTCTGAAAGCGGCATTACCTCCAGCTCTGTGCCAGGTGATGACAGCATTAGCTCCCCAGAAGCTGTTGCATGTTGTTCGGAATATAGACTGAAGTGTTTGTTCACCTGCTGAAGGCCTGGGAGCCAAAAACCTCAAACATCAGTTGCCAGTAAGGAGGTCATGTGACTTCTCTCCTGCCACCATACCCCTGATGTGAACCCTGACCTTGTTACAAGGCTAATGCTAATTCCCTCTGTGGAGCTTTCAGGAAACATGTTGCCATTTTCTCACTCACACTCAGTGTCGTGACAGGATGCTCTCTATTTAGAAAACCATGTAATAGCATAGTTTTAGACTGCTGTTATAGTAATGCCTTGGCACACTTTAGGCTGTTAATGCAGTGTAGAGGCCAGAGGTGATGGGGGTCATGCGTACATCAGGATTTGATTGAGTGAATGTGTTTGTGTTGCTGTAATTTATTCTGACTCACTTCAGTCAACAGTGAGGAAATGACTGTGCATGAATTGAAGCTTGTTTGTATGTGCCTGCACACACAGACGCAAAAACACAAACTGCCTGCAGAGTTTCTTGGTGTTGTAAACAAAGAAAATCATTTTTTTAATGAAGAATGACAATGCTATTGGACACCTTACGTAACTATGCGGTTTTGCATTTTCGCTGTGCTGGATATGTACATTTTCCATGACCTGTTTTTCAACTGGCAAGCAGCCTGACACATTTTAGGTAATTGTACAATTTTCCCCTCTGGGCTGATGTTGTTTTTTTAACCAAAGCCTTTGATATTTCAACTTATTTTTATTCAAGCTTTTAATGTCTACCAACAAAATCACTCAGGAATACAGTGCCACTGACTTCAATACATTTCCATCCCTGGACCATATAACATACGGGTGTTTCTCATTACTGAGAATACTAAACGCTTGCATAAAGTCATTTGATGGCTGGCAGGGAAAACATAACCTAAGTAATATTCAGCACTAATAAGGATGAAATCAGTGTGTTGATCTGCTTTAGTCTCAGTCTGGTTATTGTTGAGTGATTCAAACTGAGCTGCCCATGTTGTGAACATTGTGATTTTACTAATAGTTTGTTTCAATATAAATTGAATCAGATTTGGTGTAGTCCTGCTATGTTTATGTGCATTGTGTATTTAAATGACTAGGAGGAGATTCGGGGCCCTTGGCCTGTAATTTTTTCACATCCATCATCGTCACAGTGCTCTATGTGTGTAAATGCCTGTGTGTGTGTGTGTGTGTGTGTGTTTCTATGTGTTTAGAACAGAGCCCCTGTGTTTGGACAAAGCAAACACACTATCATTACTGGCATGATGATGGGGCATCGAAAGTTTAAGCAAATATTCAAGAGGTTTTGTCTTTTTTTTTAGGATTTTTTTGATATACGGATGACCACTGAAATAGCTAAAACGCTGACAAGGCCAAGCCAAGCCCTGCTTTGTTCCCAGTCCTGACAGCGTGAAGTTGGTAACTCTTTGCCACAGGTACAAACAGCAGCTCAAGAAGAATTTACTTAGCATTAAAGAGTCCCCTGTCTCACTGCAAGTTAAAATAATGTTGTTCTGGATATAATCATCCAATTAGGGTGAGGGAGGCAGGACTTGGCTGGGACAAGGATCACATTTCAAAGACTCGTGTCTGCCAGTCTCCACACTGATGGTAAGATAGCCGATAGTTAGTGCTTAAGATTGTGTGCAAGTTAGGAGGCAAAAAGCATTCCTGTGTGCCTATGTATGATCGCATGCAACTCTGTGTCGCTAGCTCCTCCAGTAGTATGGTAGATATTGTGCACATTGCATTGTTATCCAAGTTCCTCTCGATTATTCCTGCTTCATTTATTTTGGTATATTAGAAGGCAAATAGACTAGAGCACTTTCTAATTATTTGCGTTATTGTTGGAGATGGCTATGATGTCCTGATTTATTGAAAAACATTACTTACACAACCCAGAAGCTGTTGTCACATTGCCTTGTAGCTACAGGCCCAACATTATTACACTACACGGAGAGAAGTGACATTTTGTTTTCATAAAGGAGTCATACTAACAGTTCAAGAGCCAAGAGCATCATCAGGTCATTTACCACCATCCAATGCAAATAGGTAGACACTGAAGGTTACTTCTGTAATTTGTATTTTTCGAGACAGTGTATTGGATC
This sequence comes from Morone saxatilis, assembly GCF_004916995.1. Taxonomy (NCBI): domain Eukaryota; kingdom Metazoa; phylum Chordata; class Actinopteri; family Moronidae; genus Morone; species Morone saxatilis. The sequence continues at coordinate 14,985,634 of NW_023339762.1, read as the reverse complement.
TTCCTCTTGTTTGTAAGAGAGTGTATAAGAGAGAGGAAGAGAGACATCCTGCCACTGACACGTTTACAGGTCGCCGAGCCTGCAGAGTGCTGGAGGCGTGGCCTGATGGCAGCAGTGCTGTCTGAGTAATTACAGGCTCCCTGGTGGATTTTACTAAGGCCCCTGCGATCCAGGCTCCACACAAGGCAACTCTTCCACTGTAGTTAAGGCAGTGGGAGAAAAAAAACTAAACCAAAGAAAAGTCAGGGAATGAAAAAAACAAACCTTTTCCTTCTTTCTGGTCTAATTCAACAAGTACTGCTCTGTTTCTGTGCATAGCGCTGTTTGTCTTCTGCCAGAAATATGTACCCCAATATAGGCACATTTTTATTATCCAGCAGGGCTCCTGGTATTTTGAAAATGAGGTAAGCTCAATTACCAACAAAAGGCTCCTCTCAGGGGTCTGTCATCACACAGTGGTGAATGGGAGGGAGGGAGGGGAAAGGGAGACCTATGGAGTTATTTTAGTGCCAGTACAAATTGAATTTGAATTTAATAGTTTTTCATTTGAAATGTTCAAACTGAATATTGTATACAAAAAGTACCAAATTCAGTTCAGAATTCAGTTTTCAAATTCAGCGTCTGCCTCCTCTGTTTCCCTATAAAGTTGGTTTGCCTATTGCATTTTACCTGCTCATCACCTATTTACTTAAATAGAGTGTTAATAAATAAAGTGCAGTACACTTACCTGTGAGTTGTGAGGTCCAGGTCTTTTGTACATACTACTACATACCCAGAAAACCTTGCAGTCTTAAGAAGTCCTTTGAAAGCAGCTGGATGGAGTCTTAAATCTTCTCCCCTGGCTGAGTGCCTTTGAGTTAAAACTGAATTCTGAACTGAATTTGGAATAAAATTTAAATAATCTTCTGCATACAATATTCAAATTGAACATTTCAAATTCACAACTATTGAATTCAGATTCAGTTTGTGCTAGCACTTAAATATCTCCCTATGGATCCCTCTGTACTTTGATACTACAGGGTTATGGGCACAGTGGCATGAATTGCAGCCATATTTTAGCTTGCAGGATGTGGACACCAGATGTTAAGACGACATGCAGGAACGGGACAGTAGCGAATTGGTACTCTGCACACGACATTTTTACTTAAAAATACTTCAAAGTCAAAGTCAGCTTTAAT
>NW_023339762.1:14955260-14984356 GCF_004916995.1 Morone saxatilis | reverse complement strand
GGCAGTAAATAAATAAATAGCAGCTCTCAAAACTATGCATCCACTACAAAAGCAAATAAGTATGCACTTCTGTTGATATTGGGTAATAGTAACCGTGCCACACTTTGTCATCGTCTCCAATGTCAACTTTAAACTTTAAATATCATTCTATTAAATAACAAATGAATATAATAATGATAATAGATACATATTTAGAAATGCAGCTAACTATATACATTAAAGGAAGCATGGTGAAATAATTCACTTTCTTATTTTCCTTTAACCACATCCGTCATAATTAGTGACATTATGTAAAGTGACTTTGGAAAAAAACACCAATGAAATAAACGAGCTTTAATAAAACTATACAGTAAAACTATCAGTTTTATATTTATTATTATAAAACTGTATTATATACTATAAACAGGAATAATGAAATTCTGTTTTATGATGTAGAATTTATTGATAGTTAGATATTGGTCTTTATTCATATGGTCATTTCATAATATGATTTTTTTTGTAATCTGTCAAATTTGCCCACATTATTATTATTTCTTTGTCATTTTCTCATTTCTTTAGTCTTATAAAATGCAAAATGCAGGCTTACATAATTTCATTTAAAATGCTTTTATCTCAGAAGAAGAGGAAGTGGAGCTGGCCCCTCTGGTCTTAACAGTTGTGGTACAAGGGAAACAACACCAATGGAAAATGTAGTTTGTACGAAGCAGTTTCTGATTTACAGCCTCTGGTTTTCATGTCATGTAACACTGTTGAAATAGTTTATATTTTCCATTTAATGGGGAAAAATAACACTTTCACTTTCTAAGACAGCTAAAATGAAATGTTAAAATTGTTCATACTGTGTGATTACCATTTTGTGACTGACAGTGGGAGGTCACCATACACAGTAGACGTACTGTACCTGACCTGGGCTTTTCTGCCAGCCACAGAGGAATATTCAAGTCAAGCCTTCATTTTCTTGCGTCTTAGTCCTAGTTTTGCCCCTTTTAGACGAGAGACTGAAATGAAAACTTTAAATGATGCAATTCAAAGAACTTAACATAAGGCAAAGAAATGCATTAGAACAATATATAAAATGAAAAAGACACTTTGAATAATAGAAAAGAAATACAGTTTTATGTTTTTTCACCTTCAGAAAGATGCTGACTGATTGTCAACTAAATACTATGTGGAATTTCAAAATAAAACAAAGCATTTTTCGTTCACGTGTCCACTAGGTAAGAATTGTCAGATCTACAGATATGGGCCAAAACTGCTTTTTATGGTTATCGTATTTATTAAATGTGTCAGTTTGTTTTATGCATCCGCTGTATGTGAGTGGTGCTTCCCTGGGGCAGAGGGCCTTCTGCTGTGCTGACGGAGTAGGCACCAGAGCTGTTTGAGTTCCAGCCTGTCCTAGGAGCCGCCTGACGTCTCCTTGCTTCCTTATCTTAATGACCATTAACCGTTTCTGCTCTGTGTCAGCTCTGCAGCTTCAAGGAAGGGACAGGAAAGGAGAAAAAAGAGCAAGGGAGTCAGAATAAGAGCGCAAAAGAGATAGTGAGGGAGAGAGAGAGAAAGAGCCCCTCTGATAGAAAATTCCTGACAGTTGATAAGAGGGAGAAGGAGATCCAGTTTACTGCACAGATAGGGTAGGAATGTGTGGCCAGATGATGATGACTGGGTCCATGACTACACTGCCCCTATCTGTGCCTGCCAAGACACATCACCACTGACTGCCTGCATGCTAGCCAACATCCTTGATTCCCAGAAAAATACAGAATTTGGCGAGCTCCTTCATGACGGTGCCCTTCACCAGCCTTTCTGACTTTTGCACTGTAATATCATGGACCCATAATTATGTTACTGCCATAGTTCTGTGCAGTCTGTCCAAAATCGCTGTTTTCACAAATTTGCACCTGACAGCAGTGTCTATATGTACAGCTACATAATATTGTGGTACATAAAATATTCATACATGCCAGCTGTCTAATTTTAGCATGATCAGTATGCACCACAAACTGCACGGTTAAATGAACCTTTCCTTGGAAACACACAATTACATGTGAATTATTGGTCTGCTACAATAGCAACAAAATGGGCATAAGAAGAAATGGAATCCAGCTCAGACAGTGTGGAGCATGACCAGGCAGTCAGAGAGGGCATTTTAGCTGTGCAACTGAGCTCCCAGCTTTTTAATTTACAATAAATCACAGTGAATAGATGTACCCTAAAAAAGCCTGCATAGACGCCGTCTCTCGTTCAGAGACAGAGAGAAGGAGCGGGGTGAAGCAGATTGGGTTAGTGGGAGCCAGGGCTGTATGAGGATCAGACTCCCGCTCAGCTGTCTCCAGAGGAAATCAAACAGGCCTGTGCGGTTCATTATTTTGTCAGTCGACTCAGCAGCAGTGAGCACTGGCGACATGGCCATTTACTGGGAATCTCCACTGACCCTGCTTAGCATGGCTTCAGTCAGTCAGCCAGTCAGCTGGAAAAGCTAAAGATTCACTGCCTCATGAATTTATTTCAAAACAAATTCATGTTATGTTTTCATGAACTGATGAAAAGATTTAAATGAGGTGTAATTCTCTCAAACTTTTGATCTTCAGGCTTAACTTGAGAATGGAGTGAGAACCTCTCCCCAGTCGCTGCCCACACACATCGGTGATGTGAACATGAGCTTTTGTCACTGAGTCTTTAGGGGCTAATATTTGGAAAGAGACTGGGGAGTGGGGGAGGGTTCTAGGTCTCCGTTGTTTGTTCTCCTCTTTGAATACAAAGTCCTGTGAGGTGACCCCATCGCCCGACTACCAGTAGACTTACAGTCGACAGGAAGTAGCAGCACACATGCACACCAGTCCAGTACTCAACCTCTGAACTGCAATCACCTCACCTTTCAACTGAAGAGAAAACTCAGGAAGAGAGAGACATGTAGCGAGGCACGTTCTCCTGAGTACACTTTTATAGAACTCAGCAGTAGCAAGAGATAAAGTCCAGCAGACTGGAAATATAGTGTACCTCTTTTCTCTTGAAAAAGATAAAAACATTATCTGTGAGTCAAACCAGGATTAAAGTATATGTGCTTACACTTACACTGATGATGCAACAACAGCATTAGAAGATTGAGAGGAAATAATGACTGTGTTTGTGATATTTTTCCATTCTTGCACATCTCTATTTCTGAACAGTGAGTGCCCGACGGCTATCGGCCAGCTCAGACGCCAGTCTCCACACTATCATCAGGGTCTGATGAAGCAGATAGAACTGGAAGCGCTCACTGCTTCACAGTGTGCAGTCGACCGTGGTGATATGGGTGGAGTTGAGGGTGCGGGGGAGTATTCAAGGATGGCTAGACAGTTTGCAATCGGCTGTGAGAAACAGACAAGAAACATTCAATCAGCTGGTGTACAGAAGACAGAGTGGCACCAGCAGAGCGCCAGCCAGGCACAAAGCTGGCCAGAGGCATAGGTCACAAATGTTATCACCCAGCCTCCAGTGACATGCTAACTCTATCTCCATCATCAAGGTCAGGTTATTGTTTGCTTTGTGTGGGCTGAATCATGGCCAGCGCCCCTACTTGTTGGTAGTGGACAAGCGAGTTTGGGTGGAGTATGAAGCTTACGGCTTCTATCAGCTTTAGACCACAGGCAAAGGTATTTATTTATGAGGAAGGTAATTATAGAGTGCACTAATATAATTTTTTTTTCAGAACCGGTTTTTATACAATGTGTTTTATTGTGTGTGTGGTGGTGTCTGTCAATGCCGAGAACCAGTTTGAGTGCTTCTTAAATAAATGTATATGTGTAATGTATAATTGTCAGTAATATCTTTAAAAAAAAAACATTTCAAAAAGGATAGATAGCATCTGTGTACCATTAGCATATAATTAGAGTTGGCTGTTGTATGAAAGGGTGGGGGCATTGTGTTGAGGGAGTTGCAGTGGCAGATGGCTCTTTCAGAAGTACCCCAATCACAAAAAGTGCCTATAGCTCACTTCATTTGGCCTTTCCATCTTTTAAGCTAAACATTTTCTCTATCAGTCTCCATCCAAAGGCAGCTACTTAAAGTGACTTCCTGCATGTGCCTGTCACAACATACACACTCAAATGAAACAGGTGAAATATAGAAAGGTGTGATGCATTCCATCAGTCAGAGTAATTTGAGTCACTAGATTGTGACATTGTTTTAGCGGCATCCACCTTGCACAGGAGAGAGCCTTCCCAAGCACACTGAATAGCTTTCCACTGAGACAGAAGGCTTTTAACTGTGACTGATGAGATGTCTGAGTATGTTCAGGCACAGTGTTAAAATGCTGTGAATCAGCTAATTGCCCTGATAATTATAATGGAGGGGCTTGCTGTACAGAATCAGAGAATGCCGTAAACCAAGAGTGCCGTGTTGGTGCTTGGCAGAGCTGAGCCAGTCTGAGTTGGCATAGTCGTAAAAAGAGCCAAAGGAATGCCAGCATGGGATCACAGTGGAAGAAAGGAAAACTCAGAAAAATGTGGTCATCACAATGCTTTGTCAGGAGAGGAGGCAACAACAGCAAAAAACTTTTTTTTTGTTTTGTTTTGGCGTAGTACCTGTAGTAGTTGTCTGTACCATTATTACATATGGATCTTAGGTGCTTGCTTTGACGCATACCTTTATTTAACTTACAAAGACATCAGGAAACTCAAGGACTTAATACTTGAGCTTCCAGAATAAACTGTTGGACTGTGAAATAAGCAACTAGTTCAAACCATTCGCAATTTTACAGGGGTGATAATCAAAAGCATGCCACCGCCCCCCAGTGAGGTACACAAGTTCTTGATAAATTCCACTGTCACTCCATGGAGCTCATAATTTGACATCTAAGTGTAACTGCAGGAATCCCGGAGCCACTTGGGAAGTGGAGTGTAAGGTGATCTGGAGTCCTAACGGCTGTCATACTCTGCACGAGGAGCTTAAAGCTGGGACCAACCAGCCAATGGCAACCTTCCAGTTTTGTAACATATCAGGGAAATTCTCAGTTGGAGATTCGTTTCAATGTAGCGCTCTCAAAATGTGGTCACTGGCAAACAACAAGATAAAGTGGTGACACTAACACATGGGGTAAAGGGTGACAGGATGCTGTTTCAGTGGCTGTAGCTAAATTCTCTCCTTACCAAACAAGTAATTGTTTCATTATTTCTTTTGAGTCGTCCTAGCCGTACCAGCACTAGATAGCCAAGATGTTATGCATACAGAGAATTAAGCAAATAAGCAAATGTTAGGTCGGTCTGACGATGACAGAACGGAACAGAGCAATAAATCACAGTACTCCCAAAGGTTTCATTAAAAATTATCTGTGGCATTTAACGTTTTTGATTTTTACTTTGCTCCATCTCTCCAAAGTGTAAAGGTTATATCTTACATGCCCCAGGTCACTAATTCAGAGAATATAAGCTTTAAGCTACTAGGCCTTTGTATGAGAATGCTAAGGTATCTATGATAAAGATTTTTGTCACAGGAATTTATATTCTTTGTTATTCTTCAGAACAATTTTTTTGCCACAGAGACAGAGAAAAGAAAAAGAAAAGTCTAATCCTGGATGAAGAAACTGGTTTATATGATCCAGTAATGCCATAACGTATTATTATTATTATAATAAATCATTCTCTCGCAACCTGATTATTGATTTCACAACATCCTCCAGGCATGTACTATACATGCATCCCAGCTTCATGTTATTAAACGTATCCACCAAGCCCAGTGATCGCAGTGACATCTTGTTCTTTCCTTTGGTGTGCCACAAGAGAGTGTATGTTTGTGTTGGTATTAGCATGAGTCCTTGTCTGTATTTGTGAGTGTTTCTGCCTTTCAGAAAGCACACTTGATCATGATTGTGTAACTCTGCAGCACGGAGGCAAGAATATTAAAAACAGATGTGGCGTCTTAAGTCAAGAATATGGGGGGGGGTCTTGAAGGAGGGGGTGTAGGTTCTGGGCAAAACATTCCCCCATTATTGATTGCTGATGCTCTGGTATGTTTGGGCTATCAGCAGGGTTCTAAGGGCTAAGATGATAAATTGAAATGGTAGGGGGGTGGTCGAGCAAAGGAGAGCCATTGAGTTCAATTCACAACAAAATATGGGAAGTTAGAGTTCACCCTGCTTGGTTTTAACTTCCTACTTTTTATAGCATGTGATATTAAACTAGCTCCATTTAAATTGTATGCCAGTGCTATTAACGGGTTCTCCCAACACTGACAGATTTTATATGCCAAACCCCGCCATTTAAAGCTTTTTTTTCTATTAATCGCTAGTGACTGCCGATTATCCCACCTCCACCTTTGCCACCCAAAGCCAAACACACACCGTAATCACCTCCTTCATCTTTCACTACAGTGCAGAATGGAATTCATTATTGTAGCAGGATACTCTTACTCTTCTGCCCCCTGACACACACACAGACACACATAGACGCATTGTCTCAGAGCGACAGTGAAAACAACACTGTTTGAGACATGTTTTATCTGTGGCAGGTTGCAGTGTGAGGGAGGGAAAGAAGAAAAACTTCCTTGTGAAAGTAGGAATGCAAAGTATTCCCCACAATGCCACACTGCTGCAATTACTCCAGCGCCTGGTGCCGGGCCAAGACAATGAGATGACAGCTTGTGGTGTTGAGGGGGAGAACAGTTCAATTCCCATCTATCCTCTGTGTGCTGTCAGCCCGCAGTAGACCTATCTACACAGTAACTTTGTTTCTCAGACCTCTACACTGCTGTGTCCAAAATGAATGTAATTCCATGTGGTATTCAGATCATTTAGTTTCAAAACATTATAACCCAATAAAACATTGCCTTACATTGCAAAACATTGCCTTACATTGAGAAGTTTTTAGTGTAATGACCAAAGGTTTTTGTTGGAATGACAGAGAGAGAAATATCCTGCATGTGTGTGCAGTTGTTCACATGAATGTATCGGTATGTATTAACTGCTCCAGCAACGATTGTCTCCTTGTTGTCTCCCTCTGTTCTTTCTGCTCACCATGCTGACTGATAGTTTTCACTCTCACTTGGCAATTAACTGGCACAGTCCTCCTCTGTGAAAAGAGACAGAAAAGAAAAGAGGCGAGATTAGCTAGACTGGGGGGAGTGAGGGATGTGGGAAGGGAGCTTGGTGCTGCCAGAGTGTCTGCAACCCCAGGCCTTGTCCACTGCCGCCAAGGGCCGCCTGCCCTCCCGCCACTGTTATCAGCTGGCTCAGCAGCGGCAAAGAAACGGCTAAACAAGGCACTGTTTATCTGTGCAGACTGTATTCACTGCACATCCCAGCTGCTGGGCTGCGGCACCACTCAAATCTGCCCGGCTCTGCAAAGAAAGGGCCGGCAGACCTGCTCTCAACAACAGTCTGCATAGAGGTGCCAGGGGTGCAGATCAATAGGCGACAGTGTCCCAGCTCTGTCCGACACTGCAGACCCGACAACCCCACCTCTCCACCCAGTCTTCCCCAAACTCTCTCTTATCCATCCTTATCCTATTCAACATGGTACCTTTATATGTCTCTCTGAATTAGAAATTTATTGTACTTTTATCGTGTGCATCACTTAAGAATGAGCCTTAATCAAAATTAATGTGGATAAAGATAATGAACATTATTTATATTCCTTACCTGCTAACTAGAACTATATTGAATGCACTTCATTTCTGATGCAGATGTGCTGCGCTGGCTACCAGTACAATTTAGGATTTGTTGTAACCTTTCATTCAAGAAATTCATAGTTCAATTAGACATTTTCTTTCTTACTTTTAGCATTTTGATGGGAACATCTCTACCAGTGGTAGAGGTTATGTCCTGTAGCTGCCCCAGTGTCCTGTGTAGTAAAACAAAATTTACTACAACAAGTTACTCTGTAGGCATGCTGAGAGTTCTATTCCTTATTTTCAGTAACCATTAAACTCACAACAGCCCAGAGGGCTGCTCAGATATGCTGGATCTGTAAGCACTCTCACTCTTCTCACACACACAAACACACATGCACACACAAAACCGTCCCTCTCTTATCTGTGGGCCGAGGAACCCTGACTCCAGCCTGTGCAGACAGTGCTATCTAACTGGGCCATGTCTCTATATACACAAGGAAATCACCCACTCCTCATGAAGAAATGAAATCTGCTTCAGACATCCTGGCCCTGAGCTGGAAAAAAAGAAAAAAACATATTTTGAAGGGCTAATGCAGTTAGAGACTAGTCACACACAAGCCCTTGTTGGAAAAAAACACTTTTGGCTTTAAGTATTAGAACAAATCCCTCTTATTCCTCTGAGCATGTTAAGGACAATGTCTTTGTTGTGGCTTATGCCGCCTTGGCCTCTGTCCCAGGCCATTTTTCTATGAAGCATGACACAAGCTGTTGCATTTCATTCAGACTTTTCATTAGATGAGCTAGGTTAGCCTTTCTCTATTATTTTTCAGGGCAAGAACCTGTATTTCAGGTCATTGAGGTTGTGTTGCTGTTTGAGAGTGAGACAGGCAGACTGACAGATAAGCGGGGCAGAGCAGACAGCGCAGTGCTGGAGGCAAGAAGTCAGGGGTCAGGGGTCATAGGGAAGTGAGGATGGCTGACCTCTCAACAGGACAAACTGTTTGGTGGTGTTGACTTAACATTGCCCAGACTCTGGTAAGGGTTCTCACCCTTAGATTTAGCTGACCTGTCCGAAACGCTCACCACAGGAGAGATGAGCAAGATTCCTCTTAATAGCCTGATACGAGACCCAACACAGTGGGAGTTTTTCGACACTGATACTCCCAGGATCCTCAGTGGCAGAATATGCTGATTTATCAACACCACTTGATGAAACACGTGTTTTGGATTCCTGGAGAGTGTTTGGTGTTTCCATGTCAGTCAGTCTCATCACTACAGGAGGTGTCACAACTCTCACAGCTCCAGCACAGTTATGAATTAACAACTCTGCTGTATTTCATCCTTGGCTGTGACTGAGGAAGGAGACATCATGTCCACTTGTTTTGAAGTTGTGTATTTATATGAGTACTGTAAAATTATTATGAGATAATATATCAGAAGACTCAGTGATAGTAGAGTTGTGGCTTGCTTGGGTCTGTAAAGTAAATATGTATGAAAAGCACAACATAGTATATTTTCGTTAAGCACTTAGTCAAACTCCGTCAGTAAACATGGGGCAGGATGAGAACCAGCCACTTGTTTCACATTTAGGGACCATGAGGGGGAAGTTAGTTAGTTTGTGTTTACAAAGCAGACAAAACAGTCTGAGAGCCTTGCTCCATGAATAATTGATGATTACTCAAAAGATGACTCACATTAGTGGTTTCTATGGTAATGAATCATTTTGTCGTTGTGGAGCTATGCGGACTATTAGGCCTGGGCCTGTTCCCTGCCTCTGGCTAGATGTCACAGAGGATCTTCACAGAGATGCACACACAGGCTTCAATCAGACTCCAGCGTGGAAGACAGGACGTCATGGGCCAAAGTTTCATGTTGGTGACAGGATGGCTGAGCTGTCTGACAATTGGACAAGATGCCCTCTATTACGTAACCTGAATTATATTATTGGGAAAATGGCCCATTGATATGCTGCAAGTATCTTGTCCTTGTTAGATCATACAGTGCACCATGCTAACAGAGTTTGGACATAAGTTCAGTGTTTGCAAATAGCTAGAGACTATGAATTATGCTATGGACTACTTTACCTGCTTCCAGACCATGTTTAAAAGCATTGCAGCGATGAATTGGCTGTACAAAGTCAGTGATAATTAATTTAAATAAACCAACGACAAAACAACCAGGATTGGATGGAGCCGCTGGTGTGCATAGTCACAGCTTAGACAAACAGTAGATCAGTATTACTGATTACTTAATTACCTGCAGCAGCATCAACATGCAAGCCACAGAGGCCTGCCAGCCCAGACACAGAAACTATATCTTATTGCCACAATGTACCCACAGACCATTTCATTCTAAAACCTCAAATAAGTTCTTTCTAAATGTAGCACTTGAAGCAGGTCAGCTTATTTGAAGAAGTGGATGCATGATTCTTGAAAGTTTGGGGTTGTATTCTCATGGTTGAATGCACTCAGATCGGTGTCAGGTAAATGAATGTAATGTAACTTCACCAATAAAAGTCGGTCAGCCCTCTTTGGGTCAGGCTAGTATCACTCAACATAAGTCGACAGTGTAGGATTTAGTAGTATCTAGCGGTATAATTGCAGATTGCAACTGCCTCGCTTCACTCTCCCTTCTAAGCCCTAAGTAGAAGTGTTACTGTACTGTAGAAGCATGGCGGTTCAACATTTGTGGAAGGTAATAAAAACATAACAATTCTATTTTTTTTTTTTTCAGGTGATTATACACTACTGAAAACAGTTATAAATATAATGTTCAATTTCTGCCAACAGAGCCTCTAAAATATAAAACACTAGACCTTTTAAGTATTAGCATCACACCACACAAAATTATCTTCCTGATCCAAATTAATAATTTGATGGTGTTTTTATGTTCTCATCAATCAGTAGGTCTCCAAACAGTCTCCAACATAGTGCCTATAGAGCATATCAAAGCCTGTTAAAAGCATACAGATTACCCAGTTATTAGGTAAAGCAGCACAGTTCCCTAATTTCAAGGGCTACGGTCTGTTTTCAATGGTTTAAGCTCAAGACAGCCCAAAGATTTGGTAAGATAAACAATTAACCAGTTAAGTACAGCTATATATGACTGATAGCCATAAATAGATGTCCCTGTAGAAGCATACAGTACATGTTGCAGTTTCTTACATTCAAAGTGAATTCCACCTTGTGATATTTCTCCAGCACTTTGCTGTGCCGTGTTCTTCAAATCTTGCCCATTCATATCTTTGGCCTTTTTACTTTCCAGAAGTTTAATATGGCCAAAGCTCCTAATCATTTCTGTCTGGATTTGGCCTGGGTGACACAGCGGGTGTCTCTAGATCAGGCTAGAGAGAGGAGGAGGGCTTATTTTACCACTGGTTTGGGAAACACTCGGCTGCAATAACTGGGAGAAAAGATGGTTCTAATTACAGATCTCTCCCTTCTCTTTCTCGCTGTGTCTCTCTCGCTCTCATTCTGCTCCTCTCATTTGATCTATTCAGCTTTCTTTCCATCTCCTTCTTAAAAAAGCTTAAGAGTTCCTTTGTCGGCTGTTCTGTGGCTTATTTTGAGTTGAGGCACAAAACGTAACAGTTTTAAAAGAGAGTTCTGTGATGCTGTACACTTTCTCTTGGAGAAATGGATTGACGGAAAGAAGTAAAGAGGAGCAGCCAGCTCCAAGCTACTCATGAAACAACATCTGCAGCAGCACACCAGGCCAATACTAATATTGTGTTTAAGCAATAATGTTTCACAAGTGTCAATTTGAGATTATGATGTACTGCTCTTAAGTATGATGGACGAGTGTATGTATACAAAAAAATCAGTTGTTATTTCATGCAGGGTCAGCATTGTATGGACCACCAAATATGATGAAGTACCTCCAGAGCCATATATCCACGTATGTCTGGCAGCTGTCATTGTATGGTAAAATGTTACATTCATACCAAACTAAACCCACAAAGATGGTGGATTAGAGGCTTCCGGGTCCTACAAGGGCCTTCATGGAGGATGACTGGAAAAATGCACGGAAAAGCAGTTGTGAGGGAGGATGAGAGGAGGACAGAGACAGAGGTAAAAGAGATTGAGGTGGAAGGATTGCACTAGAGAGGAAAGAGAGGGGGAATGGAGGATTAGAGTCTAAGAACAGTGTGGAGAAAGGGATCAGAGGCAGGGGGAGTGAAAAGAGAGAAGGAGACGTAGCTGAGGGGAAGGCGTCTGCACCCGCCAGCAAGCCATGGCTGTCAGTGGCAGGGCCTCTCTCCCAGCACCAGGGGCTCCAGGGCTGTGGCCACATAATGAAGGCTTGTTTGAGTTCACATTCAAACATCACAGAGAGCGCCTGGAAAAACAGTGCCCCACGGGCTACTTTTATTAACCCGGCTAGGATTCCCAGCCTTCAACCCTGTGCCAAAAGGCTTCCTCGCTTCTCATCCACACACACACACACACACAGACACTGTCTGCCTGGTAAAAAACGTTGTCATGTTGAGCCTGGAACCTATATCAGTTTGGTTGATCCTCTGATGGTGTTGGAGACTCTCCTTCCTCTCCCGACTGTGAGAAAATTAACAAAACTCTTTTCACTGGCAAGGTTAAATGAGAATGAAACTGTTGCACGAGATAAGGAATAGTGCTGTTACACTTTTGGCTGTGTCTGTCTCATGCAGAAGCTCATCTGACTGCTCTGCTGTTTGTCTTTTCTCTCTCTACCTCTCTGTCATAACACAGTGAGGCCTGCTGAATGATGGCCCTGTGAGATTCACTGGGGAGGATATTTGACTCAGGATTTTCCGATAATAGGATTTGAAGCATGCTTGCAACAGATAGTGGTTTCGTGGTGAAGGAAAGGAGTATGTGATCCTGCTTCTGTATGTAAATACAGCAGCCGTTTGACAGCAGTTATAATATGTACTGTATTCCTGTTGTTGCTACAAAGATGATTCTGGTTCTTCTTTTATGGCTGGGAACGTAGACCATGTGAGAATAAACTTGTTTAAGTTAGGATACTTGGGAGCAGTAGTCAGTTTCACTCACAAGCCTTTGGGGTCGTATTAGAGAAACAGGGCTTTGTTTCTTTGACTTGCAATATTAATTTAGAATAATATCTCTCTCAGCTGGACACAGTAGGAAACATAATAAAAGAAGTAGGAAGGCTTTGTTGTTAATTAGTTACCTTGGAGCTGAGCTGCAATGACATTTAACCAACAGGGCTGGTTGGAATGCAGCAAGGGATACAAGTCCCCTCATTTTTTCCCAGGGTTGCCTGTTTGAGGGGGCCTGTCAGTCCTCTGGACTCGCACAAATCCCCTTAAAACCCCTGGAGTCACTGAGGGTGTATCAGGCCCCTGGATCTGCTGTGTGCAGGGCTGGGTGACGGGCTGTGGTCTGGAGCCAGCCAGGGGGAGAGGACAGCTACTGTGAGGGTGCCCGGAGAGCTGGGAGTCACTCAGCCACAGAAACCCTGTGTTTGTGTATGGAGCGCAGTGCTCTTATCTCCAGCCTGTACTGACGCCACACTCTTCCTGTTTCAAATCTTTACTGCTGATTTTCTCTTCACTCTTGCCTCAGCCCCAGCCAGTCCTGTTGTTTTTGGTGTTCTTGTTATTTTCAATGGAGATTAGATAGAGTTGCTGTGGCGACACAAGAGACAGAAGCATTGCTGGTTTGAATGTTTGTAAATGTATTAACAAAATATTAGCCTGTTTTAGGGCTTTAAAACTGTTTATTAGGATTGTTAATTTCAACATTTCTCTGATTAGATCACAAGTTAAAATTCTATGAAAAGCATGTAGTTTGTTTTAGGAGACATCCACTATGTTTAGCTGTTTTAATATTGAGATTCAACAGTTTCAGAAGTTTACAACAAAACACGTTACAACACAGCAGTTTTCTGCTTTTTTCTTAATGTGCTGTAAGATGTTATACGTGCATGTAAAGTGTAAGGGGAAGCTGAATGCAGTAGTAAAACGTCAAAAACCTCACCAACAGGATTAACAAATAAATAAATAAAATACAATAGCTGATTAATTTAAAGAGTATTTTTGATAACCCGGATCTTATTTTCATAGTTTTAGTAATCATTCCGGTTGTTTTAAATACCAGACTCATTGCTGAGCTATTAGGTGACATATTGAACTATAGGTTGTTCCAAATGATGGTTTGCTTAATCATTTTAACATTCACCTTTAAACAAAGCTGTTCACATTCAGATTGTTGCTGTTGTTATGAACAGTAAAAAACAACTTACATAGTATTGATTACTGTACTTTATTTTAAGTGCTGTTTTAGTTAACACTTAACAAATAAATCATATTGAAAAAATATCTTGAGACTATTTGCATAATTGAGTGCTTACATGCCCCCAGAGCTATAGGGCAGACAAGGTATACAGGACGCAACAGACTTGGAGACTGGAAGTGTGCCTGACCGCACGCAAACACACGCACACACACACATTGGACATACTGTATTTCAGGCCATTTTCACCCATTGCTTCAGTTTTACAGAACACAAGTTCATTTCATGTTATACAGGGATCATCTCAGCTTGGTCAGGCACTATTGGTCAGGTATTATGCTGTAGTGATGTGCAAATTACATGACCATCAGAAATTGTAACCTGTAATTGACTTTAGGGCTAGAAAAATGTAAATTGTCCATGCACTTATTTTACATAAATAAACTGAAAGGCGTGAATACAAAAATAACTCAGCAGCAAGGTAAAATCTCCATCAGTTGTGTCATGTAAAACTAAAACTGTATCCTCTGGGAACAGATCTGGAAAATATAAAGTATGTGGCCCATTTATGATCAATTATGGCCACATGTGCCTCTGAGTTAGTGAAGGCCTATCAGTGACTATGTATCTTGCTTATTAACCACGTTAACCAGGTGAAACTGGTATTAACAGTCATGGTGGTATAATAAAATACCAGATAAAAATATAAAAAGCTGTTCTTCATGAGAGATTTTGTGACTGGTGGCCCAAGAACTATTGAGTGGGTTGTTGCTTCAAGTTCTTAAGTCCTTGTACAGTCTACACTGCATAATACACTGCGTAATTATATACAATAAGAAAACGTGTTGATAGAAAGACATTCAGTATGTAGTACATCAAAACAGGTTATGTTGCATAATTTACGCACAAAACAAGTTTGATAACTGTGGGAGGTGTCTATCTTTCTTCTCCTGCTTTTCAAAATCAAAAACAGCCATCTAAAATACATAAACACAAAAAACAGTCCCCTTCTTGGTATTTGCAAGCGTCACTACCAGTCTTCCTCTCCCCTGTCTGGCCTGCCCAGCTGCCTGGATGGCCGATTTTGATGGCGCCAAGCGCTCTGCAACTCTGCCGTAATCAGGAACAGCGAGGGGCAGTCTCTATCACAGAGAGTTTCTTTCCCTTTCCTTTGTTTTCCACAGATTTCCTTCCTCGTTTTCTTAGATATTCTCTCTCCACTGATGTAAGTCCAAACAGAGGCCTATTTAGAAAGTAAACAGATGAATGAGGGGAGGTTCTGGGCCTGGCGTCCATGGAGCCAGGCGCAGAGCGGAGACGTCTCGCTCCACCCGCCCTGTGCTGACACAGCCTGTAAATATACAGCATGACAAATGGCATGGCTCTGCAGCAGTCCCCCAACCAATCTCTGGCAGGCAGGCCTGATGCCGGAGAGGCTAGCCGACAGGCTGTGTCTGATTCACTGTCACAAGAGACACATTGTTTATAGGACAGAGAGACGCTGTAACACAAACACTAATACCCCTTGAGTGGGTGACACATTGGGAAAACCCTTGGTTTGTGGCTCTAGCGTTGGCCTCAAGGCGAACATTGCATAAAGATGTTTGTTGCAGCTCCTCATTGAAAAGTGTGAGTTATACAGTGTGTCCTGCTGTATATCCTGCTGATCAATCACTTTTCTTGTGCCCATTATTTTCCCTGACAGTACTGAGATCTATCTGGAGGCCCTGCTCTGGTTACATTTGGCACAACTTGGCTCTTCATATTTGGCTTCCACCAAACGTATGTGTGTGACTTTGATTTGGCTCATATATTTGCACCATAGCAAATTTATTTTCATGCTTCTCTCTGAAGGACATCCTCTTGGGGAAGATCCATCTAAGGATCACTCATAATAAAATCTTACTGTATGTTTGTCTCACTTTTGGCAATAACCTTGGCTATCATGTTTGTCCTAGTTATGTGATAACTCTGAATAACTAAGTCAAAGGCCTTACATGGGGAAGTATTGAGATGTTGATGGATCTGAACAGTTTTGGAGGAAAGGTTTAGAGAAAGGAATGTCTTTGAGGAGGAGCGCGGGGGGAAAGAAAGAGTGTGGAGGCCCCTGGGGGAAAACAAGCTCTGTTTGACCTCTAAGGATAGACCTGCTAGCTGAAATGGCGACACTCTTTCCGGCTATGCTCTCTACCAGGATTTCCTTCCCTTCTCCAAGCCCACATCTACTGAAACACCAGCGACATGGCCCACAGTGGGCCACCTATTGTGAGCACTGAGCAGGCTTACTAGCTGAGGTCACACAGGGAGTCTGTGAGCGCCAGACTGGCAGGCGATCACAGTTTCCTCCAAGATAGGAGATCAAGTAAATCAGAGTTAGGAGTCGTTACCCTTTAAGGGTCCTAATGACCACTGCTCCTTTCCCCCCAGCACACAGCTATGTCTGAGATGTGGAGCATTATGAAGATGGTATTTTGTGCTATCATCCGTTTTTCATCGACTGGCTCTCCTTTCAGCAAACATGATATCATCCTGCTATGATGGCTAACTTAATGCAGCCAGTATTAGTGTTGTGTTATGTAGCATTAGCATATAGACTGGAGCTCCATTAGTCATGCTCTGGACATATGCCCCACATGGATACTGTGTTACCTCTTAAGAGGATCCATTTTTCACAGGCTGCTGAGGGCTATAAAAGACAAGAGACAAACCAATTGATTTTAATTCGTTGGCAGTGTCAGGGGAGCCTGTTGGAATAGACACATGGAGATTCATCTCCCAAAGCACTAGTAATGACAAGATTGAAATTACAACTAGCTGATCGGGACAGAGCTGCTACTGCTGCTGGGACACTAGGAAACTATTTGATTCTGGCCACATTGTAAGGCAATATTCATATCTATAGATAAAACCTACGTAAAGCCAGAAACAAATAGAAGACCTTCAGAAGCATTCTTGACAGCGGAAAGATTGCACATTTAATATCTGGCGTCAGATTTGCATCTGACCAGCTGAAGCTACAGGATCATGCTCAGATTATCTAAATTTTAGACAGAAAATCAAACATTTTTGATATGATAACAACAGTTATGAAAGATTTTAATTCTACCTGCTTACTTTTGCTGAGTGCAGAGTTTGTGTAGAGTCATACAAATCAGTTGTGATGGTCAAATCAAGGTTATTATCATATATTGTGCTTTTACCAGTCTACAGGTTAGCATATAACAAGAATAAGAGTTCTAGCAACAGTGAGTGTCATACATTTTCCATCATGGTAGTGTACTGGCTTGGAAGGATATAGTAAATAATGACCAGAGGTCAGACATTCAGTTCTTGGTAATTGAACCCATTAAATCATGATACCAGTGATGTGTCAGCTATAGTCTTGACATAATATACACTACTATGAAAGATGTGATGAAATCAGTCTAATCTAGCAATTCTCACAAAGGTTTCAGTCTTGTTTAACTCTGGACATGTGAGCATATCACATTAAGTGACCGTCAATGATAGGTATATGCTGTGCAGGCTGTAAATACGGGATCTTTCCTTAGAATCTTGAAAGATTGTCTGAAATCCAGGCTAATAATCCTTTGTTGTGTACATTAAACCAAATGAGACATAATGTTTTCTCTCTCAGCAGAAGACTTAATTTAAAAGAGTCGGTTCCATATGTTTTGTTATAGCATTTGCTGTCCTTTTTGGAATCAGGCCATAGTATAATCTGGCTGAGTTAGTCATTTACCATGGAACACTAAATTGTATTTATCTGTAATGTGTAACTGTGCTGCAGGTATGTTAGGAATTTTCAAACCTACTGTTGGCGTTCTCAACAATGTGGTCCTTCTTAAGCTTCAAGGACTCACAGGGATCATTCGCTCACTTCCTCTAACTCTGAGCCTTGCACGGGTCCAGCTAGGATACACTGGAGCTGCCTTGTTTTCAGTCCATGATTCAATGCATTCTGTTCTCTCTTATTGATTTACTTCACAGGGCCTGGTAGTGAAAGTGTAAGGACGATAATTAGCCTTCCTATGTAGAAGTGAAGAAGTGACCCTTACAAGTGACTCTTCAGTGAGGACCTAAGCCAGAGAAGTGACTAGTCAGAATGGAAAGTGTACCCTCTGTGCACAAGTAAATCATTGGGGAAAGACAGGGTCACAGAGATGACCCCGCTGCACCAGCAGGGCTTAAATCACACCATCGCTGGGTGAAGAGAGACAGTACTCTACATAATGAATAGGGCATGTTACGTTAGACATGGCTGCTGTCACAACTTTACTTTGCATAATAAGCTTAAGCCGGCTCACCAAAATATTTGAGCTACATGTGGATAATCGAGTGTAAATATGGGGCTGTCTGAAGATGTTTGTCCTATAAGGCTGCAGAAGTTTCTCTGTATCATAGGTCACCAGTCAGGTCTGGGAGCTACATAGTGAGCTTGTCCTCTGACCGCAGAGACAGAGCAGGCCTTACTCTGTTAGTGATAGTGAATGGCCATAATCATTATCAGCTCTGTGGTAATGAGTGGCTCCCACTCTGTACAGGCGGCTCCATGTCTGACCTGTCTGTGGTGTGGCAAGGCTCTGCTCAGTGGGAGAACTAAATGCTGATGGTTGGGGTCACTCAGTGTCTGCCGCCTCCCTTGAATATCTGCATGCCATTAACAGCAATGACTCTGATGACATGTTCTTCCTGAACTGGCCTTGTCTGAGCTCCTTCGCTTCAGCTGGAGGTGCCTGTGGCCCCTGGTCTTGAGGCACTTGTCTATTTTGGGAGGTCATTTGGAGCCGGACACTCTGTCTCCCCAATGCAGCCTGTCTCCTGATACTGCTATCAACTGCCGGCTTTTAACAAGGAGCCACGGCAATTTACTAGAGTGACGCCAAGCAAGGCAGTTATCAGGACCCCAACACCAGATTAGCTGGTTGGTCTTCTAATGAGCATCCTTGAACAGGGAAATGGAGGGGGGGACACAATAATAACACTATTATCCATGGTCCTGAAAGAACAGGAAATACTCCTGTAAATGCACTGAGAAAATGCCATTAATTTCTCAAGTTCAAAGATTTATAGTGGCCTTACGGATTTAAAAAAGTCTGAAGAATAAAAATGTTGCCTTGTGCACAGTAGAGAGGTGATAGAGGGGAGAGAGAAACAAACAGTGGACATTGTGATCAAAGTATATAGTACGCACCTTAAGCACTTACCCGCCACAATGTCACCACTATTACATTTAATAAAATGCCGTATCATATGGGGTCTATCTGATAGAACTCAATACAAAACACGTTTCTTTCTTTAGGTTCACACAATCATGCCTAGCCACATAATAACAGAGCCATTAAAGGGATAATGTGTTTTTTCCTACTTACGTGGAGTCAAGCAAAGTCATGGATGTGTTTCTCATGACTCTGCATGTAGTCACAGGGTTTATTGCACAGTTACTGGATGTCAACAGCGTCATGTGGCAGGTACTCTCAAATGGATCGTCTCTAACATTTGATAGCTGCTCCGACTTAGTATTCGTCATTGTTTCTTTTCTTTTTATGCGTTGTTTTAATTTGCTATATGAAGCACTTTGGTCTGCATGTTTGTATGAAAGGTGCTATATATAAATAAAGTTGAGTTGACTATATTTGAAATGTATTAATTTTCTTTATTTATTATATCAATATTATTTCACCTTTAACTCCATTTCATTTATTATATTATTATATTTTAAACACCCAGTCCACTTCCAATTTACGTGTAGTGACAGAAAATCAATCATAAATGCTAAGCATTGGTTGGTTCCACCTTTTCCAATCTTAGGATTTGCTGATTTTCTCTGTTTTATATAATTTAATCTCTTTGGATTTTGGACTGTTGGGTCTGAGAACTTGTTATATATTTGTCACTATTTTGTGACCTTGTATGGGACTAAATTAATAATGATTGCAAATGTTTTTGACAGATTTCTTGATAATAAAAATCTTTCATTGCAGCAATATTTACATATGTCTACACCCATAGTGGATAAATAAAGCACAATCCCAAATTACAATGTAACTCTATTTCAAAAGAAACGACAAAAAACTGTTAATGCTAGGTTAAAGGCTACAGAGTATTTAACCCTCAAGTTTTAAGTATTTTTTAAACTATTTGATCCATTCTGTCAATGGAGCAAAATGAGACCAACAACAATGTTCAGAATAACCTTCAACTTTGTCTGACTTTGGTTAAATTGGAAAAATAGTAAAACCCTACCACAACTGAACTTCCCCTGAAACTCTAGCAGATGTTTTACGCGTGCACAACAACCTACGATGAGAAAACAGCAACCTATTCCTCTTCTTTTGGGTTCTCTGAGTTTGTCATATCTGGCGAGAATGACTCGGCTCGCAAAAGTAGTCTCTGTCCTTCAGTGTGGGGATTGAGTTTTAAACTGGACTCTGTGGCCTGCCCAGCCCTGGTCTCTGTAAATGAAGTTAAAAATCATAAAACGTGTCTGTGTAGGGGTGATGTCATACTTGGCATAATGTTTCACTGTGGATTTTAGGAGGGTTAGATTTACTAGCATTCGGGAAACATTAAAAAGTGCAGTGGTTCACACTAAGTGCCTGTGCTCTCTGTAGTGTTTCCCCAGCCCCCTCCTGACTAAATGCAATATACTGCCACTGTTGGTGCAGAGGAGTAAAAACATATATACAAGAGAACCTCACAGAATATAAACTGGAATCACTGAGCAGTGTATTCAAGCAGGATTAAAGTTTGTTGTTCTCAAAATACCACACCCCCTTTTGTTAAGCTTGAACATGCAAATAATGTGGTATGACTAATCTGGATGGAGAGAATATAAACTTTCCTGAGCATTTGCATGTGAACGTTAAGCCAATGTGGGTGTATGATATCTTCCTGAGGTGTGAAAATCTGCTTACTGCCAGTTGGTTTTGGCTCGAGTGCTCCTCTTCTGGAACAGTATTTTCATTTTCATACTGCTCGTGTGAAGGGCCACCGGCAGTCCAAGATGAAATTTATGAATGCATTAGGTGCATTTAGACGGTTCCAATGAACTGAGTGCAAATATGCAGCCAATTATAATTCTGTGGTAGTTATAATTTTATAATTGCAGTCAGCTCTTCTTAACTGTAGGCAAATTACAACAGCATATTAAAAATACATAACATCAGCTATGGCTTAATACATTTCAATGAGTGCTGCTAAGTGTGGGCTTGATGGAGGCAGCTTGCAACAGGAAAGTCCCCAGCGTATAGGTCGGACCCCTGGGGCAAGATGGCGCCCACACAAGAGAACCTGTGGCACCACTTGGATATGACAACCAGTGATTATGTTGCATATCGACATTAAAGCGGCCAACCAAATGGAGATGTTCCAAAACAATAATAAGAAGGGTGGGGGTTGTATTGGGTCGAGACAGGGTGTGGCTTCCACCACAGGGCTTGTTACCTTTGCTCTTAGACACGCCTCTAATTTGAAGCAAAGAGGAATGTATCGGTGATTAAGATAAAATCACACTGCAGAGACAATATAATTAAATGTGTTGCAAGTGTATAAAGTGCCGTCTGTCTCCATCATGAGTGACAAAATGCTGATAGAAAAGGAATGTGTTTCCAAAGTGCTGCTGACTTTCCCTTTTTTAGGACGTCAAGTCAACAATACACATAATGCAGATTACATCATGTCTGATCAATGATTCCAAGAAAATTGTTAGGATCTGTCTTTATGGTGGCATATAGTCTAGATACCCTACATAATCTTTGGCGTTCCTTATTGTAAACAGCATATTTTTATTCGTTATTAGTTCATATGTGTGTGACGGGGGTGACTACACTGGGATTGTGTGCTGATCATGTTATGCTCATGGGTCTGGTTGTGATTCCATCCACACACTTTAATCTAAGTTTGTGTTTGTAGTCTTTGAGGTGTGGATTAGTGGGAGTGTTGAGTCAGGCCCAGGCCAGGGCCCAGGAGGTCAGCCTGGAGAGAGGCCCACGCAAGCAGGCTCCAGTGCTGCTGAATGGGCCGATAATGGCCTGGATCAGGAGGAATGTGTTCATGGAGCCTTCCTACTGACAGCCGGCCCCTGGGGACTTGAATTACTTTGACTGATACAAAAAGAAGATGACAAAAACACTGCCTTAAGCACTGTCTCCCCGGACTCCTTGTCTCCAACGCAGGTAAATGAATCAAATTGCCTCCAATTAAAGATTTAACCATACTTCTTACCCCTCGGCTGTTCCATTTTCTCTTCCTCCAGTTTCATGATACAAAAACATTTCACTGCATCATTGTCATAAAAAAAAAAAAACACAATAGGTAAGCTTTGTAATGTTTACCCGAGTATTACTGGAGTGCACTTGTAGTATGCAACTGTTCTATACCTGATTTTTGTGCAAAGAAATGGTTATATAACGTGGATAATTATATGAGATATAGAAATAGATTATTTTGTGTGTTGGAGAAATCTAGCCTTGTTCTGCAATAAACAGGCAATACAATGATCTGAATATAAGCTTATGATCTTCAAGTAGTTTGGTTTAAGGCTTAAAGATGTTAGATTTCTACATACGTAATGTATCTAGAAAGCTAACTTTCCCCAAACCACACCTCTCATAAGTGCCTCCTAACTCCTAAAACTGCCACTTATCCATAGTTTGAGCACTTTGGAAATTTTAACCACGTTGCAATGTCTGCAAGGCCTTGATCCTCAAGAGCAGTGTCAGTCAGGGTTCACTCTTGCCTCACTGTTGAACCATTTTCTTTCTTTAAAGCACTTAAAACACTAAAATGGTTTATAAAGCCACATTAGATTGTACTATAATGTCCATCATGAGATAATATTGCCAGGCACAATTTACACCATACCACAATTTATGCCCAAATGCAACCATATTAATCAGTAATAACTTAACATAAATAAGGTTAATTATAACCACACATTTTGCTTGCCAGTTCATTCGCAGAAAGTCAGGAAAAAGACCAGATCTCACACATGCTTTGCTTGGTAATTCACATTTACGTAGACGTTTGAAATAATAAAAAACGTGAAAAGTTTGAAAAAAACTTTTTTAAATAACATACTTATTTAGGTAATAGTAAATGGTTAACAAAAAACTAGACACTGGTCATCATATAAAAATATAAATTGCTGTTAAACTACCTTCTATATATCAATCATATGTCAAATTAAGCTGTATCGGTTTTGTTATTTTTATGAGAATAGCTCTGTCATTTTCATACAATAAATATAATTAATTTATCATGAATTATCTTGAGCCTGCGTATGTATATAACTTTTTTAGGGTACATTTAAAGAGTCTGTTGTTAACAGCGGTCTAATGTTACCGTATTCTCCAAAGAGCACATTAACACGGTTGATCAATTAGGGAGCCAGAGAGCTGAGATCACCTTCAAATAAACTACAAATTAATTAGGCCCATATTTCATCACCACAAATTTGCTCTGCGGCTGATCCTGTCCTCTTCCAAAACCGGTTCCCCAAAACAAATTAAACTGATACTTTGTGTGACTTCATATACAGCTTCCATCACAGGTTAATGCATTTAAAAACAGACTATTTGACAGCTGTATTGTGAATGCAGCATCACCTCCGTTCCCAGTGAAACGTGTTAGCATTGAGATGGTATTAGATATTTTAATTAGCAGATTTATTTTGGCTTAGATGCGTGGTTTGAATGCTATTAGTCACAGACATGAAATCACAGTTCTAATCTGGTTTAAGCACTTATAATGAACTACTGCACAGAGCTAGCTTGTCAAATATCTTGATGTTGTCTCTGTGTGGTTTCTGGAGTCTGACCTGAGGAGGTTTGCACAGGAAGATGACATACTAGGGAGGAAAGACACTTAATTGTTTATAATTTGTTTTATTTCTTTTGGATTTATAAGTGCAGCAGTTTGTATATTCTGTCTTTCTGCCATGTTTAATGGGAGTTGCTCGTCCACTTTGTCTGAAGTGTCATTTGGGAGCTAGGCTGGCGTGACCACTGCATTATTACCCAGGGATCTCCAGGGGTGCATGGGCCTGGACCTTCACAGGGAGAGGGGCAGGCCAAGGGACAGGCCTGTGTGAACAGCTGTGCCCTGTTTTAGATCAGCGTGCTCAGTTACCTCTTACTCTTTGAAGAAGTCTTTCCTTACACACTTTCACACATGCAGCACACATTAGTAGAGTAGTGCTCGGATACGACTGTAGGACAAAAAGTTCAAATGCCTAAACTTTGATTTCTCAATTTAAAAAAGAGCCAGATGGTTTTGGTGGCTTTTTAAATTGCACTTTCAAAGGTTCTTCAAATGGGACTTTATAGAATCATTAGTGTCTCAAGAACTTCTTAAAATGTTTGTCTCTTCGCTGCTAAAGGGACCAATTGTGAATCCATAGAGCTAGTAATTGTCCAATTTAAAACCATAAAGTTATTTGTAGAACCACAGATTGTTCTATGTGTAAGCCGTGGTGGTTTTTATGGCACTATCACACTGGTGTGCAGGGCCATCCTGTAGTAGTGCAAAACATTGTACATTCATACTGACCATGACAGAAATCACATAAAAAGAATAAGCTCTGTCTTATAACCACAAAATGTTTCCATGTAGGAGCTTCTGACAACCCATCACGATGCTCGAATTGTTGTGTGTGTGTTTGATAATTCGGCAGGATCCGGAATTAAGTGGTGTCTGTTTTACCACTCTTGTGTTGCCAATTAAAGTGATTAATGAATGATTCAACAAATTTTTTACTTTTCTATTTCAAGCACATATCAAGCAGCTGATTTACCTACAGCAGACTTTAAGGGGTGGCAGAAATATATATATATGTAGATTTAATTGCAAACAACCACATATATCAATATTTGCTTGGAAAATGAGGATATTTTAACAAAAAAAATTACATTTGTGGCACATTAGTAAATCGTTGAATAGAAATATCTAAAGGTGGCATTAGAAATCAGTAAATTGTTTTATTTTTAAATCTTCAGACACTTTTCCAAATACATGCCTTTTTTCATTGAATGTAAGCCTGTCCCTTGCCACCCCTCTAGATCCCCACCCCTGGTTGCATCCACATTAGTGGAAGGGGGAACACAGTATTAAGAGTGCTGTCTGTCTGGAGAACCGTTCTGATGAGTGCAGAACAGTACATTTTGAAAAAAGTTTTGTTAATAATTAAAATAAGAAGAAATTAAGTAACACTAAATAATAAAAAACTGAAACTACTACTACTATTTTACATGTTTGAGCCTTTAGCAGTAGTGAGATGTTGAAACCAAGAGTACAGGACCCCACTGAAAGAGTTAAAATCACAACAAAGTGAAAAACTTTTAATGTGTGCATGCATCATAAAATCTGTAACAGTAAATGCCTCCAAATTTACAAGATTGACCTTTTCTTGTATTTGAAATCAAACGTAAATTTTTTAGATTCTTCAAAAGCAGTAACACATGTCTTTATTGGTTACCTTATCATATACCTCTAAACCCCCACATTGAGTAATCATTCAGTAATCTCTTTCCGTGCATGAAGGCATAAAACTGCCTTCCTCTTCGTGCACTATATTCTGTTGATATACACATATAATCTTTCCCTGTGCTTCACATTGTAAATGTAACATTTAGAAGGATCTGTTGGCAGGAAGGGAATATAATATTCATAGGTATGTTTTCATTACTGTATAATATAATAAGAAAATAAGAATCGTGTTTTTGTTACCTTTGAATGAGCCAGTTTTATCTACAGATGCTGCGGTTCGCCTTCCTTTGATGCCGGCATGTTTCGATAGTAGCCCATAATGGACAAACCTGGCTATAGATAGGGCCGTTTTCTCCCGTTTCGCAGCCACCGTAGTTCCTCCTTTAAGCTTGAAAAGGGAAGTTGAAACGAATGAGCAACAATTTGCAACTGTACTGCTAGATGCATTGAGTGGCATCTAGCCGTTAAATCCTACACACTGGACCTTTAAGCAGAATGATGTTGAGATGGTCTGAAAATCTAATTATAATGTAGCAATGCAATGCGATAGTGTTTTTATGCAAAGAGATAAGTGTTGGAAAAAGGTTGATTTGTGTCAAGATACAATAATTCATGAGAGAAAGTGGGGGAGGTACTGTATGTGAGAGTTTTTGAAAGTTTTTCCCCAGGTCCTACAAAGGTTTTGTTTTAACAACTTTGCTTTTAAGAATAATTTTGACTATTTGTCAACGTATTATAGATATGCAGATCGTGCAGGTCCTATAGTTAACTCACTGTAACAGTGACCGCGTCAGGACCCTCTTACAGGGTCACTGGATCATCCGTATGTAACTAATGCTGTACCAGATTCAAAGCATCTAATATGTCTGCATGCTCCTGATGCTTTTAGACATTTGTCTCACGTGAATCAGTTCCAGCAGCAGAGAAAGCAGAGCAGACAGCCTCAGTGACTTATGAGCCAACTGGGTTTTCCTTTGACTTAATTGAAAATTGCATGACACTGATTTAAATGAAGCGGTACTCTGTAATAACAGTTTTCTTTTTCTTGTCTGACATGTGATTGAGTTACAAAGGGGAATGCATTTGCAACAGGTGCTTCTAACACAGTGAGGGCCTCCATGTCCACCCTCAGTAACCCCCCTCTGCCCCAAAGCCCTAAGGCTGCCAGGGAAACCTGATACCGGTTCAGACACTGGCACACTCTGCTGCTGCAGCCCTCACGCGTCTCCCCTGGTGCAACCCTGAGAGCTTCAGAGATGTCCTAGTGAAGACAGTATGTGTGTATTATACATTTGTATTATTGTGTTGTAAAGTTTAAAGTATAAAACTGTATTGTTGTTTGTAATATTTCAAATCCTGAAACATACAATACACTATTTTTTATTTTCAATATATCCATGGCTCACAGTTTAACTCTAAATCAAACTAAATATTGACTCCAGTTAAAGTTTGATACAAAGTTTCAAATGTGTTATATGACTTCAAAGAATCTAAAGAATGAACAGAATGAAATAGATGTGTCATATGAGTAATATTAGTGAAGAGTCTTGTGTAGGTGGACTAGTACTTTTGGCACATCACCAACAGTTAAATACTTTTACAATTCATTCATGACTATTTACAAATTCAATATTGGGCGTGACTTTTTTCACCAGGGGGCAAGGCTTCTGGCCTTTTTAGCCAATCCGCAGTGCTTACTCTTGAACTTCTGCTTCTTGGATCATGTTAATATATTTTGGGGTGTGGCTTTGCCTTACTGATTCCAGAGCTGGGATATTTTAACTCTTTCAAGGCCAAATTAAATTAAACTCTAGTAACCGTAGTCCTGAAATAGTGCTCAAAAGAGCTTTGTGCCCATGACAACAAATAGTTAAAAATGTTGTCTGTTGGTCTTCTGCACAAATGTTCTTCTTCTTTTTTTTAAATCTACAATTAGCATTGGATGCATGTGTGTCTACAATAGTAAGTTGCTGGTACGGATCAGAACAGAAAGAGGAGTTCCCTGTTATTTACTGTTTGCCCTCACAAGACAAGAAACATGAGATAAGGTGCAGACAGACTTGTAGAAACGTCACTGAGAAAGAATTCACCTGTTGTGTCTCCAGCCAACATGAAGACCGCTGTCTCTGAAAGAGTGAAAGGTCAGACTTCTAATTTCCTTGTTTTGTCACCTAAAGCTGCTGTAATAGCTAGGAAGGGTTTAAAAATCAAGCACTGTTTTCTGATGTACTGTGAAAATATATTAGTCTGCTAAGTAATACTGTGTTGTTTTGTCACAGCGTTGCCATAAACCCAACAAAGGCCTCTTCATGTTCCTTCTACTCCTTATATACACACTTATAGTTGTGACAACTCCACTCACATGTTTTTACTCCTACTTTCATCCATAGCACTGAAAATCCTTACAGAACAAAAGTTGGTGATTAAAATTTAAATAGTTTTTAAGTTGGAGCTGCATTACATATCTATTTCACTGTAGTGGAGTGACAAGTTATCATGGTAATTTACCTCAGGATGTATTAAACAATGGATGAGGGATCCAAACATGGCAACCCATTCAGTCTGATTTAAGTTGCTGAGTGCATACGCCAAAATCTGTCTCCTCCTACAATGGATTCCCATAATTCTCTCTGAATGAGCTGTCTGAATGGCCTGGAAATAGTATAAATAATAATATATTTTTCAGAATTTTGCCCAACATTTATTCCCCACTCTGTCACTTCCCTATACGCACTGCGGTCTTTGTCCCAGCTAAACGTTTTGTTACCTAGACAGGATGTAAATACTCTGGCTAGCAGCTTCTCTTAACATTGCAGTAAACGGCTTCACTGAGAGGATGTAACATTTGGGAGGTTCACCGTAGTGACCAACTTATAAAACAACTGGGCTGATATTAGTTTATTGCAGATTGGTTGCATAATCATCAGCCAGTATTTTACAAGAAATTACAGTAATGTAAAGTAATTACAGATGACCACCAAAGAGAAATGATGTCCCGTTTAATACATATCTTTGTCACATTTCTTTATAAAACAACTTTAAAGGATTCTGAGCTAAAGATGAGTTATTTTGTGCATTTATGTACAAGAAAAAAAGGAATATTACGCCATATATTGCCATCGTCAATTCTCAGATATTAATATCAGTATCAGGCTGGGCTGTACTTGGCAAGCAGTTCAAATCACCAGTAGGAGTCACTAGTGCAGCGACATGTGTACCTGCATTATCTTCCTCCAATAGCTAATTGTGTCATTTGAATGTACAACCAAGCCAGAAGAACTGTGATAAGGAATCAAACCCAAGCTCTGGTGTTGGGGGAGAGAGAGGGGTTAGGGTACGTTTGAGTATATTAATCTTCTCATTGATGACCATAGTATTGTAATGGTGGTCACTATAATACTAACAGTCCTGCTTAAACATACTGTCTATTTTTTATTATCAATCATGAGGTGTCCACTGCAAATTCCTCCAGTACAGGAAAACGTTTAAATGCTAAACTAAAAACAGTGGCCTTTCACTCAAGTCACAGCATCTGTAACATTCAATTTTATTTTATTTTTTATTTTATTCATTTTTATTTTATTTTATTTCTTTATTTCTCAGGTTATAATTTTGTTACTCTTCATTATCCATATTAAAATACTCAATGAAAAATGGTTAGTGTCCACATCAGCAATTTCTAATTAATGCCGATGTTTCAGTGTCCCTATATTACTAAATAACTTTTTAGTTGGTAAATAAAAAACAACTCCTCTCTGCAGGGAAGTTCATCTGTTGCTGTTTTTTTTT
>NW_023339762.1:14954992-14955160 GCF_004916995.1 Morone saxatilis | reverse complement strand
GGGGGGGAGAAAAAGAGAGAGAAACGGAGAAAGAAAGGGATCGGGGCTGCAGTTTGGTTTAGATCTGAGTAGAGAAGCAGGAGCGCGATTCAGCCCCGGATTGATCCTCCTCATGTAATTTCAGCTCGCATGGATATTTTGTTGGGATTGTAAAAAAAAAAAAAAAAA
>NW_023339762.1:14927502-14954968 GCF_004916995.1 Morone saxatilis | reverse complement strand
AAAAAAGAAAGAAAGAAAGAAAGTGCACTGACATCTCAAGAAGACGAAAAGGATCCTGACTTCTAGTGCATTTTCTTGGGATTAAATCGCCTCGAAGTACCTCATGCTCTACGTGCCGGTGTAAAAAAGTAGATTTGAGGTTGTTAAAAGTCCGAAACTGTTTGAGGCTGCGAGCTGCCGTCTTTGGGTTGAAGGCTGCTGGCTTTGGATTATGTTACTAAGTATATTATGTTATGTTAATATGTATTCTTTTTTTATTCGCTCGTAACATACATATAAATCCGAGCCTGGATAATAACTGACTTGGTTATTTACAGTATAATCTGCTAAATGAATGCATTTTGATCGGAATGCTGCAGTGCATTTATTGCGCGATTTTGTTGTTGTAAATGCAACAAAATCGCCTTCCACCTAATGTTGCGGTTTTGCCACCAATGCTCGTCGGTTGGCTGTGCATACATTGCACGGCATTTCACAGACATTAATGTTTTGCAACGACCGTAGAAGTGTCTGCAATATTCGGATATCCGTACAAGAATAATAATCAATAAATAAATAAAAAAAAAAACCCATATAGATTTTCAAGTTGTCGTATGTTCAGGACGAAACGCTCAGGTCTTGTGCGGCGACTCTGGAGAAGCCGTTTGATCCCAGATACAGAAGGGGAAGATGGAAATGGCAAAACTAGTGAGGGCTGTAGGGACGATCTGTTCGGAAACAACCCAGAGAAAATTCCCAAAACGGAGCTCAGACCGATGACCCCTAGCGGGTCTCTTGTAGGGGACATAGGGGGTGTGTGCACCCGGAGCCCCGTGGAGAGCAGCGGCTTGGGGGTCACGTCGGACCAAGATGGGGGTGCGGTGTGCGTCCAGGAGCAGGGGAGCCCCCGCTCCATACAGGATAGAGAATGCAGGACAGTGACGTGCTGCTTATTTAAAGACCGGGACCACTCCGAGCTTAGGGGTCCAGAGACGGCTCAGGGTACCAGGGATCCGGGGTCGTGTCATTTCGTGCTGAGGAACCTTGCACCGCGGGACAGCGGCTCTCCTGAGTCGCAGGAGGCGATGCCACGCACGGTTTTGGAGCAAGAACTGAAATCAGCCACATACTCTCTTTTAAAGAGGCTAAAGGAAAAGCCGCTGGATACCTTACTAGAGGCAGTGGAGTCCAGAGGAGGGATGCCGAGCGACTGTGTTATGATTTCCCGGACAGAGCTGAGGTTGGGCGGCCATGTGGCATCCCCACAGCTGCTTGTGTGTAAACTGTACCGCTGGTCCGACCTCCAGCACCCTGCCCAGCTCAAACCGCTCTGTGAGTGTAAGAGCTTTGGGGCCCTGGACAGTCCAACAGTATGCTGCAACCCCTATCACTACAGCCGGCTCTGTGGGCCAGGTAAGGGCATCAGCCAGAACACAGAAACTGTCTGTATGTAGCACCTTGCAGGCCTACCTAGAGGCTGCCTTTGGGGGTAAAGTCAGCAGGTAGTCTATTAACAGATAACCATAATGCATCTGGGTCTATACTGTTTGTTTTTATAGCAAGTTTCTTGTGTTGCAACCACTGTTCCATTTAAAATACTGTCTTTACATCTGAACATGCCTATGTTCTGTAAATGCACAAGGAAATCCTGCTGATGCATATTAACAATTAGGCCTACTTTGTCAAATTTTCACCATATTGATCGTTGCATGGCAGAAATGAACTTTTTACTGTTGAGGGCAGTGAAATATGCTCAGAAACTCCTTCCCTATCACCCTGTTTTATTTGTCTGGTGTTGTTTGGCTTACTTTCATACACAGAGATAGAGAAAGACTTTCCGTTTGATTAAATAGTTAATGATTAATAAAGTCATCCTTATGGCAAGGTGAACAATAATAAAACCACTTTGAGCTGAGGTAGATTTGACAAAACATAAATGTGAGACAACCTCTTTTGTTTCTACCAGTTTGGTGTTATTCTGATGTTATCTTTAGTTGTATTTGAGCAGTTTGATGCCACACCAGAGCACCACTGCAAAATATGGGCCTTTTAGTGAAAGAGAGTGTTTGTTTGGACTTACAACTTATCTAGGTATGAGTAATGTCATGAATTTCCTAATTACAGACTGTACATGACATCTTTAATGTATCTAAATATGTCAGTGCCTTCAGTGTGATTGTCAATAAAGCCGTTTTGGGTTCTTACCTGTGTTTGTTGCAGGGTCATTGCCAGGTAGGCCTATCCATCAACAGTGTATGACATATATATGATTGTATAGACTCACAGGTTTGGACCTGGTGCCATAGGTCAGTTTAGTTTGTGTTGGGTAGAGGACTGAGCTTTATTTTCACAATCAATGAGCGATCTGTGGCAGAACCTCACTGACCTATATTAAACAGATTCAATTTTGGCAGGGGGACAGGCCTGTGATTTGGCAAACCTTAAACGCTGGGCCACTCGACCTCGCTGACCTGATGTCAAGGCGTGGTATCATGTGTAAAGATGCAAGTGTCAGTATTTCTGTCTTCTCACTGGCACAGGAGGTGGATTTTCCATAACATCCATGTTTACTAGAGCCAGCTGGCTGTGACAAGCACTTCAAAGTCACAAGTCCAACAATATCAGAATTTATAGCACGCAAATGTGAGAAACTGATGTTGATTTGGCCCTCATGTCCCACCATACTCTCCAGCTTAATGCGAACTGAATATATAGAACTCTGATTAACTGTGGTGTTTGTTGGTTTGAATAGACCATGTAATGTCAACTAAGAAATTGGCTTTGCCCACTGAAGTGGATGTCAGACTATGCGTTGTGAGATTCTTTCCACTAAAACTAGCAAGATGAATTGTAAGAAGAGGGAGAGGGGCGCATACCCCATATTGGGACTAAAGCTCGTAGTAGACATAGCTCACATGCGTTCATGCGTGGCCCGATAGAGCTGGTATTTCTTTCATGCTATTCAAGAAGGGGGGCTTTGAATCAAGACCTTAATCACTGGTTTTTACAGTGTTTGTAAATGAGAAAGTAAGAAATATGGACTTATATGAGAATAAAATTCTGAATACACAAAACAGATTTTAATTAAAAAACATTTGAATCCTTCTTAAAATACAACTCAAAACATGCCTGAAAACAAGTTGTGTTGAAGCATGTTTCAAGTGCAGTTTATTGTACCGTAGAATTATTTGAAATCGGCCTAGGTTTTATGTAAGAGTTTTTAAAGGATAAAACCGTATATAATGTGTGGCAGAGAGCTTGGATTGAAGTGGACAAAAACTTTTTCCTTTTATTTCGCCAGGCATTATACTTTGCGAATGAGATCAGTTTCAAGTTGCGCTTTAAAAGCCCTTTTGTCCTAAGGAGGTCCCCTCATGCTATTTAGGTGAAGGAGTGGTGATAATATACAGTTTGCATACTACTGGCGCCAGACTGACTAGCTGTGTATCTGAGTGACTGAGTTCAGATCCCAGCAATTACTGCCGCCACTCTTAAAGGACCCGCTGCTATTATGCTTTTCTCCTTCCCCTTTTCCCTCTAGGCGAGGTCACAGTGTGCTCACAAAGTTTTCTTTCCTTTGTGCTTTTCCGTCTTGTGCAAGTTATTCTTTTTTTATTGGATAAAATCAAGGTCTCTAAACACAATGAAGTTAAAAAGCAGATTTATTCTTATTATTAAACTACTAACTGAAAGTTATGGTTAGTCTCTGTGGTTGTTGTAACGACTACTTCAGTTAAATAATACAGGCTTCAATCACAGGAACAAATGTGCAGATTTCTGTTGGCTTTATTAGTTCTTTAATGAGCTTTTGAGCAAAATGATTTAATTCTATACTGCAGACACAAAGGTTTTGAAATGGAACTGAAAATATTTCAATAGTTGAGTTATTTGTTGAAGCCTTAAAGATGGCTTGAAGTGTTTTGTGATTGCATGTTTCTTTCTACTTATATTAAAGACTAATGACTGTACATTCACACAAAGTAGGATGTAGTAAACAATATTTGGTTACCTTTGAATTGCTGTAATATGAAACATTAAATAGATTGAGTTCTTTAGATGTGCAAGGAAGAGTGTAGACTACAAGATATGTGTTTACAGGTATTTCACTGACAAGCTTTGTCAGCCAATTTACACCAGAGGCTTTTATCTCTATTATCATAAGTCTTTTCCTACAGTATATTAACCCATGTTCTGGATCTTCTTAGATCCCAAAACAGTGTATTCAAGTTTGAATTGTTCAGATATGACTTTATTATGTCTGGTGACTTCACAGCAGGGTTTGCGTTTTACCATAATCCTTTTTTAAATGAGCATTTCTTCCCTTTATTAGGTTATTGACATTACTGTTTTGTGTTACAGAGTCACCCCCACCTCCTTATTCAAGGCTTTCCCCTAATGAAGAACACAAGCCACTGGGTAAGTGACAAACACACATATGAGCTCTGTGGCACCTGAAGCATGGTTTCTATTTCATCCATACCTATTGATGTTCATCTGAATTCTGTTATTAATATTTGATCCTCTGTATTATGACCAGGTAGCTGCAAAGCACTTGATTTATCATCTTTTTTGACATTCATAATTACAAATATTTAGAGCCAGTAAATTGCAATGGGCATGGTCAGTCTTTTTGTTTAAGCTCTGGTTTAACAGGAATAAAGCAACGTGGAGAATTTTAATGGCTGGTAATTGGGCACAGTTACTGGCAAACTGCTTGGTAGCTTTGAGATGAGACCTAGGCCAGCATGTGGCATAATGTCAGCATGCCAGCCAGAGCCAGTGCGGATGGTATGGTGTGGGTAGTATTTTCTGTGGGCTGCTGGGACTCTGGAGCCTGGCTGCTAGCTGGGGCTGCAAGCCTGAGTACAGCTGAGGTTTCTGGCGGCATTTGGGGGGATGTCATCAGGTAAAGCCTGTTAGTGGAGTTGCCAGTTTATCCACAATGGGATAAGGCCAAATGTGATGTTAATTGTTTTGAATTTGATATGAAAGAGGAATCATTTTCTTGGGTTGATGATGATTAGTCAGTGTTTGGAGTAGCCTCGAGATTGAAGAGCTAATTTCTGTTCTCGTCCCCACAGATCTGTCAGACTCCACATTGTCTTACACTGAAACTGAGGCAGCCAGCTCACCAAACATCACACCAGGGGAATTTTCAGGTGGGTGTGTTTCTCCAACTGTCTGTCTCCAAATAAGGAGTCTATATCCAAATGTCTTACAATGATTTTAGATATTAATGATTACTAGAAGTTTACCGTCCCAGAGAAGCTTGTCTGTAAATACTGAAGTCATTAGTCAATCAAGGACTTCACTTTCTCAGAGTACTTTAATGTCCATTTGTTCTTCTGTTGTGCTGCACACAAGAGTAGTAGGCATTTATTTGTCGGCACAGTAGTCATAGTGGATAGTTTTGGTCTGCAGCAGAGTTGTGGTTTGACATACAGTACAAATAAATGAGTACAGGTTCTACTTAATGCGTCATGATCTTATATTGAGTACTCTTTTTTTGATTAAAACAGAACCTTGATGATGAAAATATCCACGTGGTAAAAATCATTCATCCGTCATTTAGGGACTGTTTTTTCCCTGGGCAGTGATTAAAATTGATAGTTGGAGTAATAAAGCACATAAGATATATGTTAATTTGTAAATTATGAGACATGAAGGGTCTTTCATGCTGGATTTGCATATGGTTGTCCATGTTTTTAAACATTTGTTCATATTTGAATAGTTTCATGTCTGTACATATAGCTTTAAATCAGAGGAATACAATCTGCGAATCACAGTATTATCACAGTTATAATTCACAGAGCTTTCATTACTCTGGTCAGTGTTGCATTGTCCTGTTTTTCTGGCTTTGAGATGGTTAAATTAAGTCTAGCTGGGGAAAAAAGAACAGGGAGGTATAATTCTTTCAGAGTGTACTTTAACACCAGTTCAGTGCTCTACTCTGCATAGCCATTGGTATATCTGGATGAATATGCAAACTTATGAAGGTAATTTCATTTTGATGTTGCACTTTATTCCGTCTCATTAAGGGCCATTACAAACAGTCTGAGCTTTAAAGATAAAGGTTTCATTGTGAGCGGTGCAGAGGTTCAGTGGGGCGTGTGCGTTGGCCACAGAGCCGGCCTCCCCTCCTCTGTTTTTCTTTCAGAAATATTTGAGTGGGATCAAACTGTAATAAGATCCAAGCTCGCTCAGAAACACACACAAAGTTGTGCACAGGCATGTGCACAGACACTCACACGTACAACTCTATCTAGCCTGGCTGTAAGTGGGCTGCAGGGAGGGGTGGGTTCAGGGAAATGGAGTTGCTCTTGTGAATGGGGCCACACCAAAGGAAGCGAGTAGAAACAGTCCTGTCCCCTGATTTGAAATGAAACACTCCTTTTTCATGACATAGGGTAAGCATGCCTCCCCCCCTCATACTAGGACCACAGCTAGCATGCACAGTATCATGTGGACAGAGAGTCAGAGCTCACATTTTGGGGCTTGCAGGGAACAGCATTTCCTGTTAAAGGGTCTGCCATGGCTCAGAGGCCTGGACACTGAGCAGTTGACATGGCTACCTGGCAGCGAAGTATTCAGTCAGCAAGGGCCCCCTCCTCCCCAGTACACATGCTGTCACCACCTCAGCATGGCCCGGCGACACTCCCTGAGTCAACAAATGAGGGGCTTGTCAGAGCGCGCACCACAATTCCTCAGAGACTGTGGTGAGGAGGGAGGATCTAGACATGCTAGGCTTTGGTTTCTTCCAACTGTGTTGCTGCTTGTACAGGCCAGGCCAGATCACTCTGCATTGGCTGTGACACACTCAGCTACTTGGACTTGGGAAAGAGAATGACCAGTGCTCGACAGGGCGGTAGCTTTCCATGCTATCAGCTAATTTGTGTCGCCAGTTTGTCTCTGATCATGGACTATATGATGGTTCTTTGGTTTTAGATACACAAATTAGGTATTATAAATTATTAGCATCTTGTCAGGGATACAGATTCTGGTACAGTATTTGCCCTAGTTGGTTAGAGCATATTCCACCATAAGACCAGGATGACTGTAATGCATTTTGTCAAGTTATCCTGTGTTGAACATGTTGCTGACCTGGAGATGACTTTCCCTGTGAATCCCCCTGCAGCTCGGGTAGAGAGTGTCTGTGTGTAACCGGAGTTGTATGGGATCTAGACTCCACCCCTCACGCAGGAACAAGTAAACTTCTTAAAAGCAAGTCTGGGGGGCACTGAGTGGATGGGTGGGGTGTAGTCAAATAATCAAATACAGTTTGCAGCCCAGGGCTACAGAAATACCCACTGAGCATTCTTCTGCATCACACAATGGCAGAGAAACAGATCGGAACTGGTTGGTTTGGTAGATAAGCTTGTTCTACCACCGTCAACCAATATCTTGAATATATTCAGTGGAACTTGAAAAGTATTTCTCCTTTTATTTTAGATTATTTAGTGCCATGTTAATATGGGATGTCTTTAAATCAATACACTCTATGTTGTTAAGTTAACGTTTGAGTTACCTTTAAGTGCAGATCTTCTTTCTCTCATCCCTCTGGCTGATTCCTGCAGTTGTTTAACATGCTAAAATGTTCTTACTCATGCATTACTAAAAAGCTTCCCCCATGCACACATATAATGTCTTTGTGTAATACTCATATCTTCAATTACTGTGCGCCCGTATACACTTGGACCATTCACAGCATTTTATTTAATCATGGTTCTGTCACAGTGTGGGAGAGGGACAGCCCCCCCAGGCCCTCTGTGATGTCTGTTTACGTCCCAGCTTTCTGGTCTGTGCATACATAGTATACCTTAATGCTGTGTGTGTGAGGGAATGTGCCTTTTCTGGTGCTGCCCTGCCAGTCTGCACGCACACCTGTTTCCTCACTTCGTGGGCCTAGTTGTCTGAACATCAGAGTGAAGCCCTTTGAAGCAGATCTCATTGCTTCCTGTATGACTGTCTGAGGGGGTGTTTTCCCCCTACGCATTGACTTTATTATGTCAGTCACATTGTCTCTGACATTAAGGGCTCTTTATGTTTGTCACTCATTCATTAATGCTGCTCTGGTCAGCTCTTGTCCTTAATGTGAGGAGGCATGCCAAGACGTTTTTTACATTGCTACTTAAGAATTTCAGTCATTGAAGATGCAGTATGGTCCTTTTCAGAGGGATAAGTGTCACTGAGTGCAGTGATGAGCATATAAACAGTATTTATGTACAATGAATGATGCAGGCCTTTCCTCTGTGCCTGGTTTAGCCTATTGTAAGATCATGGCTCCAGTCTGCCTTCATTCCTCAGTCTTCAGAGGTTGTGTCCTCAATCAACGCAGTGGAATTTGTCAGCATAACACTGTGTGTACACGCTCATGTTGGTGTGAGTTGAGATCACCCATATGAATGGAGGGGCTCCCTCAGATTTGCTGGGTTAGGTGAGCAGAGGACATGCAGAGTGACCTGAGTCACTGTCTTTTTTTATATTTTCCTCTTTTCTTCCCCTTCCTGAGAGTGTAGGAAATTGGACTGGAGGAGCGGAAAGATTGAAAGCTGTTAGACGTGGATTACATAGACTGCTGTTGCGCTTACTGGAGGGAAGAGGGCATCAGCAGGTAGTCAGAGTTCCCACACAGTAATCATACAGTGCTCTACTCCGTCTGCCTGGCTGTCTCTGGAGGAAAGGCCAGCGCTGTCTCTCTGGATGTCTCGTCTGCAAACAGGCACTGTGTCAGGTCCACTCTGGTATTGACTGATTCTTCCAGGCAGAAGACAGTTAGCAGATAGATGGGAAGGACCTCATATGAGTCAGTCAACAGATTGCAAAGGAAAGTTGCGATGCACAGGTGCTCAGACCCTGAAAACGCATCTGTAAAGCTGTTGTTTATACATGTTTAAGTCTATGTTTCTTCCTCAGGGTCCTTATATAAGTCCAGATGCATACTGACATGAATTCACATGCAAGAGCAGAGCAAATGAAATTGTGCAGTCAATACTAATCACAGCCCGCCTGTCTGTGTCAGGAAGAGGCCAGCACTAAGCATCATACCATTCCCTCTGTCTGTGTCTGGAAATGCATGGAATAATTAGACAGTCTAATCAAGGCATGTGATGCTTTTCTTGATGAAAGTAGATTAGACTGGACCCATACTTGTTGATCTTTGAAGGCATGTGATTCCACTTCTGCTCGGAACTAATTAAATAGCATATCTACTGTACACATCTGAAAAGATTTGGGATAGATTGCACCTCTAATTTGCTCTGAACCGTCTAGTTCTGTTTTTTGTATTAGATCTGCTCAGTTCCTTGCAGTGACTTTAGTATTTTATGAATGGCTATGGATGTTTTTCTCTTTTTCTCTCCTGAACTTTAGTGATATTGAGAGACACAGTGTAGGCGACATCATTTAGAGCACACCCAAATCCACAGCCAAATGATTCATTTATAACTCAGCAACCATCATATTTAATTGAATACTAATAATTGTCATTCTGTGCCTCTATCGTTCCTGGATTTTTTTATAATATGTAATATTTTTCTGAATATATACAGTATTTCCTTCCTACTGTGCAGACATCTAGCATCCTGATGTAGCAGCAAAACACTGACTCTGCAATGCGCAGACGGATGAGGCAGTTGTCACTCCATCAGCAGGCACAATCCCCTTGCTCCGTCCCACAGACCCCAGAGTGATGCAGCCCAGGCTCATCTCCCCCTGCAGCCTGGCACATGGCCTCAGGTTTCCACCGCAGCCCTGAGCCTTCCCAGCGCCTGGCCGCCCACACTCCCTCAGGAGCCCCAATGCTCCAGGATACGGGATGTGGAAATAATGTGACTCGAGTGCTTCCACCCTGCCTCCCGAAATCAGGTTTTGCGGATTGTTTATTTGAGGGGAAGGAGGCCTCAGACAAACATCCTGTTTTAAAAGGCTGCCTGGGTTTTGTAGCAGTGCAGGGCGGTGAATTGCCCCTTTGACAGTGGGGGGAGACTGAGGAATGTTGAAGAGAAGGCCAGCATCTCGGGGGACATTAGGGGGCTCTCCTCATCCGTTTGTCATGTCCAGTTTGCAGAGTTCGTTTTAAGCTAGGGGCGGAGGGTTGTTGCTATACATCCTGAAGGGTCCTGTGCTCTATTCTGCCTGTAGTGGTGAAGGGCCTGTACCCACAGTCCTCGTCTCAAGTATCCGTTCCTGTCCTGGGAGGCTGGCTTCCGTTTCCCCTTACGTAACACACATACACATAGAAAAAGAGCCATTGATAAGAGCGATAAGGCCATTTTTCATTTTCCCTTTCTCAGCATTGTTAGGCTGTGGTGTGCCAGAAATGCACTTTCAACTTTTTATCCCAGAGGTTATGACATTGAGGATCCTCAGTTGAGTCCTCCGCAGTCCAAATGACAAATTGGCTCATTAATATAACATGTTTGTTGTTGTGTATGGAAGGGTGTTTTCGTTTGTATGTGTGTGACTGTTGATATAATTGCAGTGTAGTTTGTTTTCCATATGTCACATTGCTTCAGGTCTTCTGGCTATTAGATTAGGGTCTTTTACTTTTCGTTTTTTCAGCATTTTTGAGTTTAATATGTGAGCAGCATTTACAACAAGCCTTACTGTAGGTTTGTTGTAGAGAAATCTTAAATTGTCAGATGGAGACAGAGCGGAGGGAGTGTAGTTGTCACTGTGAGATTATTTTACACTGAATTTGCTCTAAGAGTTGATTTTCAGTCAGAATTGGCAACACAGGTCGTAGACACGGTGAGGTAATGTGACCTCTACGTGCAGAGTGAAAGCCATGCTAATCTAACACAGTCCTTGGAGAGGCCTGAAACCCCTTACATGTCAACAGAAACTAGCCTGCTGAGGTTAGTATTTATCTGTCTCTGCTTGGCAAGCCAGTGTGGTGCCAGTGCTGCTGGGTGTTTGACTAACTTCTGAAGGGCTCACAGAGAAAGATAAATCTATAGCCTCATACATGACTATGAGTCTAAGCTCACAGTGCTGCGCTTGTCATTTGAATTTACAGAGTGTACTGTGCTCAGCCAAGATAAGGTGTTTCATTTTAGGGCTTACCACACAGATAGAAAGTACAGTCTGTAGAAATAACAAGAGGTGTGCCCAGGCTATAATTTGTGCCCCATATTCTACCTTAGCAAACAAAGTTAGTGAGCTAATCTTGTCGTGTGCTCAGGGAGGGCTGCTGTTACCATCTTCTCTTCCTTCACACCGCAGCGCAGCACCAGCCTCCACCAATAGCTCCATTCATTCAGCTCAGGGCACAGGGTTACAGCAACAAATAAAGAGTGTGCAATGCCATTAAAAATGCAAGGAATGTGCAACTGTAGCAGAAATGAAGGAGGTGCCAGTTGTGGATGCTGTTTTGATTTTCTGACCATTTTACCCACAATTATAAATCCAGACACTGCCCTTGGCCAGCTATGATTGCTGGCGAAAATAGATTTAAGATTTTTTCTTTCCCCTTCCTCCCGAGAGGAGCATTGACAGTTGTGCCTGAACCTATGGCTGTCAGTATTTTTAAAACTCAGAATAGCCAACACATTCTTTGAGCCTCCAGAATGCTGTGTGTGGATTAACTGTTGGGGCCCATGTCATTCGACATCTCTACACAAGCCTTTTACAGCCAGGGGGAAAGGATAGGAGCTCATTGTTGATGGGTAAACAGTAAACTCCCGGTGTATTAAGGCCTTGTTCATTTTTTGTAAACCTAGAGACAGCAACTTTATCTTTCTTTCCTTATCTTGCACTTGATCTACTGGGGCTATATCTATATATTTATGCTCCCTTTCGTAACCAAGTATAATAGACATAATTGGGAGTCTTTGATGTTGTTCCCAAAAGATGAAGCCTTTTAAATCTGAGCAGAAAACCTTCATTTTGAGTGATAGTCCAGCAACTCCCCCCTGATAATATATAGTTTAAAATGGCTTAGCAAGGCATTTTAATTCCTGAGCATGCAAAGGTATGTATGTCCTCAGGTTCTACACAAAACACAACAAGGCAAATTGTTCTCTAGGATCAAGTTTTTGCAAGTAGTTATTACAGGTCATAAACATGCTTATGTGAAAATTCTCATTGATTATGTTCCCCGGGGGAAATTATATTTACTTTTGTAACAGTGTTTCACTTATCTTTTATTTGTGTGCATTTCGAAGTCTTGGCTGTGTGTCTCAGTACGTGCAGTCAGGCTGTCGCATTTCAGGGTACGGTTTAGATTAGAGGTCTGGCTGTAGCTTCCCCCTCTTCCCCTCTCTGTGCCTGCCAGCACATAATTTACTTAATGAAATCCTGCCATTCCCTTTAGCTTCAAGATTTTTTGCAGATGTTGACAGGGAAGGACTTTGTGAATTATTGGAAATGTTCACTCCTGCATTTTTAATGAATGTCTTGCTTGTTGTGAACGGGCAGACTTGTCGGAGATGGGGGAAACAGTTGTCTTTGTTTGGGGAGCTGGTGTCTGGATGCCCGCGGTGGAGCAGTGTGGGTTACAGCTCAGCAAGTGTTGTGATTGAAACAGAAACTCTGGTGCCACATTATCCTGACAGAACACATTCTCCTCACAGACTCTGATCCACTGGGCCGATCAATAGGAAACCATTGTTTGAACGGCAACTCTGTCCATCATAGCTGGTCCACCTCCCAGCCCGGTGGAAACCAAATACCTACCTTTCGCCTTAAATTAGTCAGACTAATATAACTCGTAATAATAGAGTTCCTTGTTATTGTTCATTTGAAACCAAGCTTCCAACATAGCTTGAGTATATAGGCCAGCTAAAGTCTGTTTCCTCCCTCTGTGCACGGTCTTACTCTTCGACCCTGAAGAAAAGTATGAATTAAATAAAAGAAGAGTGTGCATGTAAAAGTTTCAGACCACACAGGCAACACTCTCTCACTGTGATTTGGTGACAATGACTGACCAAACAACACTCTTAAAGCTTGGGTTGGTAACGTTGGAGACATTAAAGACGAGAAATGGTTAGATTTTGAAAGTATCTAACCGAAAAAATCCCACCCTCTCCCTTCAGTTGTCCCTCCAGAGCTTCTCCCCCAACACACATGAACATGCAGCGCGGAGCACAACGCATCGTATCCAACTACTTCATGTCTCATTCCTACATAGTTCTGCATACTACATGCTTCAGGAAAACAATTTCATTTACGACCAAAACAAAATAAACCAGATAATTACCTGTCCCTCAGTTCTCGCCATCGTTGAAAAGCCACACTGATTATCTTGTTTTGTTTAGCAGTACAAAGTATTGTAGGTACAGACTCCGGTCATGCGCATTGAGTGCAGGGGGCGGGTGGAGGGCGACTGCACAGAGTTAGGTAGGTAGACAGGCAGCTCAGCCA
Organism: Morone saxatilis; assembly: GCF_004916995.1. NCBI lineage: Eukaryota > Metazoa > Chordata > Actinopteri > Moronidae > Morone > Morone saxatilis. The sequence goes on along the minus strand of NW_023339762.1, from coordinate 14,941,627 downwards.
GGCGATCATTTCATTTGGTCGGAATTAAATGATCGGCTGGGTTTATTACAGGCCTGTGACTGCTACAGATACCGGATTGTTTTTCTTTTATTTTCGGAGCATTTGATTTATTGATTTCTGTGGGGACATGAAGAATTTCAACAAATATAACAAAAAATGCTTGTGAAATACATTCCCTACCCTACCTTTAAAGGGACAAAAAAAGAAGGCAACCTTCTTGCTGCACCCCCCCACCTCCCACAGTCCTAACCAGAGTAGGAAGTTAGGAGGCACAGCAAGGGGAGGGGGGGGAATGTTCAGGAATGTGCAGGGTCTCCTCTACCCAAACGCTCCAGCCTTCTTGGCTCGAACCTCTCTCACACACTCACAAACAAACACACACACAAACAGATAGGTTGTATGAGGAGGTGAAAGGGCACAGCCACCCAGCAGGATGTTCACAGAGTGTTTTGCTTTGTGTGCTCTCTCAGACTTTGCTGGACTTCAGCGCTGCCTGTAGATATGACATTTACAAACATCCCCCACAGTTTTCACAGAGCTTTTACATGCCCCGAAGGACTCTCATATACCTCACTTACATCACCACCATCACTTGTGCCCTATGTCTCAGACACATTGCAGAGCTTTGGGGGAAACTTTTAGGAAATGAGCAGCACATTCTCTTCCCCTCTCAAACCAGTGGTCTCTTACTCACGCGCCCAGACGGCTCCTCCGTATTATCCTTCTTAGCTTCCTGTTACTTTTACACCCTCTGTTGTTTATTGATTTAATTTATGGATTCTGTTAGTTATCTGCTATCAAGGGTTCAGCACTTTTCCTCCCTCATGGGGTCATCCCGAAAAAAGAAACTGAGGGAAAGTGGAGAGGAAGTGGATGACAATGTAAAGCATTCCCATTGTGACCAGCCAGGCTCGGTGGCTGGGTTCAGTTTCTCCAGCTCCCACAGCGTTTTCTCCCGGCACATAGCTCTCACCCTCTCTTTCTATCTTTCTCTCTCTATCTCTTGCTCTCTCTCTCTCCCCCTCTCTTTCTCTCTCTCTGCAGAGAAAGGCCAGACCTCAGGGAGAAAAATCCATAGACATATAAGAGCAGCTCCAGTTAGCGTGTCTGTCTGATAAAGCCGACTTTGATGGCAGCGATAGCCCAGACGCCAGCCTAAATGTGGCCTGCTCAGGGGTTATAGTCGGCCTCTAGGAACCATTGTCTACAGAATTAAAGCCACACCGTACTCTGAACAGGAGGGGGAGGCTTTTGCTTTGGTTCCACTTTGTTGTTGTTGTTGTAAAAGAAAGTAAAATCTAACTAATTATAGGAGAGGGGGGGGGGCACAGGAATGCAAAATAAAAATTTGTTCTTAAATTTCACACACACAACCACAATGTACACACATAGGGTCACACACAGAGACAGACAGTGTGTTCCCACCACCAGGCCCCCAGCCTATCAGTTCATTGGTAGAGTCTAATAGCTGGAGGGGAATCTAATCCTTGGCACAGGATGAGAGACTGCCGCTCCCCCTCCTCTCCTTGCTGCTCTCCTCCCCTTGACTGCACTGCTTAAAGGGACTGGCAACAGTGTTTTCCTCTTTTTTTTCTCCTCCTCAGCAAAGTTTTGGAGGAATGAGTTCATCTCTGCTCACCGCTTTGGATTAAGAGAGATGAAGTATAATGGAGGTGGCCCCGGAGCTTGGTGGGGAGATGTTAGCACGGAGGGGAAGCTGTTGTTTGTCTGCCTGTCCCTGACACTCGGCCTCCCATTCATCTCACTCCAAGGCTGCGGAGCTGTGTTTACCCCAGGGCAGCTCTTTTCTGTTTCTCCCTCTGCCCTTTCCCCCCCTCCTTTTCATGCTGTCTTTAAAAGCATTACTGGATGATCATCAAGGATTGCCATTGAAACTTTCAAGCCCCCATTTTTGTGTACTTAGTAGTAATTATGCAGACTTGCCCTCGAGTGCAGGGAACTCATAACAGACAGTCTGCTTTTTTTTTTCATATGTAAACCTGTGGAAAAAGCTTAGGCAAGTTGGGTTTAATGTAGGCCTGTTTAAGAATTGTCGTTTCTCTGGCCCATTACAATCGCAGAAGCCTATATTATCTTAGTAAAAAGCTTCTTATACATGAATGCATCAGTATTTGTGGTCCAATAACATCTCAGTATAACACTCACAGGAGCCGGTCTAATTTTTACTTGTAATTGAGTATTTTTGTAATACAGCTAATGTCATTTGAGTGAAAGACTGAACTCTTCCTCCACCACTGATCATATTTATTTTTTGTGCAGAATGATAATTTATGTTAAACCAATACCTCTCGCATTTTAATCCTTCTTGCAGACACTTGAGCAGATGTTAGTGTTTGCTCTTTGCTCAGTTCCAGCAAACTGATACGTGTGTTTGTTGTCTGATGTCCTGCTTTTGATGCTCTGAATTCCTCCAATCAGACCGGCCACAGGGAAACAGAAAAATCAACATTTTCACATGGTTTCCATGGAGCTCACGCCTTGTTGTGGAAATCAAGTGTTGCACAACAAATGCTTTCTGGTGTTGTAGTAGCGTTCAATATATCTCTGTTTACTGTGTGACTGTACTGTGACATGTAGTACGTGCAGATATAGGCGTCTCTGGCTACCTTTAATTCACTGAGTGCGTGAATCAGCCTGTTGTATTTTGAGTGTTGTACTGTAATCTGTTTACCTTTTTCTTGACGCTTAAGGGAAAGCCAAACAGAGACTATCCTTATCATACTGCTAGAACCCTGCTATCTGCTTTATTCTATGTATTTCCGGTTGGCCATGGAAAGGTTTGTAGACCAAACAGCTTCCACAGGTCTATGTATCTCCACTTTTTTTAAAACCAGCCCTTTGAGTCTGATTATGTAAGGCGTTAAGAGTTGATTAACTCCTTCACATGTTCAGATCCCCTGGCTGCAGGAACAGGAAGTGCAGGGGCCATACTGTGGCTGCGTCCACTGACTCTGAGAGTGACACTAAGAGGAGAGGCTTTTGAGAATAAAATAACAATAATAACATGCGCTACTATTCTAATGGGTAAACGGAGCTGTTAAAAGGTGGCAGGGTTAAATGGCACCAGTAATTGCTCCCAGCCCATCATGGCTCCACCCTCAGCAGACCCTCTGAAAGCCCAACATGAAGTCGAGGAGAGTTTGGTGTCTCTGCTGTGGTCGGAGGGGAGGAAGAGACACGCCCTCCTTTCACCACCTCGTGTCTGGCTTTTTAGGTTTGGTTTAAGCGTTGGCTTGCCTGTATCTGCATAATAATTACACTTGGCTTCATACTCTTCCATCAATTTGGAAAAAGGTGGATAAACATTTACAGAACATCCAAACATCACTGAAGAAACAAGGCCTCCTCAAAAATCTGAGAAAACTGAGCGTTCGAAGAAGGGCGAGCAGAGGGCAGCCTGATCTCAGGAGAGGAGGCCATAGTTGCTCTGGTGATATTGGCCAAACAGTCTGGCGATTGGTGACAGCTCTACTCTGTTAAAGAGATCCTAATGAGTTCTTCTCTCAGAGCCCTCACCTCAGCACCCGTACCCAGCCAAAACACACACACAAAAGTTCAGGAGAAAAACACAAACACGCCGGCTGATTTGCTTCCCCATCCGAGCAGACACATGTGCGCACAGGCACACGTAGACGCTTAACACAACAGAGTGACAGGAAAAGGCCTGGCTCGTGGTGTGCTCATTGTCTTCCCTCAGGCTCAGGCTAAACATCTGATACATTTCTAACCTTTGTCCTGCTCATTCCTCTTCCTGGTCCTCGCAGTCTTACTGGCTACCTTAGTTCCAGGCTACGTGTGAAAACTAGACACTATTGACCAAATTGTTGTTGCTTTATTCTTCCCATCTAAAAAGAGGAGGCGGTAGCCATTTGGTCTTTTGTGTGCACAGTTTCAAAGTGAGTTTACCTTGATGTGTGGGCTGCATTTGATTTGAGACAATAGAGGGCCATAAACAAGTTGGGGCTGAGTTCTTTGTGTGGCTGAGCTGCGCTAAAGTAAAAGCTGAGCTCAGAGTGGAGGAGCTGGAGTGTGGAATTCACTAATGGCACATGCATGTTGGGGCCCCTGAAGAGAGGGGGTCATTTCAGCCATCAGTGTGTGCGCAAACACACAGAGAGCCTGTCTGCAGCTTCCCTCCACCCCCACACATCCCTACTCGCTCACTCTTTTCCTCCCCCTCCGTTACACAGAGAGCCTTGAACCAGCAGGCGTTTTGTCTGTGCAAGTCTGGTCAATATTTTTGCTAATCTTTGTATAAACTTTACTAGTGTGGGTCACACAGCAGAAAGGTTTAGTTGGGCGGGAGGTGAGCAAGGCATTTTGTTGCTCTGTGGATCTGCAATGCTCCACCTTAAAGGCGTTTGTTAATGGGGCGGGCGGTCATTAAGCCCTGAGAGCAGAGAGACTGAAAGGAATGGGGCCACAGGCCCAGGCTTTAAATCCTCTGTGCCAATAGACTCTCTGAAGCAAAATAATGGCATCACTCTGTGTGTGAGTTAATGGGAGCTGATAGCATGAAGGCTGGGGGGTCAGCGGGTCACGGGCTTGTGCTAAGTTGTCAGGGAGCTGAATGCCGTCCCTGAGCCCACTGCAGGGGGAAGAGCTGGGTGGAGGGGGAGGGGGACCCCCTGCCTGGTCCTCTCCTGTCACCCCCACTCTAGTGGAATGTGAAGAAGACGAGGGAAGGGGAGATAGAGGCACCCTCATTCTCTAGAAGTAAAAGGTGAAGAGACGGATGTGAGATCATAGACTCCACCAGCCTCTCTCCCCTCCTCGCTTTTTATGAGCAGTATAAATGTATGACAGCTATGAACAGTGTGGACTGAAGCGGCCTCTGAAAGTAGTCAACAGTGCAGTGTGTCTGCTCAGTATGGTGAAGATAGAAGTCTACCTAGGGAGCAGTAACTCACTTTGGAGTGCTGAGGGCTGTCACTGAAAAGAGTTGCACTGACTGCAGCCATGAAAACTGAATTAACAAGCTGATTTACTGGAAAGACATTTTTAGGAGTGAGATGCCAACAGAAAAAAAAGTTTTTGTTTTTATCTTAAGCAGTGTTTATTAAAATGTGCACAGGCAAAACACAGATTTTTCAGTTGTTAGTAGATCTTGAATGTAACCCCAACACACTACTGCAGGGACTTAGTTGCCAAGTTTCAGTGGAAACACTGAGTGTAATTCTAATTCATTTTAGTAAACATGATCTGTTTTGAAGGTGCATGTGTGAGCAGCAGTGACTGCCTCAGTGCTGGGTGGTCAGCGTTTAATCATTACAGTGCCCTCTTGAGGCAGGGGAGGAAAAAGCAGGTCTTCAGTTGGACTGACCTCACTACACTCTCCACCCCCAGGATATGTATAGTAGCTTGTGTGTGTGTGTGTGTGTGTGTGTGTGTGTGTTGGACGGATGTGCATGCAGTGGTATTTATACAAGGCTTAGATTTCAATACAGTGCCTCCTTCAGTATTTATAGTGTGGCCATCTGCTCTGAACAATAAAAAGAGATAGTTAATCCCTTAAAACTTCCTTTTTACTAGGTCTGTTTGCTTTTGTTTATGTTTTGTTTAATGAGACTTTAATGTTTCTCTGTCTGTGTCTCTTCTAGATGCCAGTATGTCGCCTGATGCCCCTAAGCAGAGCCACTGGTGTAACGTGGCGTACTGGGAGCACCGCACACGTGTGGGTCGCCTCTACACAGTGTACGAGCACTCCGTCAGCATCTTCTATGATCTACCTCAGGGCACGGGCTTCTGCCTGGGCCAGCTCAACCTGGAACACCGCAGCAGCACCGTTCAGCGCACACGAGGCAAAATCGGCTACGGTATCCTCCTCAGCAAAGAGCCGGACGGCGTCTGGGCGTATAATCGCAGTGAGCACCCTATATTTGTCAACTCTCCGACCCTGGACGTGCCCAACAGCAGAACTCTGGTGGTGCGAAAGGTGATGCCGGGCTTCTCCATCAAGGTGTTTGACTATGATCGTTCGTGCCTCCTGAGGCACACAACAGAGACTGATCTCCTAGACGGACCCTATGACCCCAACAGTGTGCGCATCAGCTTTGCTAAGGGCTGGGGCCCCTGCTACTCAAGACAGTTCATCACCTCCTGCCCCTGCTGGCTGGAGATCCTCCTCAACAACCATAGATAACACAGACGGACCCCACAAACTATCCCAAATATCATCTACCTAGATTTAATATAAAGTTTTATATATTATATGAAATATATATTATACTTGTAAATACGGAGTCATTTTTACAATGTAATTATTTATGTATGGTGCAATGTGTATATGGACAAGAGTAAAAAACGGAAAATGCACTTTGGCTTATATATATTATATATATAAATATATATAAAGATAAAGAATCTTTCAATACCAACTTGAGAAATTATACAGCAAAATTAGGATGAGTCTGGATTTGGTGTATAGTTTTCATATACTATTAATATCCAGACAAAAAGCTAACATCATTCACACATTGATAATAAAGTATTCGCATAATAATTCTCTGTTTGGTCTGCATCATTAGGTATTTGTTTACAACACAATCAATATTTCTCTTGGATTTCTTTTCATGGTATCTTAACAAGTGTGTTGACATCCTTAGGCCACCATTACACTTACATAACCCTACCTGTTCACTCGGTATACCATCATGTGTTATACTCGTCTTCTGCTGAAATGAGCTGTATGTCCTTGTGTGGCATTTGGCATTTAGGCCAAGGGTTAGTTAGTGTGGGAGTTGGTTATATGAGTTGAGTATAACTCAACTTTGCCCTGCAGAAAATGATCCGAGATGTTATTTCACTGTTTATTCAGAATGGTCATTCTGAAGAGTAATGTGATATCTGCACTAGTTGTGGGTACAAAGAAGTTAATAAAATACCTAAGCAGATAATTAATGTTTATATTTCAGTATCAAGTTCATAACTAGACTTTAAGACGAGCTAGCTGAACTGATCCACATGTCCTTGAGGTCCTAAGGAGCCCCAGTAATGAGGCCCGAGAGGAGATGGTGTAGTGGCGGACAGTGTAGGAGGAAATGATGAAACTACTCAGGCTCAGCAGTTAGGCGATCCTTCCAAAGGTGTTTCTACTTCAGCACATCATCGCTGGCCCGTGGTGGCAGATCTCATGTCTCCACAGCCAGGTCGTCTCACAATGGACGTTGTTGTAACTGACCAGGGATGCAGCACCCTGAAACCGCCACAGTGATACTGGAATGTATGCAGAGAAACCAAGAGGTTTTACAAGCCTACTGGAATCTTAAAAAACTACAGCCAAGGTGGATGTGGTTTAGCTGGCTTCCTTCATAATTGCTGGTGTTGGGTTGTCAGATTGGCGGTGGTGGTAGTGAGGAGGGGGGGCAGAGGTCTCTGCCAACATTCAGCAATAGAGGCATTCACTAACACTCTTGATTCTGGTTTAATGAGTGCTGAACTGTGCAGTTACAAGGTTGTGCGTTTTTAAAAGTGGCCTCTGTAAGACATCAAAACTATTGGATGAGCTTCCTGAAGTTTGGGAACTATGTATTTTGAGCAGAGAGACACATTGAAGAGGGGTTCTTTTTTATGACAAGTTGTCATATTTTTTTGTTGAAAATACTTCTTTCCAATTGTGCGTGTTGCTGAGTGCAGCGTCTCTGTCCTTCCCCTCCTCCATAAATGCTCAGACAGCCTCCTCCAGGCCTGCTGTCTGTCTGGAGCCAAGACTGTGTAGAGTTCAAACAGCAGAGAGGAGTGGCTCCACTCCGCCTCTGTCTCTGCCTCCGCTCTCTTCCCTACAACTGGGGGCCATTATCCTGCTCCTTTGTGTCTCTGTTATGGGAAAAGGGCCCACATCACCACTGGAGAGGAACTGGCAGACAATTATATGGGGTGGCGAGGAGCTAAGACACATAGTGGGCAGATTACACAAGCCACCACAGAGGGTATGAGAGGGGGCCTAATTAGACAGGGCTGGGGAGAGGCCAAGCGACAATACACATCTACTGTAGCTGCATCTTTGCAAAGGCGCCTGCTCTGCTCCAGAGCTGGAATAGTTGTGGCAGGAGGACGTTTAACTCTGGGCAAGATGAAGGAGGGAAAGGAAAAGCCATGTAAGCAGCTTTGTGTGCTCCATGAGCTCAGGAATGGTATTGATTAGCAGGCTGCAGCCCTCAATCATGTTCTGGAGAAGTCTGTGTCGCTCTCTGCCCCGAAAACCCTGCCGCCATTTTGTTCCACTGTTTATGATACACTGAGCTGTAGTTGCGGCGCTGCATTGATTAGAAACGGATGTTAGAGAGAAAACAACATAGTAGCTACTTTTCACAACAACACAAACAACAAAGCGCTCCGCGTGTATGATACAGAAATGCTGCATGTGGATATATCTGCGTTTGTGCTTCTGTGCACAAATGAGTCTCTGAGCTTGTGTGTGGACAACTGCTTTTTAAAGCTCTGAGTTTTCGAAACCCTGTTATTATGGCTTCTGTCCTGCCAAAGCCTCAGTACATTCCTTAGACTGAAGATTCTTGTCTGTAAGCCTCTCCTAGGGCCTGGTTCTCCATGTTCACAGTTGGCAACAAAGGATTGAGGTCTCTCTGATAATTACAGTCAGTCAATAAAGTCACTAAACTCATCTGTTCTCTTTTAACAAAAGGTGAGCACACCTGCAAAAACATCCCGCTCAAATATAAGGACCAAAAAAAAAAATGAGGAGAAATAAGGTGATTTCAGCCTCTCCTGTTGGTCTCATAATAGATTGGAGAGTAAACAACAGACACAAAAGTCAGTATAGAAGAGTAAGTAGGTCATTTGAACCAGACAGATGTGGAACTACTGCAGCTCGCCACTACTCACTCCATTTGATGACCCCCCTCCTGCACATCTGGCCCCAGTAAAAACACAGTGAGGTAATAGCACCTTTTGAAACGAAGAGAGAGATTACACAGAGCGCCTGAAACACTTCCTGTTCTCTTTCTCTCTCTCTCTTATGAACGCCGGCCCACGGAAGTCTTCTCACCTTGGCTGAGGGTGTTAATTACGGCTCCTCGCAGCTGCCATGCTCGCCACTTACTGGGCATGCTGACACATGCCAGCGCACAGGGGATCCACGCTCTCAGAGGGGATTATGGGCCGGCACGCAGGGCAAGCCAAAGAAAGGGAGACTTTTCCTTTTGGGTGTTTTTCCACCTTAATGGGCTGAATTTAAGACAGAATATGAAAAGTGGTGTGACTGATGTGTCTGTGCTTTGGTGTGGGCTGCGTGCGTCTTTGCCTGCACAAGTTGTGTGTGTGTGTGTGTCTACAGCCATCACAAGCACTTTTTAATACTTCCCCGTGCTGATAAATCTTGCTTCCAAAATGACATTTTTGTTTTGTATCTCCCTGATGACAAACCATGATTCTGCTACTGTGCTGCAGGCCTCTAACTGAGCCTGGAACAGACCATTGAGTAAGCATTTAGGTGGTTTTTCAGAAGCCAAAAGCAACCCGGTCCCGATGCTCTTCTGCAGATCCCACCCTCCCTTCGGTAATTACAGGGTGCACAGGGGCCTCTCTGACGTACGAAAAGGATTTATTTTAGTGAGTTTCCACAGAGGTTAAAAGAATGCCACAGTGTGAGCACATGCTCATGGACACACTCACACACATACACACCCGTGGGCTCAATTCTGACAGCATTTATCAACAGCCAATTGCTGCCTCCCCTTGTCCAACTCGAATCATAGAAGGACAGGGGTCATTCCTGTGGTATATTAAAGATGTTCGGATATCTGAATTAAAATTTTCAAGATTTGGATTCTCAGCTGATTTGTGTAACTTAAAGAGGTTTTCTTTAAATCCTGATGGTCATTTGTTAAGAGTAAAAAGCTGAAGCAGGTCAGAGTGAAGTCACATTCTGTCTTTACTATAACACACTCAACCTGACTGAACACAGGCGTCTCTTTTTTAAGTGCACACAGGCATGAAACCGCTCGGGTTTTCTCTCCTAAACTAGGATGTTTTTCCCCCTTAAAATCAGAATTCCTCTTTCAATTAGCCCCTACCAAGGGACAAGGTTTCATTCATGCAGAAACCACTAGAATTACATTTTTTAATATTAAATTTTTCTTGGAGTGGCAGAGTTTTCTTCTTTTCTGTCTGCGTGAGGAGTTGGGCTGATGAGAAGAAAAGATGTGTTTGCTGAGTTCTGTATATTGTCTCAAGAATCTCTATAATTTATACCAGCCTTTAATAGAGTTCCTTTATGGGCTATAATCAAATCTCTCCAGACCCTCCTATCTAAATTGTGAGGCAATAGCATATGAATGCAGTGTGCTACAGTGGTGCTGAGATACATATTTTTATGCCTGCATGGTTGTGGTTGTGCCTGCCTGTGGGTTTTTTTTTTTGGAAATGTGACTCTTTGAGACAACCAATCACGAATAAGTTTTACACTTTGTGCTAAGTAATACAAAATATGTTCACTTAACACTGAGTCTCACATGTTTTGAGAAGTAATCCTATATATTAAAGTATGTCATGCTCATTGATCTCGCCAAGAACTCAACAACTTTTTTCCATGGGCCCAGTTTGTCCTTTTAGAAGTCGCCACTCCACAACGCCACAGCATTTGCTCAGAAGAGTTTTTTTGGGGTTTTTTTCTTCCAAGGGGCTGTTAACGAGAGGATCTAGGAACGCGGCCCCCTTTTTTTTCTGCAGGGTTCCTAATATGTTCCATATTGTGAGTTTAAATGGGGTGGACTCAGGAAATGCAGTCACACTGCTTTGCCTTCCAAGCTTCCAGTCTGAGGTTTGGCCTGCAGTGCTGGTGGTTCTGTGGACTAGGGCTGATTGGGCGGCTGGAGCTGCCGAGGCGGTTAGGCTCAGCCATGTGGGCTTTCTTCCTCCTCTCCTCAGGAGCCGAGATGTCCACGTCGCTGGTTCTGTTTTGTTATGTTTCTCTGCCTGCAGAGGAGCTGCACATTAATGACTCTCACTCTGGCCTACTCACACTCCTTCTGCAACCTTCTCAAAGGTGAATCATTCTGGCTTGTTGTGCAGAATTGTTTGAAGGAATAGTTTGACATTTTGTGAAGTATGCTTATTCACTTTCTTATTAAGATTTAAAATTTAGATGAGAAGATACTACTTACATGTGTGCTACAGCCAGCAGTCATTTATCTTAGCATAAAGACTGGAAACAGCTTGTCTGGCTCTGATTGAAGGTAAAAATAAACCCACTTGCCAACATCTCTAAGTTAGCTCTCCAGTTAGCATGTTATATGTCCTGAAGTCACAACTTGCAGCCAGAAAAAAGTCCGGAACAAACCCCCCATAAAACTACAACTTTTTTTTTATATACCTCAGTTTTTGTACAGACAAAATAAGATTTTACGTGTTAATTAGTGATCTTTAGAAAGTTTATTATCTTTGAAGAAAGCCAGGCTAGCTGTTTCCTGTCTTTATGCTAAGCTACGCTAACATCTGCTGACTGTAGCTTCATGTTTACTGCACAGACACGAGAGGGGTATCAATTTTCATAATTTTTTCAACTCTCAACAAGAAAGCAAATAAAAAGTTTTCTTAAAAAAGTCCCAAATTCTCCTTTATCCCTTAAACAGGAACCACCAGTGATGTCTTCTTGATGCTCATTTTGTTTCCACAGTGTTGTGAGATCTTCATTTAGCCAGTGCCAGAGCTTAAACCAAACCTTCAGTTGTTGGAGATGACTTTATGTAGTTGTTTAAGTAGTCTGCTGGGTAGTGCGAGGCCCAGCTATGAGAGCATATCTGTGAGAAGCGTGAAGATGAGTGAGGAGGCTCAAATTCCAGCCCAGAGGTCAGGTTTCGCATTCCTGGGGCACACACCACCGCCTGTCTCCACACTGACATACCTGCTGAGTGTATGAGTGCCAGCGAGGGGCCAGGAATGTGCGTGTGTGTTTGTGTGTGTGTCTGCACGTCTCTCTCTCTCTCTCTCTCTGTCTCATGCACGCCGGCTCATGGAAGTCTTCTCACCTTGGCTGAAGGTGTTAATTACAGCTCCTCGCAGCTGCCATGCTCGCCACTTACTGTGTGTGTGTGTGCGTTTGTGTACACATGCACGTGGTAGAGTGTGTTTTTAATGCAAACTAATGTGTCAAAATGAACATATTACATTCCACTACACATCATCAAACATACATACAGAAACATATCAAAGCAAACAAAGGAGTGAGCTGTTTTTCTTCTTTCTCTCTCTCATGTGTGACACAGGGGGAAAACACACACAGATGTAGAGAGGAGTTGGCTCACCAAATCAAACCAAGCACTCATTACTCCATGCACGCCATTCACAATCAGCTCAGAGGGTGGATGGGAATCCAAAAGAACAAAAAAAGCAGGGCTCCTTCTAGTCTCATTTGAGCAAAGCTGGTGCCCTTGAAACACAGAGGAATCCACAGAGGAGAAACCGCTGCAGCTTTTAACTGCTCATGGTGCCTACTGGGCTGCTGCGCTGCAGCATTTTATTTCAATGTAAAAGCCTTGCTAAACAAAACTGACTTGTCTTTGTAATTGTTCAGTCATTTTGTTGTGATTTTAATGGGAAGAAGGATATGAATACCAGTCCAGCCGCACACAATGGTTTTCATTATTTTAACAATAGTGTTTATTTCACTGTCTTTGAACTGAGCCTGTATGAGTAACATGAGGGGAAAGTAAATCACTAATTAGATTTAAGTGTTGCTTTCTTTGTTGCAAATATAGTTACAAGACAGATTTGGTTTGAACTTGAATTCAGAACTGCATGGATTGTTCCTGCATCTTTAGACCTTTAGACCTTTCTTTTTACTTTTTTCAACAATAAAGCAACAAGAAAATACACTAAAACTTACCCCGTGTAAAAGTTTTATGGGCTATGACATCGTCTTGGATTTTAAAAGCAGTATTCATGATGCTATCTCAGTGCTACATTTATGCGAGACTTGGCAACCCCAGTGCTGTGTAACTTTACATCCAATACTCACCTCTTTGCCAATATAGTTGCAGTATGGACGAGGCGGCCTCTAGCCAGGAATTGTTGGCTCATCTGCCTAATAAGCAATGCAATACCTCCCTGCAGTCATTTATCAGTTGTTTCACACCAATATACTGAAGAAAAATTGTGAGTTTGCATTTATAAATAATTGTTGAATTTATCCAGGTTTAGGCTTATCAAAAAATGAATTAAATTGAACTTCACCAAAAGAACTTTGGGCCAGAGGATGGGTGTTCAGTCCCCAGGCTTGGTGCTTTTGTGGGGTTCCTTAAGAAAAAAGCATCCCCTGGGGGCTTCTCAACCAGTGTTAGTAACATGTCTTATTCCTCGAGGGCTGTGCAACATGATCTCCATCTGACATTCCTGGGCTTTTGTTTGTCTCCGTTTCCACTGCGCTCCAGCCCCAACTGCTTCACTCGTCCCGTGCCATCCCATATGAGGCTGTTTAAAATCTTAATCTGCTGCTGTCTTTCATCTGGCTCTTGTTAAAGCCTTAACAGAAAGATTGTGAATGCTAACTTCTGTCAGCACCTGGCTGTAAGAGAGCAGGGGAGAGGTGGAGAGAGGGAGAGGAGCAGAGTAGAGAAAGAGGGGAAATGGAGGGTTTAGAAAACGCCACTGCATTTGCTCAGTGTTGGGAGAAGTATTCAAAAACTTTACTTAAATAAAAGTACCAACACAACAATGTAATGTTCTCCATTACAAGGAAAAATAGTGTAGTCAATTTCCTATTTATTTATCTACAGAAGTAAAAGTAGTCATTCTGCAGAAAAATGACCCCAATTAATGTTGATGCATTAATTCATAAGTAGCATTTTACTGTTTTATTTTAATTACTTTATGTAAAGTTCAAAGTGTCCCAAGATAAATCTGAGGGGTCATAAGATGACTGTTGGGGTTGTAAAGACAAATTCTGCTACATACATTTTTATGTCTTTCCTCTTTTTGTGAAATGTTGGATAATTTTCCTACCTATACCTGCCAAATCAGATAACAGAAGTTACCTCAGGACACTTTTTATATAGAGCAGGTCCAGACCTTTCTCTTTGTAAGATTATTTACAGGAGATACAACAGTTCCCACCATGAGCAAGCACTTGGCAACAGTGGCAAGGAAAAAC
>NW_023339762.1:14918758-14927402 GCF_004916995.1 Morone saxatilis | reverse complement strand
GGTTTGTGAAAGACAAAATTTCTGGCGTATCACTACTTTTTTTATGGTCTTCTCCTCCTTTTTGCTGAAATTTTGGATAATTTTCCGTCACTGATATCTATATATTATCAATATTATCCTCATTATTTTCTTTATTATATATTCTCTATTCATCTTCTTCTAGTATTATATTTTATTACTATATCTATTTCCTACCTTATGTATCATGCATTCTTGCTATTCTATTTTGCTAATTTGGTATATATTATATATCTAAGAGGACTCAAACTTATGAGCAAGACCCTGACCGTAGGTGGAGGAGAGAGAGAGAGAGAGAGATAGACAGCAGCAATATGTATCATTAGCACATAAAAGCAAAGCAACAACTATAAGCAACAACATAATAACAACAACAATAACAACAACAATAATAATAATAATAATAACAATAGTGGTTTAATCTTTACAAATGCATTGTATTTTATAAGCTGATTTATGTAAAATCTTAATCTGAAAAGTTTCTTGTAACTACAGTTGTCAAGTAGAGTAAAAAGTTTAATATTTGTGCCTGAAATGTAGCAAAGTAGGAATATAATGTATAATAAAACCAAAATAAACAGCTATTTTTTCTGTAGAAAAAAGGAAAGAAAAGAAGGATTTCAAAGCAAACTGTCTTTCTGTCTCTCCAGTCAGTGCTGCATTTGGCTGCGCCTCCACCTCCCCTACATGGATATTTATGTTCCTCCTGCTGTAATAGATCAAATACCTGAGTGTATGACATGCATTCATTTTCTGATAAGTCTTCCCTGTATGCTGCCATCTCTTTGGCTCGTAAGCGTGGAGAAGTAGGCGAGCCAGGTACGCTTGCTTTGTTATCTCTGCTTCTCTTGTCAGCTTGTTGCTGTGCGTGATGGCGTGGTTCTCACAGATTCCTCTGCAGATTTATGTGAACGCCCATCCTCTCGCCTGTGGCAGAAGGTACGAGTGGCGGCAGCCTGTCAGAGCTGACAGGCCTGATGATGTTCTTACAGCCATTAACACGGCAAACAATCACTAATAGGAATGAGCCCCCAGCTACAGAAGCCAGGTCAGCGTCAGTACAATGGGCTCTGGTGTATCAGACAAGCAGGGATCTTATTGTCGTTAGCCTAACATAAAGCAACACACAGATCAATGTAGTCTCTGTGCCATCACTGAGCACATCTCCTCTCTCTACTGGCATTCCTCTAATTGCTTGTCTTTTTTTCCCCCTTGGCCTGTATGAACAAAATTAAGCAATCCAAGGGAATTAATATAAATGCTGTAATAACTGCCCTCAGGGCTACTCAAATCAGGATAATAGCAGACGCCTTGCAAGCAGAAAGAAAAAGAAAAATCCTCATTACACTTGCTTCTGCATTCTTCCTGAATGGCTGACATGCTGCAGCTTGTCACTTCTGCTTGGAGTATGTACAGACTTATCTGCGTTGCCGCTGTTCATTCCTCCTGCTCCTTGGAGCAGGCTGCAAATTGAAGGAGGAGCCCCGAATCTGGCTGAATTATGTGTTTGTGAGGGATGTAATGAAATTCATATTTTTTGTAATGTGTTTTATGTCCCTTGGCGCTCTGGTGTGAAAGTTCAGTTCTTCTCCAGGAATACAAGATGCAGTCTTCAACACTCATGCCAAGCTCTCACTCTCGGGTACAGGTTTAAATTGAGGGCAAGGTAAATTTGGTCCTCAGTGTCGGTTTATTTTTGCTGGCACATACACGTTTTTGGGCACAACCAGGCATCTGCTAATATTTCAGGTCTTCGGCACGGCTTCAGTCGTTGAGGTACTGTATCAGGGGATTTCTTCCCTCTGGCGATGGCTCCAGTCCAGCCTAAGAGGCCTGTTCACATCTAAAGAGAGGCCCCCTTTGTCAATGTGATCACTGTGTGAGAATACAAGAGAATAGGCAGGTGGTTGTTATACCAGGACAAGCTAGAGACACACTGGTGGAGGCTGATCAGACTTACAACATGAGGAGTCAAAGAGCTGTTTTATTTTGTTTTGACTGGACAAATATTTGTGAGTCCATTATGAGGTTACACCTACAGACATGGGCTTAGGAGACAGTAGGAGTTTGTTTTCATCCTTTTCATCTTTCCCTTGCCGCTCCCCCTTTTCCCTCCCTACTCTAACTCTCCTCCCCCCCTCAGCAGAGTTTTTAATATCAAAGTGCGCTGTCTGACAGGGGTAAGTCTCAAACAAGGGCTCTTTTGTTGGGTCTCCCTCCAACCGGCCAGGAACGACAAGAACTTGTCAACCCATGTTCGGTTAGAAAGGAAGATGAAGAGAGGGAAAAAAGGATCGGGACAAAATTGGCTCTTCTACAACGTACAAAAGAGATTATTTAGGTGTCTGGCAGTCAGTATGAAACTGAATAACTTAATTTCATCTTATTAAGGAGCAGACATACTGTAGATATGAAAACACTATTCATTTTTCAGATTCCCCATATATTTAATATCATCACGCATAATAGGGACAATCTCTCTGTCTGTGTCTGTGGGAGAGGGGGAAGACTGTTGTGACTTTGCCAGAAAACAGAACGACAACCACAGCCAGGGAAAATATAATACTATATCAGTTTGCCTGGTAGTTACACTGTCATCTGATGCTGAGGCGATGTAAGTACAGTTACTTAAGTACAGTACTGAGGCACTTGAGTATTCCATTACTTTATACTAATGCTCCACTACATCTAGTTACTTTGATTTTACATACAAAACATATGATCAGCTTATAAAATTTGATGCATTATTTGGAATTAAAGGCCGCTGCAGCTGTTTTCAGTTATGTGGCTGATTAGACTTACTCAGGTTGGAGTGTAAAGCTAAGCTGGGATTTATGTGAAGTCTCCATGTACTAGTAAGTGTCACAGTCACAGTTTGTCATTTGTCATTTTTGACTGACTGCCAAGCTTCAAGAGGGCGGTTCTTATATAGTATGAGCCTGTCAGACGCCAGGGAGAGAGTGGCGATAGCAACGCACGAGAGTGGTGTGCTGTGGACGAGTGCAAAGAGCAACTCTGAGACGTGATGGAAAATGAATCATAATCCTGCAGTGTTTTGGTTTCTGTCTGTTGTTCACAAAACTAAAGATATGGCCATCGACTTCAGGAAAACCTCCCACTCAACCTTCGCAACTATAATTAAGGGCTCACTTGTTGAACTATGACCTCAACACATCTGCAATCTGCAGAGACTTCCTTCACAGACTGAATACTTTTAATGTGGACAAGACACTCTGGCTCTATATTGTGAAACCTTTATTGAGTCCATTTGAACTTTTTGTGTCATTTCTCGGTATGGGAAACTCACAGTGCAAAACAAAAATGATTTGTTCAACATTGTTAGAGCCAGAAAAATAATTAATAGATTGCACTTAATAAATAACACAGCAGCTGTCTTTAGCAGATATGACTAACGTTGAGCGTAGCCAGCCCTGACCACCCACTCTTGGAGGAATTTGTCCTTTTCCCTTCTGGGTGGAGATACAGGTCCCCCAGGGTAAATTTTCCTTTGTTCCAAGTGCAATAAACGTGCTTAATTTGCAATGGACCTTGACAGCACTGCTCAGCAATACTTTACTATGGCCACCATTCCAATGATTTGATACTTTCAACAAACAGATACTTATTTTTTATCTGGCTGACTGCCGTAAATGTTGTGATTAATGTCCTATGTCCTCTTGTAGGTTGTGTTTTTTGCATCTATTTAAACTGAAGTTGACTAAATGCATTGAAACCAGCTCCAAGCTTGAGGCACAGTTGGCAACATGACAAGAGGACTCCAGGCCTGGTTCCAACCACGCAGTAAAGTGAGCCAAAGAATAAAAAAAATATTAGTATTAAAGTTTTACCTGTACATGCGACATACGAATTATCACATTTTGGGACATTTTGGGCTCCATAATGTAACACTCTGCATGATGAGTACTTTTACTTTTGATACTTTAATTATGTTTTGTTAGTAATACTTTTACTCAAGTAGAGCTTTGAATACAGAGTAACGGAGTATTTTTACATTATATTCTGAATACTTCTTCCACCATTTATATTTAGTAGTATTATGGGATACAAACTTCCCAGCATTTTTTTTAAAATTTAAGCTGAAAACTTCTTCCAGAGAATTGCGTGCTCAAACTATGAAACAAATGAAATGCCCTCAGCTCTTGTGACATACCACAGTACTTTTATTTTTCCATTTGAGATGTGAACACCTCGTGCCAGCTTTGATGAGCCGCTTGACAAAGATCTTCATGCTGATTTAAGGGTTGATATTTAGTTTGTTCCCACAGTCATAGAAGGCAGGATGAAGTCACGGCTTAGGGTGATCTCTTGATCTTGACGATTAACTGTCTAGGTTGCATTTTTGCATTCTTTTTAGTTTAGTCTCTATCAGATCGTTGACCTGCCAAAGGTCACTACTGCCATGCCACCACACCAGATTGCATTGAGTTCAATCTCTGTGAAGTATTTGTTCATGTTAGCGACATGGTACCTGTGACAATTAAGATGTGCTGGATATTAGTGTCATTCTTGCTTGAAACACACCTTCAAAGAAACTAGGATTTGCACTGAGGCAAGATGTTCTTCCCATGCTATGTGTAAACTTTGTTTGACCTGTCCACAAAGAACGTCCCTATGAGTTGTGGTTCAGGCTTTAGGTATGAAAATGTATGTTTACAGTGAGCTGTAATGTACACCAGGCGAGAAGGAGAAGGGAGTGCTTGTGGCTGGTGGCCAGCTGAGGCCCCAGATGTGCAGCGTTGTTTGGGCCATGTCCTGTGTTGTAAGTGTGTAGTGCAGAGCCGGCTACCGGACACACACTGAGGGATCTGGGCAGCAGATGACGGCTCACTGTTCCCAGCATGTAAGATAAACTGTAGGCTATTAAGGCTTTACAACATGAAAATGTTAACAAAAAGAAATCCTTGGTTAAAGATGTGCAGATTTAAAAAAAAAAACATACAGTTAAATGACAGCTCTTATTTTGAAATTTTATTTAACTTTTAGTTTTACAGCATATCTGTGGCTGTGGGTAATATCATATCAACCATGGTTTCCCTTTAGCAAAATATGATGAACTGATAGTTCCATTGGTGTACAGAAATGCCATCGTATCATGACTATTTAATCTAAAATGTGTTGAGGGATGAGGTTATATAACCAATAACCAATATAAAAATGCTTCACACAGCCAATATAGACTATGTTGCTTCTTAAACAATACGTCTATACTATACACTTAGACTTCCTTACCCCTTTTAGCTGAAAAAGGCTGAACACTGCCTACTCACAATACCCAGTGCATATACCTTGTAATACGCCTACAAATAATCACACATGCATGTAACAGAGATTTTTTTATTGTACATTAATGTACAGAACTTCTTCCTTTACAACATCCTGGAAGCTTTTTGTTGGCAGCCTATAGCTGGTTGAAAAGATGGTGAAAAGAGGTCTTAGATGTTCAGGTCAAATATTATCCAGTTTTCAACTAGAAATTAATGTTGAATCCTGGTTGATGCTCACTAGGAGTTTTTATGTTACAAAATAAAGTAAGTAAGCTAGATGCTCACTTTGTCCACCTGCGGTGCTCAGCAGGTAGTGCACAGTGGGATTTTAGTAGCCTAGCATCGCCAGACCAATTTGCAAATGTGAATTTATTTAATCTCTCAGGTCATTTTGGATTTCCGAGGGGTGTTATCAATGGGCGCTCTCTGGACGCAATTGGATAGACCTATAACCAGTCAGAGCAATGAAATATGACGTAGCATAGCTGGAAAATTGAACTTACCTGTTGGATGTACAGCAAAGGGCAGTTATTTGTTCTTCTTTTAGAGAAAATATACCATACTGATACTGATGTAATAGTGATTTCAACAGACACAGTTGCAGATCAGTGGCAGCCATCTTGGTTGTTTATGAAAATGCCTCAATGGCATATAAGATCCCGCTCCACTATACACTCATTGTATCAAACCCGCCCCATATTAGATAAACGGTTGTGATTGGCCCAACCAGATCCAGGTCAGGTGGAAATCTGTCTGAACTGAGAGGGGGCACACGCATCTGCCAGAGCAAATAAAACATGAGCTTGCAGCTTCATCTGGTTCCAGGTTTTTAGAGCTTTTTCACTGAAAACAGCTGCCTGCTGTGGCAAAAAACAATGCTATAAGAGCGTTGAGAGTGAATTAACAGTAAAGTTGTGGGCCGTAAAAAACAAAACAATGAGTGAAAAGACGCTAAAACAGGAAAAGGATGAAAGCTGCATTGATCATTCTCTGTGGAAATACTTGCATACACCAAACTGCTGTGGTTAGCCAATGTCTATTTTTCTCACCTTTTCATGTTCCTTTCCTTCGGCAAAAAGTAATTGAGTTTCTGGTTCCTTTGTAGTTGTTCTTAATCTTTTTACCTCTTGTAGTGCCTCTTTGTGGCTTTTGCATGTGCATAGCTTTAATATTGTAACTATTACACTGCTCTATGTATCTCCTCCTAAACTATTCTCAGGTTTTCCCTTTCCGTCTCCCAGCACGTGAATCTGTCTTCCTCCTGCTTTGGTTTTCTCTTTTTCCATGCAGTCATGGAGATGGCTACCTGTTCCCACACTGACTTGTGAACAGAGAGTTGGAGCAGCAGAGGTAATGCTCGTCTACCTTCCCACCAACTTGTTTGCTTTCCACCTTACACTATGCACGGAAAATGAAAATGTACTATTTTGAGACACTTGAGGGGGGAAAATACTCCACCCAGAAGTTATGCAATTCAAAAACATAAAAATGTTCCATATTTCCTTCATGGGCTTTTCAAGAATGGCCAATGCTCCTCGAGGGCCACGTGTGGAGTCCATGAAAGGCATAGTGAACACACAGCTCAGAGAGAGAGTGGAAGTGTTCTGTCATGGTTGAACATGGGCGTCTGGTGGTGATTAGAGACCATTTGTTTCTGTCAGAGCACAAAGCTTCAGCTTTCTCTCTGCGTGATAGATGAATTAGTGGAAGTGAAGTGGATAAAAGGATAAAAGGGGGCACACTCATCAATGAAATACTTTGACACTGAAACATTCGGGCATTACCTGCGCTGGAATGTTTAACTGCGATCCGCCAGATCAAATTTAAGAAAAATCTCTTCAGTCTGTTATTCTTTCTTGTGTGTGTGTGTTCTGTGTTCTCACGGGCAACATTTTCCATTTGTGTTTCAAGTCCTTGTATCCGAACTTGTCCTCTTCATATTCTACCCTCTTGTTGTTTTCTTCTCTCTCTTTCACACACTCACGCACATGCACACGCACATACATAATAAACATACTAGTTGATGACCTGGCTAATGCTTGTTCCTTGTCTAAAGAGCGGAGATAAAGACAGAGAGGAAAGTGGCGAGCGGTGCAGTAGACCCCCCCCTCCCCTCCTGTCCTCCCCAAGGGGATCGGATGTTCTCAGCCGTTATAAGCAAGCAAAGCTGGCGGCCGGCAGACCGTCTGGCTCCAGTGCAGCCCGGGCACACAGACAATGCCAGACCTTCTGTCATGAGGTTTGCTTTCACTGAGGTCAGCTAAACAAGCCTCTAGGCCCTAAACACAGCCATGTGCACACGCACTCTTCCATCCTCGTACACGTGTGTGCACATCTGAACACACTCAAGATAACTTACTTTATTTCCTACCTTAGGCAACAGTGTCAGTCTCTTGTTTGTGTTGTCTGTGTCTGTGTTTGCAGTGTCACTCTGTGCTGCAGTCAATGACCTCACTCTCCTTCTCTAACTCAGGCAAGAGGCCGTCGCTTGACCTGCTCGCTGTGCCAACATCGACATACTTTGCATGCCGAAGCATTTTAATGAGTTATGAGATTACTGTACATTATTATGTACTGTATATAACACTGAGTCACCAGCAACTCTCAGTGAGCTGCAACACTGTGGCATATATCATGTTGTGAGTAAATTCAGCCAACTGTGGACTAGTATGAAAAGGTGTTTCCAATGTTTTTCCACCTAATTAACACACATATAGAAATATTTGGATTACATTACAATATAAAGCAATCTAGTAGTGAAATAAAAGAGTACATTTAATCAAGTAACCTATTTTAGTACAGTTTTGACTTTTATTTCATACTTCTACTAAACATTTTAGAGAGAAATTGTGCACAGCTTTAGCTCGCCACCAGCTTTAACACGAAGATGCTGCTTATCCAGTAATGCATCAGTACTAGTAACCCGATATTGATAATAAAGTGATCAAACCCTATAATATGCATTTTTAAAACACAGGATTTACAGAATTATTACTTTTGATTGCATTTTTTCTGGTCATTCAGTGTAAATTAGTGTAAAGAGCAACATGTAGAAACATACAGATAGCTCGAACAAAAAGTGAAAACAAAAGGTCTTTGCAGATCCAGGTCTGAAAGTTAACTTATTCTCCACTTTAGGCCAGTATTTCAGAATTGATCCAAAACATTTATTGAAATACATGCAGACTTCACCTGATGTCTCTTTTTAGCTTTTCCATAAATATATCCTTAAATATCTGACAAATTAAGGTTCTTTATCACATTGATGCAAAAACCATAGCTGCAACAGCCTAATAAAATCAACAATATTACAGAGGCAGCTACCACTATATAAATAATCT
>NW_023339762.1:14915000-14918740 GCF_004916995.1 Morone saxatilis | reverse complement strand
CTGTTGTCATTTTTGAAACCTAACATACAGTTTTCTCCTAATTGTTTCCCTGTACCTTTAAGGTTGTGAAAATACATTTTTTCCACACTGTCTGATAGTATCATATATATTCTGCATCAGCTTGTTCCAGCTCCAGCTAAAATATTCAAACCTAGCCCCCATGTTTTCAGGACAGCACTTTTCCATCACATTGACATATTCTAGATGTTTTGGGCATCAATTTATACACATTTCCCCCAAATTCTGCCCAACAAATTTTGTATCTAACTATTGGATCTCATCTCATCTATTAAAAATAGAATTGTTTGTGGGTTTGAGAGAGGTTATGTTGCAAAGCATGTAATGACTGACTCACCTTCTGTCCTCTCCTGTAAGAAAAGCAAGTTTGTTGCAAGTGTGTTTTATAGCAGGAGTACACCCCTTTGTGTCTGAGGGGATACATGGAGAGAAGAGGAGGGCTGCTGGATGGATCTGGTCTCCTGTGTTTGGAGATGCGCCACTCTGCCTGCACTCAGGAGAGCAGAGTAACTTTTGTGAGTGAGTTATTCCAGCTGAGGCTTCTTTGTACCCTGCTGCAGCTGTTTTTGATTTCACAGTCCATCCCCCTCCTCTCCCCCAGCCAGCATCTCAGAAGGACCCCCCCATCAACCCTCCCTCCATTACCACCCCTATACTACACACTGATACTCACTCACATTAACTCTCACATGTTAAAATAGCGACACGCACCACAACAGGTGTTTACACTCGCTTGTCTGTCCACACAGGTTTCAGGGTGATTTATGAGGGGCGAGAGGAAATTAAGCATGACGGATTACATTGTGTTTAAGACACCGGCAAGACCTGCAGAGTGTGTGTGGTGTTCTTTCTGAGAGGCTGCAAATGTGAGTCCTCTGCTGAACCGATTCAGCCTTCAACAATTATGGATCATTTACTGTACGCATAAACACTTGTATAAACACACGGCCACATGCACTTTTATAAAAAGGAAGTAGCAAAAAGCTTTGAAGCACATTAGCCTAAGATGTTTATGATGCCAAAGGTCACACTAATAATGAGGAGGATGTTTTATGGAATGTATGGATTTGTCTGACTTACATTTTTCTTTGTCTTGTACTTTTTGGGCTTCCAATTCTTTAGCCAATTTTCTCTTAATCTGTTGTGAGTAGAATCTCAGAGCAACAAAAAAGCTGTGGCAATTGTATTACAAGACAGGAGTCTGATAATGTCTAGTTTATAAAATATATACTATGTGAACTTGAGAGGATTTGGCAGATGAGGAACAAACAGCCCTGCCATTTTAAATTGAGAAGTCTACAGCGCTGTCTCTAGAGAAGCAAATAACATGCTCTAAAATGTTTCCTTTTATCCTCCCTCCCCTTTGGCCTGCTCCCACTCTGCTTTCTAGTCCATCCTTCCCTCCTATATCTCCTTCTCTTCCTTCTCACCCACCCCTGTTTTTTATCACTCCCTCTCTCTCTCTGAATGAGCTGCCCTCGGATTACTGGGGCTTGTGGAGGTCTATCAGAAACATGTGTGGAGGGTTGGAGGCGGCTGATGGGAAGTCCTTTGTCAAGCAGCTCACCCTCATTTCTCCCAAAGAGTCCGAGCCAGTGGGGAAGAAAAACTCTCAGTGAGTTCAAAGACAGAAACTTATTGGCTTTTTACAGGATATTATTTTCCACTGAATGGATAAACAGGAAAAAACTTCTCACCCTAAACCACTCTCTAAAATACAGGAGCCAGTTAGAAAACTAGATTATTCACCACCTTCTCAGCACTGCCTTCAGTCATCGCCACTCTGGCTTCTCCTTCCCTCTGTCTCTGTCTGCGTCCCTGTATGCGTTTGACTTTATATAAGAACATCAGAGACATGGCCAGAGACATGATTATCATATATAATCATTGATGATCACACTAAAACAAAGCAGTAAATGCCAGAAAAAGTGCAACATAATCAGGATGTCCCTATAGATGTGTGGTTTGCTTATAGTAAATTTCTCATCATAACAATGTCAGTATGTGACAATAGTAGAGGCAGCCACTGATCACACTTTTAATTTACTTTTTTATAAATCATCCAAACACATGTTACACTGCCACCTTGTGGCAATTGTATTGTCCTGGTAGGGATAAACTTGCAATAAGGTTTTAGTTTGCACTTTCAAAAGCAGCTATTTAAAAAACACTTTAAATGTAGGGACATATGATAAACCTGTTTTCTTTGTATGTATGTCTGTGAGCACTCAGCTTAAAATGTGCAATGGTGGAACAAATGCTCAGATCCTATACTTAAGTAAAAGTACCAATACAGCAATGTAGAATACTCCATTGCAAGTAAAAGTTAATCACTAAAAATCATACTTGGTTAAAAGTGTGGCGGTATCACAGCAAAATGTACTTGAAGTATTAAAGTAAAAGCCTTTTCTGAGTCTTTCTGCCTCTATTTGGTAATTGGTACTATTATATGATTACTGGATAGTTTATACTGTGTACTACTACTTTGAGCTAGTTTATCTACATTATATACAGTTTAATACTTTAGTCCAGTGGTCCAGCCCCTTCTCCTGTGCCAGAAAATAACCTGTGTAAAAAACACAAAAGGCCCTATACAGCCAGTGTTTCATTTTTCCACTGTAGAAACATGCAGACTAATTTCTGCCAGTAGATCTACTAGTAGCCAGTTATCAGAGGGGAAATAACTATTTTGATGGAAACCTGACATAGTGCTCCAGATAGACACTGCTTTTATGTAAAGAGTCTCAAGCCTAAAAGGTTGTGAGACACTGGTTTAATCTTTAACAATGTATTTTTTAAAATAAAATCTAAGTCTGTAACTGCAACCTAATCTCCATCACTTCCAGTCTATGTGGTGTAAATTCACCAGTTACTGTAAGTATATTACAAAGCTTAAAGGACTGCTTTAGAAGAAATCACTGCAGAGGAATGTGGCTAAAACAAGAAAATGTCTTCCCCCTCTTTTAGCTACTGAGCAGAGCCTGAGCCGCCTGAGAATGGGCCAAAGAGGGAATGGAAAAATCCACGGCATTTAGGTAAAGCCATGTCATAAAGGCAACACTAATGAGCCGGAGGTTTTAAGAGAGAGGGGGAGGACAAGGAGGCGGGAGGAAATAGTTTACATATGGATTTGAAAGAGCACAGGCATCACAGCTATGTTGTGTATTTAATGAAGCAAAGTAATCCTGGTGCACATCTCTCTCTCCACTGCTGCTGCTGTACCATCCCTCTTGCACACCCACTTCTGTTTTATCGTTTGTTACACTTTTATACACATTTATACACATTTAGTTAGTAGTTTAGTTAATATTACAGAATAGTGATACAGGGAACAGGCTCAACAACATCTCACTTTGATGCTACCAGCTATAAAACAAATAAATTTGAGATCTATTTTATATGCTACCTCTTAAGCTTAGCAAAGTATGGATTGACTATGTGAAAATGCTAAATAGTTGAAGATTGTAGTTTTAATCAGTTAGTACCTGTAAGGAGACAAATTTCACATTCACGTTATAAATCATCATCTAAACATAAAATATAGCAAACTGAAGGACAACAAAAACTATGAGGTAGTAGTTTTGCATATCCATTTATGGCAAATCCCATATATTTACTACAGTATTTTGCAAACCTGTTACTGTTATTTTAGATGTTTCAGTGTACTTTGTTACAGTTCCAGGCAGCCATTGTTTTCTATTAATTTCTGTACAGTAAGCAAT
>NW_023339762.1:14901400-14914978 GCF_004916995.1 Morone saxatilis | reverse complement strand
GGGTCTGTGTGTTTTTTCAAATCAATCTTCACTTGCTAACTGATTTTAATATTACAGAATTTAATGAAAAGCAATGGCAGTGGCAGTGCAAAAACTATATATGTTTGTAATGTAGCTTCTTGCTCAAGAACACTGACAAGAATTGAGTTGGACATTTATGATTAACAACAGTACAAGTAGACTAATTTACAGGATTTTTGGTTGGACTCAAATGTACTGTAGATCTATTGCTCGAGGAGATGGAAAACAAAAATCTAAAGACCAAAGAACTCTGTTTTGTTGATGATTTTATGTGATCTGATATACCAAAGCTTCATTTGGGTGTAAGGAAAGACTGGATTTAATTACCACTTATATCAATCATGAATAACCCCCCCACACACACACACACAAGTTGACATTTTTGGTCAAATGCACAGTAACTTGATGTCTCGAGAATGTCTTGGAACTGAATTGTTTACTCAAACACAGGAAGGATGTGCACATAAAAATGTTCTCCTCAGGAACCTGATCAAGACTTAAGTGCTGTTTTTGTGTAATTAAAATTTTATTGGCAGCCCCTCAGTGTCACAGACATTCTTGGCTTCAACCACTGAATTAAAACAACAGAGGTGATATGGTTGTGTGTGGGAGTTTTTTAAAGGCACTATTTTATGTGACACATAATTAAGGCAGTTTGGCCCTAATCTGGTTGCCCCCCATCAGACTTAATCCCCTTTATCCCCCACATCTGTGGCTCCCAGTATGCATTTGTTTTTGAGTCAAGAAACAGTCCAAACCCACATTTGCCAAAAGAAGTAAAAAAGCAGTTATATTACCTTAGTTGCAGCCCTTTATCCACTGTTTATTGTCTCTGTTAAACATTTAATAATTAATTCAGCTACAGCAAAAGGCAAAAGCACAAGCATTTCACAATCTGTTGTAACTCCTCCACTCATGAAGACAATCTCTCTTACAGACAGCGTCACTGCCTCTGACCTTGCTACATCGCACTCATCAAGGCCCAGTGGTCTAGGCCTGCAGGTGCGCTGCCATTTTTCTAAAACTATTGTGGACTGGATGGCGGGTAGACACAATGGGGATGACTGCAGCAAAGGACACAGATGATGTAAACAAAGTTTACCTACATACAACAGCTGAAGGACAGGACTGGTCTCTCCTGTCATCGACCAATCCTGAAGGAATGTGGTTATTTACTTCCATGAAACTTGGCCTTGTGTAGCCAATGCAGGTCATTCAGCTTAGAAATGACTGCCTGAAGGTTGGTCACCAGCTTGTTGTTAGAAGTACTTGGTCACAATAACCGGAATGTGGTTTGAAAGTGTAAAATGCATTTCTGCAACACTGCTATTAATTCAATATAATTTAAGATATAATATTAAATATTGTGATTTGATTTTTTACAAATATTTACAAAATAATGTGGCACAAATGCACAAATATTCATGTCTTAATATTTCATTATATTTCTTGGTAGATCAAATGTTTAATACATTAAAAGGACCAGTGTGTAGGACTAAGAGGCATATTGCGGTAAAGTTACAGATTGCAACTAACTGAACACTGCTTGCATCTGTATTTTGACGACCTGGGAATGAGAACGGGGTGTGAAGTGTGTGGGAGAAACTACGGTGGCTACAAAATTTGCACAAAAAAACACAAAAGGCCCTATGTACAGCCAGTGTTTGGTTTGTCCATTCTGGGCCACTGTAGAAACATAGCGGACTCATTTCTGCCAATAGATCCTCCTAAATGTTACACACTGGACCTTAAAAAATATTTTTATGCACTATTGGATATCACTGAATTAATCCTTTTAGTGAGGTTTCAAACAACTAATACCCCTTAGTGTAGAGTTAAAAGACATATGTTTAAATTTTTTTACAAACATTACAATATACTTATACTAATGAAAACCCCATTTTCAGGATACAGTAAGAGAGATCAAAAAGTTTACAATTACTTGCATACTAATGCTAATGAGAAAACATTATAGGGGAACACCAAAAATAGTGATGAATCCAATAAGAGCTCTCCGCTGCCTGCAGCTCTCTGAAATAAGCAAGTTTTAATGTTCAAGTGTAATGCTTAATTATCCATACATGGCCATTTACAAGCATATTGCCACAGGGCTCCAGCTTCACAACAGTCCCCAATCTAATAGAAGATAGCATTATCGTGTGCAGTCAGAATTATTCACTGCATTACCCACGATTCATAGCATGTATTAACACAAGCAATTTCATGCATATGGATACAGTGGGTCTTAGCAGGGGAGCTCCTGATTGCTCTGAAACTAATTTCACAATCATTAGTTTTGGTGGTGTGTGAGTGACAGAGTGTATTTACCAGATCTCAGAAAATGACAAGTTCCACAAGCTTTGTGGATGAAAGTTGCAACAGTGAAGGTCTGAGCTATGTGGAGCTTTGTATTTTCAAGAGAAACTACACAGTGACTGCAGTGTTGTCAGTTAAAGTAAAGCTGCATTGATTTCCAAACTTTTTCTTTCCAAATGACAAATAAATAATATTCACAATTATCTAGTGTCTATCACTGGTGATATCAATGTCCACCCATAAAATAGAGTCACAGAGGGGGAGCTCCTTTGTAAATACAAGGCCAAGTACTTGAGGTGCAGACCATACAGAAAGCCATTTTAGCCTGGAGGTGAAATTAATGAATCATGGCCAAGTGCTGCATTCCATCCATATGTAAGATGAGGAGATATTTTGCAAAGCCTCTGTATCAACTTAATGCTGTTATGGGCCATTGTTCACAATAAACATGTAAATTGTGTTTATGGAATAGCATATAAATCAATGGCACTGATTCACAAATAAATTATAATCACAGCGAGTCCTCACCATACTTGGGCACACAAACACACAAATATCTTATTGTACATAAATCCAAACTAAAACAATATTTTCATGGTATAATAGGTCTTTTTCACATTTTGTCATAGTAGAAAAAGCACAGGTGTTGTAACATTATAGATAACAATGGCTCTTTTCTCTTCAAACCAGTGGTGGAAAGGAATTCGTACGTTTGCTCAAGAACTAAACTTAAAGGACCAGTGTGTAACATTTAGGAGGATCTATTAACAGAAATAGAATATAATATGATTAGTTATAGTTAATTTATTAGTGAAAATAAGAATTGTTGTGTTTTTGTAAAGTAAAAAAAGGGAATGTGAGGGTGAAACGAAGGGCTTGTAATCTACACACACCACTAGATGTCAGTAAGACCTACACACTTTTGAATGGAGTATTTTTATTTTCTGCTATTTTCTGTTGTCACTACATCTCAGAGGGGAGTGTTGTGCTTTTTACAGTTACTGGTTACTTTGTATATTCAGATATATAATACAAAATATAATAAATTGTTACCTTTAGAATGAGCTGTTGATATCAGAGGGAGCTGGTCTTTTTCTCCGGAGTCTGCCATGTTTTCTTTCACTGTAGTTTTGGAAGGTGAGCAGTTTCAGTTGTTTCACCACTAGATGCCACTAAACATTGATCCTGAGTACTTCTTCCACCACTCAGTCAACCATGACCATGTGACACAGAGGCATTGTGCACAATATGTGCTTTTCCTACTGTGACATGTCAAAATATCTTCTGTGAAAAAGGCCAATACAAGAGAACATTTAGACACCTTTAGATATTTAAGATAGACTGATGGATAGGACATCCTTAAGACCACAGAAATCAGCTTGGTGTCTTGGTGTATGAATGTACTAAATGCTGTAGTAATAGTTCAAAACCACTAGGTGGTGATATGTTATCTATATTGCTGATACTTGCCAGTGTACTAACTTGTGAATGTAATACATTGACATGACAAATCAAACCTATATGCCACAGATTTTCTCACAATTATGTAAAGTACATCAGGATATTCTAATGTAAAATCAGTGCAGAACAACACAGCATGATTCATGGATTGTAACTCTCATTCTTTTTAGGATCAAACTCTGTACAGCGTTCTAATGAGGCACCCTTTACAAAGGCTTTTAAATAATAATAGTAATACGGTTTTGGGTTGCCAGGTTGTGAAAAATCCCTTTGGTTAGTAATTAATAAATGCCTAAACCTGGCAGGTTGTTCTTATTAATTGTCTTGTAAGTGATACATAAAACGTTAATAATTGATTTATTAACAACTGATGAAGCCGTCAGTTGCACCTTGTAAGACATGTATAACAAGTTCCTTATTAGAAAGTGGTACTGCAAACTAATACCTGCGTGTCTAAAGGGATCAAACACGAGAAAAATATACAGAACTAAGAGAATCAAAGAGAGCATGGTGTGATAGTAGCATTGTCGGAGTAGTAGTATCACATCCATGATGAAGAGGAAGAGGATTCAAGGGTGATGGGGTTCAGGCCAGAGGTAGGGAGAAAGGAGGCCGGTCCCTACTGACCCAGATTAGGAGGTGCCACTGTCTGAGGAGAGATTGATGGCTGCAAGCAACAGATAATAGCTTGTAGTGTGAAAGGAGATTTAAAAAAAGGCAGAGATTGTAGGGAGAACCAGACCCCACCCGTGTGGTGCTGTGCTGAACAGCCACGTCTGATTCTAACACACTGCAATTAGCTGCTGAGACAATTACAGGTTTGTAGAGGGTAAATGTGAGGTACTCTTTTTTTTTTTTTTAATCATATGATATGCTGTAAGCTATCATTCATCCTACAGAATTTTATTTTTATAGCACAACTGCGTATATATATGCATACATATATGTACAGTTGCTATTGCAGTATATATGTTTATATATACATAGTATACACACACATACATATATATTCAGTGGTCTTATAACACTTCAAATGTCATTACAATTTGCCCATATGGACACAAAAAAACTGCATATTTACTCTATTTGCTACTCCATCCTTGTCTTAGTGTTGTTGTGACAGCAGCCCAGCTGATCAGGCCCCTGCATCACATCCTGCTTGTTTCCCACATAACCCATGAGTGGTCCATCACAATGCCATTGTTACCCATCAGATTGTCCGCAGTCATTGCTTATTCAGTCAGCCGTTGTGCCTTTGTCCAAAATCATTCTTCACTCTGTCCCTAAGACCTTATCCTGCCTGCTGCGGCCCATCTGCCCCCCTGTCTGACACATACTACAAGAGCCCCTCATTTCTCTTTCTCCCACACACACACACACACTCAGAGACATACTCCACACCAGCTGTCCAGCTTGTGTCCCCCTGGCAGTAAAAGGTGCTGGACGGCCAGCCCTGAAGCATCATCACCACCAGAGTACACATGAAAGCGGTGCTCACTTTTCTCCAACACGTTTCCTTCGCCAGTGACGCTGACTTGAAACTTCTGATCCACACTGTTTGCTCTACCAAACAAATTGATTGTGCATTTTTGATCTTGTGCTCCATTAGTGTGCAGTGTTTCCTCCAGGGTGTGTGTGTAAAGTTTATCCCAATTCACTGGCAGTGCAATGTGTTGTAACCTTCGTAGTGTGGCCGTCTGTGCTCATGAGGAGTTGTCCTCTGTGTGGATCTTCCTGCTTTTGGGTGTTTTATTTTGATTTGTATCATCAGTAAAAGCTTTATTTTTGTACCATATATCTGTGTGGTAAATATTTGTTTGCCTCTTACACCAAATCAGAAAAAACTGGAATCTGGAAAAACTGATGGTGTCCACATGGTTTTTTAACACTGTTCTCTGTTCTTGTAACTCATCTTGTAAGTCAAATCAGATGAGCACATGTTTAAAATCTGTTCTCAGTCCTCTGGGAATCTGTTTGTTTACACCAATATTCAGACAATCCAGAGCTATTTCAGGCGAATATCATTTTTGTCTCTGTTCAAACTGCAGGCACAAGGGACCCAAATCGGATTTTGTTTATATTTGACTCAGATCTGGGTTTTTTTTCATAATAGTGTGAACGACATAAATCACATAGAATCTAAACTTTTTAATTCTGATTAAGTAATGCAGCCTCAGTGTGAACAATCATTTCAGTTTTTCATGTGACGTTTTTGTCCTTTTAGATCTGCGTTTGTCATGTGTGTTACTTCAGCACCGTGACTTGGTATCTGATATTGGCCACATGTCAAAAATAACAGCCCAACAAAGAAAAAATTCATAGAGCAATAAAATCAGAATTGACTGTTAAGGCTTACAGTGTGAACACAGCATTAGGCTCACTGATGGTTATCCTTAAAGAGAGAATGTGAGAAATTATACTGAAGAAGAGCCACAGCGCTTGATTCAGGCGCTCTGTTTGGCCATCCATCTTAGAGTTGTGTGCAATTATTCATGTGTAATAATAATTATGTCATGGTTCTTGTGTAATTTTATGTAATATTATTTTGTCTTTGACACAATGAAGCCACTGATGATGAGTAATTTGAACCACATGTATTTATCACATCTGTGAGTGCTCATGCTAAATTCATTCCATTGTGCATTGGCTATAATGTTTATTTAAGAAGAAGGAAGTAAGAAGCCAATGCTAAACACTTGCTTAAAAATAGACAGTAGTCATTGATGGAGGCTATAAATAGAGATAGGTTTAAGGGACTGGTTTCTGGACTGGGATATTTATAGTACTGCCACACTGCTGTTTACTGGAGGCAGCAGCCAGGGGTGCATTATCAATAACACCATAAAACCCCAAATACACTGAATGCACAGTCACATCCCTTGTCCATTTCTGGAAAGATGCATCTGAGGTGAAATTAAATCACTTTTATGAGGGGATCAAAGGGATTACTCCTGAGGGTCTTCTATTCATGGACACAGTAAATGCAAAAGTTGGATCACTTTTCAGTGTTGACATATCTCTGATTACAACATTTTTTCCATTTCTTGGCTCATGAGTTTGACGTATGACACTGATAACCCTGCATGCATAAATAAAAGCTGCGTTAAGAAGACACATTCTTTTAAAATATGCAAGTCATATTACATTTGTAGTAAAAATGCAAATTACCAAAAAAACCCAGTGGTATAAAATGAATTTATGAGCGCGACGCAATCTCTTTAATTGCGTTTTAATTGTTTTACCGTTTAATGATTTTACCCTGAAGTAAGCAAGGAAAGGGAGTTAAAACAATTAGCTGTTGCATGTATCCCCCCCTCTGAAACAATGTCATTTAGTGGTGCTACTGTAATGTGGTGGAGAACAGAGTTAACGCTTGCAGTTGCTTGATACAGGTGGAGGACAGACCAGCTGACTCAGGAGCAGGAGGAGGGGCAGACAGACAGCTCGGCGGGCGGAGGAGCTGCTCCACACCGACAGACGGACAACTTGGTCGGAGTGAACCTGCGACGCAAGCCGCTGCTGCCGAGTCCCCCCCCCCCGCATCATCATGCCTCCCCGCCCTACAGTCCACCGGCAAGCCACTCGTCTTCTATGGGAGTTTACTAGCGAGCTATCTAGCTTGAATTAGCGTTTATTATTCAGAAACCGACAAAACTGTGCGTTTGCCACAGCTCTACCATAGGTTTCCAGCTGCGTTCCATTCAATGTCCATATGCCGTTCCA
Organism: Morone saxatilis; assembly: GCF_004916995.1. Taxonomy (NCBI): domain Eukaryota; kingdom Metazoa; phylum Chordata; class Actinopteri; family Moronidae; genus Morone; species Morone saxatilis. The sequence continues at coordinate 14,907,457 of NW_023339762.1, read as the reverse complement.
CTCCTCCCAACGTGAAGACGGCTTCGGCTTGGAAGGAAGGGAGACGCAGAACGGGCAGGAGGAGAAATGGTGCTGAAAAGGCTGTCAAAAGTCTGGGTGAAGTGAAGTGAAGAATGGACGGGACAGTTTGGACGAGTTGGAGAAACCATCACAACGCAGAATTGTCAACACCAAATGCATAAGCCGATAGCCAGGAGCACACACGTGAAGCACCACATGAGAGAGAGAGGAGAGAGAGAGAGAGAGCCACAGGCCCCTCGCAGTAAGCAGGGTCGCTGACAGCTAACGTTTAGCCGGGTGTAGCTTGCTTAGTAGCTTGGAGCTAATACTTGGGTTAGCCTTGGTGGTTTGTTAGAGGAGCTGTTTTATTTCTTTCTTTATTTTGGTTTCAACTTGTTAACGTTTAACTCTGCAGGTTGGTTAGCAAATCAACGAGGAGAACCTTAAAAAAAGTCTGATATGTTGGATAGCCAGCTGATAGTTAGCTTTTAAGCTGCCATGTAAAAAAAATAAAACAACATAAAATACACAGAGAGCTAAGTGGGTCAAATAGAGAAGTGTGTGGAAAAAAGCTTATCAGTAAAATAGCATGACAGTTGATAACTTATGTACCCATACATTTAAGGTCCATTCTTATATAGTTCCGCATGAATACTATATGGACATGTGAGACAGCTAAATGCCTACAGACAGTTATTTGATTTACAATCAGCAAGTCCCGAGGACACAACAAGTGAAATCAAGTATGTCACTAGCCACGGGTGAGAAGAAGTGGTAACAGAGCTGTTAAACTCACCAGAGGAGTAGACTGGAGTTGTGTGTACCAGTTAAAAAATAAAAAAAAGCTGTATTTCCCATATGGGATACCAAGAGCTCCAATCCATAGTTTACTGATGTGTGAGGGTAACATTGTTCTCCAGGTGTGAGTGCAGGGACTGTGCATATTCTCTGTGTCTGAATGAGTCAAGCAGGAACTCGTCAGAATGTTTTAACCTTGTTGGATGGTCAACCGAATATTGTGCAGAGTCAGTTTGTTTAGTTTGTTTCATGTTGGGTCCTCAGTGTGCAGAACTCTGTAAATGTGTTTGCCTTGGAATAGTTGCTTATTTCTATCTGTGTTCCTTTCTGAATGTAAACTTTAGATTAATAAATAACTCATTCAGGGAGACGTAAAGAGACCTAACAAAAAGAGTATGATGTCTTTATTTTTTCAGTGTAAACTATTTGGCTGGTTGGGATCTTTTTTCCTACATAAGATTAATAGACGCCTGCTGGTTAATAGGCACTTTAGAAGGTGACGTAATGCAAAGCTGTTAAAAGGCACAGTTCTACCCCAAGAATAAAGAAACAGTTTTCCTCTTTGAATGCTGTTTTGATCCATTTAGTTTGGTAGATTTGTCAATTTTGGACAAATATGGGAAGCTAAAATGGCATTTGTGCTCAAAGTGCTAAAAAAAATACTTTTTCTTTTTTTTTTTAAACAAAATAGTTAAACAGGGCAGCTTTGGAGGCATAGATACTAATAAAACTGCGAATCTTCCCCATAATCGTGTGTATAAAAGGTCAGCATGGGTGCTCCGCCGGCATATAAATAAAGCATTTTCTCAACCTCTTCGGAATGTGCTCGCGGGGCTCAAGGAGGCGTGGCATGTTGGATTGTGTTCAATTGTTGGGCCCAGTCACTGTAAGGTTTTACAGAACAACGAGCTGGTTTGAGATTCAGTGATTCTTGGTACCTACAGTAGGCCAACTTGTGATGTACTTTCATTCCACCTCGGTATCTATGGCTTAGGGACAAAAGCGGTTTGTCAATAATTAAAAGAATATTATGCAATATAAGGTAATGCTAGATTACCGTCACCCCAAAAAAAGTGTTGTAGCCAATATACTATACCTATATATGTTTGCCTGTAGGCACTGGTGCATACACACTGTGTTTACTGGTTTATATGCCATTAAAGTTTGGTATATGAATTTTTAAGAAAATTAATATAGCGCAGGCAAGCTAGTTTGCCATGTAAAGTTGATAGTCGAGTGGATGGTGTCGTTGCTGTCGTGGAAATTCTTGCCCAAAGTTTGGATGAGGTGGCTATTCTCTGAAGAACTTTGCAAGCCCGGTGTGCTCTCCCTTCTATAGACATCTCACTACATCGTAAAAACAGTGGAACACACCTGGTTTGTCTTGTTTATGTTATTAATGAAAAAAGTCCAGGTCTCTCCCACTAATAGTTTTGAGAGCTGATGGACCCACTCCTGACCTTAGGTCTGTGACGACTGCTGGACGGTCCACGCCTACAATAAAACACTATCCTCCCGACCAGGACCACATACAGTTACTTTTCCCCTCCTATACTGTTTATTTCACATCGTGAGCGAGAATGACGTCACAGCTCCTTCCGGCATTGTGTTGCCGTCCCAGCCTGTTTGGTGGTTTGTCTACCAAAGCCGGCATGTGATCCCTGCTGGTGTACAACTGGAGGATGAGCAACTGACACGTGCTTCATCTACGGCAGTAAATTTTAGGCTTTATTCGACCAATCAATTGGTTGAGTCGGGTTGGGGACCATTTAAAGACTCGCAAAGGACGGTTTTGGTTTAGTTTTATTTGTTTCTGCCCACTTTGAATGAAAGTTATGAAGGTTAAAATGACCATTTTTGGTCTACTGGTATTCTGGTGCGTGAAGCAGTAGGCAAGTATGTTGGCTGTTTCTGTTGTTAAACAAAAGTCTGTCTCTGCAGGGATCATTTACATAATATTGTCAGATGCTTATTTTTCTCTTAACTTGGTGAGATTGAAGGTTATCTTCTAAAACGCAAGATTGAGTGATTCGTTGGGAAGGACCGTGGAAAAAGAACAGAAAGCCAGCCCGGGTTTTGGTGGAGATTGTTTTGTTTTCGGTTCTGCCAATTTTGGCAGTTTGTTGTTGCAATTATCTGCTCAGTAAAATTACTGGTTTTGGTCAGTGCAGTCTGGCGGCAATGAATTTTGGTACATACCACCTTTCAGACGTGCTGGTTGTTGTTGGAGCTGGAATCAGCTCTTTCTGGAGAGCGGTTTTCTGTGCTGTCGGCACGTCGAGTGAATTTTCTCAGGAATATAGGTGCGTCAGTGTGGTTTTTGAGGTGCCCGAGAATTCCTTGCCTGGCTGCTGGACAGTTTCTGTCTGGTGGTATGGGAGGGGGTTGCCGTCAGTCCAGCCTGGGTGTCAGAGCGGTCATCATGTCAAAGTGGCAATCAGGGGAGACAGGATCATAGCCGAGGCCAATCTTCACGCAAAGGCATGAAATGCTGACCTCAGCTTGACTCAACCAAAAACAAAGTGATGCCATGGGAGGCAATTGCTGGAAGGATGAGCAGGATGTCTTTTGTGGTGGTGCACCGATGTTGTGTATGAAAGCTTGAGATTGAACAGCAGGCAGAGGGGTGGTGTGTGGGAAGATATCCTAAGCTATACGTATCTCAACACTGCGTCCAAGCTTCTAACTGGGACTGAGTGCGCGGTGTCTCTGTCCCACTTAGTTCTTGCTGGCTAGTTGATGATGTCCTTTTTAAAATTGCTGGGTGAGAAGGATTGGCAGGTCAAGGCTGTTGTGGCTTAAGTTGACTGGACAAGTATCTTAAATTTTAAAGGACCAAGCTGCCTCCGCCGTAGATTGAGTGACATCTAGCAGCGTAAGTTTGCTTATCTGAAGGACCCTTTCCTCAAGCCTCTGTTCCAAACGTGTATGAGAAAACTACGTTGGCTGTGATCGGGCCCTATGTTGGTTGTCTGTCCTCTGGGCTGTGTTAGAAACCATTTGGGGAGAAGAGGACCCGCTCTGTCTGTAGGATAAAAAACAGCTTATTCTAACTAAAACACAACCATTCTTATATTCTATACACTAATGAAAACATACCTATGAATATTATATTCCATTTCTGCCAATAGATCCTCCTAAATGTTACACACTGGACCTTTAAACCCCAAGTCCTCTCTGACATACTTCACAGGAGGCCAAGCCATGGTAAAGAATGAGAACCATATGTTTCTTGTCTGACAGCTAAACAATGAGCTGAACTGTTGTTGAGTTGAGCTGAAAAAAAGCCCTCACCACAATGATCTGTCATAGTCCTTCCTTTCTTTATGTAGTCATTTGAGTTTCATGGCAATATATTTGGTCTTAAGTAATAACTGTTACGTACATTAAGGTATACAACCTTAAAGGTTTACATTATGAGAGTTCAATAACTTTGCATATTCAAACCGCTCTCTCTCTGAGTCACTGCAATTTTAGCTTCTTCATAGTTGGACTATGTCACGTCATAATTAAAAACACACTTATTACTATATTTGATTTATAGTGCAACTTTTGACTCACAGTAATTTCCATATTTCGTAAAGCTTCCCTTTTATTGGTATTCCGAAATGAGCATTTGGCATTTGCTGTCTTCATTTTGAGAGTGGTTCCCTGACCAGTGCTGCTGTGTGGGATGAGGGGATGTTTTTTTTTGTATTTTGAAACAATAAATGAAAAGTAAACATTACGTATTGAAAAATATGTTGAACAGTCAAATGCTTTGGTGTTCTGGTGCAGGTTTTACCTATAACTCAAAAACATTTAAATAATCTTCAGAGCACAGAGCAAAGCAACACATTGACTGATTACATTTAATCTGAATGTACCACTACAGTCTTTTTGGTGGTGTCTTTCAGGTCTTTAGATGGGCGTCTCCAGGTCTCCCACAGAAAAGGTCTTCCTCATGTCATCTACTGTCGCTTGTGGCGCTGGCCAGACTTACAGTCCCACCATGAGCTGAGGGCTGTCGACCACTGTGAATTTGCCTTCCACACCAAGAAGGATGAAGTCTGCGTCAACCCCTACCACTACCAGAGGGTGGAGACACCAAGTGAGAGCAGTTAATTGCTACATGATCCAAATGACTATATTTATTTTTATGCTTTTGCCATATAATATACAGAACTGAACCGGTCCTTAATGAATGTATCTGCGTGTCTCCAGTTTTGCCTCCTGTCTTAGTGCCACGACATACAGATATCCCTGCAGAGTTTCCACCTTTGGATGACTACAGCCCATCCATCCCTGAGAACACCAACTTCCCTGCTGGAATTGAGCCCCAGAGTAACTATATTCCTGGTGAGAAAAACAGCGCCATTATTTTCTAAATGCCGAACTTTAATGTGTGTACTTAATTTGGAGATGTCCAAAAATGGTTGTATACCTTAATGTACGTAACAGTTATTACTGGTTGTTGTTAATTGTAGTAAAAAAGAGAACTTAGATGAACATGTTTTTTTGATGACTTTTACTTTTAGTCGGGTTTTATTGGTTTGGTTTATGTGTTTCTTTACAAGTTTGTTCTGTCTCTGTTTATTACTTTTGTGCAGATATTGGAATTCCTTGTATGTTTTTTATGTGTATTTTTTTTATGTTCTTTAATTTGGCTCATGTTCCTTGTTTTTTTTTTTTTTTTTTTACAGATGTGGCCATGGCACTTTAATTTGTTTCAGGACTTTGGCAACTGATTTTAAAAGTGTGCATATATAAATAAACTTTTTTTGATTTGTTGTAGAAACATTTAAAACAAACAGGAACTTGACCTTTCTTGGTAAATGTTGGTTGCTTGGTTTAAAGATTAGCCTAAAATTTACAGAAAAAATACACAAAAAGGTGTTACAGCAATTGAAAACATGTTGCGATCAGGTGTGTGCTTAATCTTATATACAAAAAAATATATTTTTGTATGTTACAGAAACTCCCCCACCAGGGTATCTAAGTGAGGATGGTGAAACAAATGATCACCAGCTCAACCACAGCATGGACACAGGTGGGTCACACAATTCAAGCTCATACTGTCTAATTATGCCTTATCAAGATCATGACCCAGACCTATATTACTGTTCTATTTTAGGTTCACCCAGCCTGTCGCCCAATCCTGTGTCACCCGCAAACAGTAATCTTGGTAAGCAAAACCAAAGAGGTCATCTCTACTTAGAAAGCATATCATTCATTATGTATACTTATCTGGTTGGTTGCAATGACTTTAGGGAAGGTATA
>NW_023339762.1:14832162-14901375 GCF_004916995.1 Morone saxatilis | reverse complement strand
GAAGGTATAATAATGGCTTAATCAACCATGGCCCTTTTTGCAACCAAATGGTAATTACTTCAGTACTATTATATATACTGGAGGTATATATTAATATATATATATTATATATTGGAGGGTTATAGTATATAGTCTTTACTGTAGCAGTTCGCATTAAGATCAAGATTTAATTTTTTATATTTTTAAAAACGATTTAGTTTCCAAAAATGGAAAAAAAAATATATTGCAGGGTAGTTTAGTTAATGTTTAGTTGTAAGTGCAAGTTGTTTCTAGACTTTCCTTACCAGGAGATTCGAAGGTATAGCATTTGTAGTTGCAATGTACTCTGTATAACTGTACATAACATGATTATAATCCATGCGTTATAGCAGGTGTGGTTTCCGTAGAATTCTCGTCAGGTTAGTCGCGTTAGATGGGTGAAAGGATATGAGAGTGGATGAACAATTGAATTAAGCAGCAGGACAGAAGATACTGACATATTTGTGTGTGTTTGTGGGAATGATTTGATATAAAGTAAGTCTATGGAAGATTAGTCTGCCGCTTGGGGAGTACAGGTGTTCCTGAGGTCGAAGTTGCTTGAGCAGACCATTCTGAGGATCATCGTTTCCATCTGGTATATCTTTCATAGCTGACCACAGGATTAAAAGACCGTAAATCATCCGTCACGATTGGTTAGTAGTTTTTACACTAGCTGTTCGTGGAAAGTAGTTTAGAAGAGGATGGGTGCCGGTAGGCTGGCAGCAGTTGTCTGCCTAATTCTTCGGTTGTTTTTTGCACACTCGGATACTATATAATGGCTGCCTACTTTGCTTTAGTCCATTAATGACTCTCTGCGAATCACCCGCGTTCAATCATATATATATATAAATGTAATATTTTCACTTTCTTACCAAATTCATTACATTTTAATTACTCTGTATCCGTGTGAACAGATTCCTAAAAATCAGGGGAATCCATAATGGTGACTAGATATACAGCAGAACAAACTATTGTTGTTTTAATAAAGTAGTCAGGAAATAATCTGCCTTTTCTATCATTCTTTGAGCAACCATGATCTGATTTTATGCTGCACACAGGATGAAAGCAAAGGTAGTTGGTTAATGTTACCTTGCTGAGAAGTTGAAGGTGCCGCAGCTGCAGCCAGTTGCCTGCCACTCTTCATCTAACTGGCTGCCACTTCTTGTTCCATTACTCTCTGCAATACTTCAAACTCACTGTCAAAAAATGCCAAAAGTAACCATTGTTTTGTAGACACATTTTTGATGAATGATAGCAGTCAGTGTCAAGCTCACTGACAGACATTGCATTTTCTGACTACCCAAATTCCTTATAAAAGTCAACTTGTGTTTTGCCAGTTAAATGTTTTTAATGTGAAGCTGCAGCACTAGAAAATGTTTGGTTTTCGTTAGCAGTAACTTAATACTGCATTTGTTCTGTGTATAAATGTCACCAGCTGGACTTGAATGAGTAGTCTGCTATTTGGCCTGCAGCCGGTGCTTATGGGTTGCTCTGAGAATAGTGGTCCATCCCTTTCAACACAAAAGTATTCATCTTCCCAGTACAGGTATTGTAGGCTACGTAGCCTAGCAATCATCTAGCGCTCTCAAACACACACACACAAACAACAGCTCTCCTTTGTTTATTTCAAGCACCCAAAGTTCAAAGTTCCTCCTTTTTGCTAAACTATTAGTGGATTTGGACATTCAGAGTTTTGCAAGTATCAAAAGGGTTTGAAATTTAACTTGCTCAGTTGTCATTGGGCTATAATTCTGCATTGGTTACTCAAACTAAACAACACAAACTCCAAGCTCTTTAGCTAAACCACTAAAGCCTAAACTGTTACTGTCAGTAACAGTTAAATACTGGTACATTAATTGAAATGTCAAAATAAACAGAGTTGGTAAAATGTTGTAGTTGTACTGTCCTGTTACTGGTACTGAATGTGCACCTTCAAGTCTAAGGCACATGTATACAGTAAGAGCATACATGTAGGACCAGCTGTAGAGACCATTCATTCTGAATCATCCCGCAACAATGGACCCATCCCTACCTGATGATTGTACCATAGTGACAACAAGTCAAAACAACTCAGTAAACCAAAAATAGCCAACATCTTAGTGATGATGCTGTACATAGGAAATCCACCGACTAGCATATTAGAATATATTTTTAGGGGTAAGTGTTTGTGTGTATGTGTGTGTGTGCGTGTGTGTGTGTGTGAGAGAGACAGATGAGCAATAGAGGGGCAGTGGACTACGTCTGGGAGGCATAGCCTCAGGGCAGTAACAGAGTAAATATGGTATGAATGGAGTCTTTGTCTATGGTCTGTCCTCATCTGTGGAAAAGCCAGCGACAGAAACCTCAAGGTAATGCAATAATAATAATATCCGGTTGCCAGGTTATTCAATCTATGTGGAAAGCCACCAGGAGGTCATTGTTAAAAAAAATAATAAGTACGTCACGTCTTGGCCATTCCTGGCTGGGGCCATGAGGGTCGTGGGAAAGAGCTCTTGAAGAGAAATCAAAGGGAAACTTTATCAGTAGTGTGCATCTTCACAATCAAATGGCTGTTCGACTACAAAGCAGGTCACCTGTTCTTTCTTTACGGACCTAACTGAAGCTTGTTTTTCTGTTAATGTCTCCTCTCCATCTAACCCGCAACAGACTTACAACCTGTGACGTACTGCGAGTCTGCCTTCTGGTGCTCCATCTCCTACTATGAGCTGAACCAACGTGTAGGAGAGACTTTCCATGCCTCCCAGCCCTCCCTCACAGTAGACGGATTCACAGACCCCTCCAACTCTGAACGCTTCTGTCTGGGCTTGCTGTCCAACGTTAACCGCAACTCAGCAGTAGAGCTCACACGCAGACACATAGGTACTCATTTTATTTAATAGGGACCACATAAGCTCTCATCTAAGTTGCCTTTTATATGTGTGCTTGACATAGTCAGCAGGTAGCTGTGAGTTGAGCGCAAATCTTCTCTCTTCCCTTTCCAGGACGGGGCGTGAGGTTGTACTACATTGGGGGCGAGGTGTTTGCAGAGTGTCTCAGCGACAGTGCCATCTTTGTCCAGAGTCCCAACTGCAACCAGCGCTATGGCTGGCATCCTGCCACTGTCTGCAAAATACCGCCAGGTCAGCATGAGAGGATACACACAAACACAGAAAGCCATGAGAGGCAAAATAACCGGAGCATTACTGTGTTCTAATAACCCATTGACACTGACATTGACATCTCAGCGCTAGTAAGCCTGATAATAAATCTTTATTTTGCAGGCTGCAACTTGAAGATCTTCAACAACCAGGAGTTTGCTGCTCTGCTGGCCCAGTCAGTCAACCAGGGCTTTGAGGCGGTCTACCAACTCACCAGAATGTGTACCATTCGCATGAGTTTTGTCAAGGGTTGGGGAGCTGAGTACAGGTAAGATGCTTAATAAGATTGTATGAATGCGTAATGTTTGTTCCGGACATTTATGTGTTATTCACTGAATATGTATGCATCTATAACAAAAGGGTATAAGACATTGGAGAAGTCATAATAATCAAATAATTCAAGTGCTGGTATACGTTGCTCAGACAAATGTATAATATGCTGTTTGGTAAAGAGGCCATATTTGATTCAAATGGAGGTAATGTAGCAGCATTTCGCAGTTCAGTTAAAGGTAAAATTATTTCTTGAGATTCCACCAAAAATACCAACATATAGAATTTGACTGGCAGAGTCTAGACTTTTAACAGAGGCCAAAAACCTTGAAAAGTAACATTTAACTGATTCAACAAGTAAACTATGGCTTCTTTCTGTCACATTGATTATTTTCCTTTATTCTCTCGTGAATGTTGAGGGAGGCTGTCAGGTCTGAGAAATGATGGGGGTCTGAACTGGGCCCAACTATGAACCTTCCCTTCTCTGCTCAGGGCTACTTTCTTGGTAGAACATCATTCTGCAGATACAACAGCACATAAAGCCATTCACAGCCAAGACCAGACACTCTGTGTACCTTTTCCTTCTCACTTCTTGTTTGTGTAAAAAAGCCATCCATAGTTAAGTATTCAACTAGCTGTTTGTTTCCAAAGTTGAATAAAGTACCTGCCTCTAACACACAGGTTGTGTAAAGTGAGCAGTTAAAAGAACTTTTTTAAGGGTTAGTCATCACTATTTTTGTTTTTCCTTGAGTCTGCTGTTTGCCCCAAATCTAAGAAGAAAATGCTAGAGGGACGTCATGTTTATGGTCAGGATAATTGAATTAGGTTTTGGGTTGAAAAAAAATGAAGGGTGATTTGCACAGATGGTAGCAGACTTGGAAAGGAAAAAAGAGGGTGATGGGGGGGAGGGTGCAGCTGTGAGTCGGCAAGAGAGGGTTGAGTAACAGGAAGAATGCAGGGGACATGGAGTGGGAGGTGAACACATTTCAGTCACCCTTTGCAAGGGGGATTCCCACTGGTCTTTGAGTGGCGCGTGTTAAATTTCTGGCACCAAACATCTCAGAGAAAAACATCTCTGATAGAAACTTGAATGACTTCAGAAATAGCCCGTACAGTTGGCGCCAGTGTCAGTCAGGAAATACTGAGTTGACTGTACCTTTGAATTGACTGTAATGAAGTTTCAGTAACGATGACGTGTCTTTGTGACTTCAAATGACAATACTGTGATGTAGTGTAAAAAGCTATCAGTAATATCAAACTGTGTCCTTCTCTGTACACTGCAGACGTCAGACAGTGACCAGCACCCCCTGCTGGATAGAGCTGCATCTCAATGGCCCTTTGCAGTGGCTGGACAAGGTCCTCACACAGATGGGCTCTCCCAGCATCCACTGCTCCAGTGTGTCATAGGAGCAGCACATGCTTCCCAGAGACCCTCCCTCCCCATCCACACACTTATACACAAACCACATAGGAAAACTCAAGCGTCCCTCAGTGATAACAATGAAAGACATTCATTCATTAAATTAACGAATCACCCTCCTTCCTCGCAGTCTCACATTTCACCTCACGTATATTATATAGCACTTTCCTTAGTACCATTTAGTGTCTACATTTGATGGTTATTTTAGGAATTGTACATTGTTTTGTTTTCATGTGTTCAACGGGCAGCCACAGGGTATTTGCAATACAATAGGTTTCAAAAGACTAACCACATTTTCATTATTCACTCGGATGTCATGTATATGCTTAGTGTTGTAACATTTTTTTTTTGTATAAAGGAGATTTACTTTGTTTGTCTCCTACATTGAAGTTGTGGTACAGTTTCATTATGGTCACCTTTTACATGTTTCAAAACATTTTTGATTCTATGAATTACCAAAAATTATGAATACGCTATCATCACTGGTGTTTCAGTGTCCTAGTACCACTCTTTGTAATTGCTGAATTTGGAAGCTTATATATTAATTGAACCATAAATTAACATGAAAATGTAACTTTGAATAGTGATTAAATAGAATATATTTAATGAATATTAAGTACAAGGTACTTAGCCCATATTGATTGATCTATATTAATGAGTGACAGTTATCTGATAAATCATGTAATTGGTATTTTATCTATTTTAAAGAAAATATAGACATTAGCACCATTGTTTCTTGAAAAGAACCCTTGTATGAAAACTATTTTGCTCAGTGAAAGAGACATTTTATAAGTTATTTTTGCATACTGTCTTGCATGGGAATATATTTTTTTTAATGCCTCAATATGATTGTACATAAATATTTATAGCTTGTTATTTCTTGTAGTCATGAATTGCTTGAAACAGTGGACCTGACTGACCCCTGGCATGAGTAGATTCACACAAGGACTTTGCTTTAATTGACCCAAACTTAAACGCAGACTGTTCTAACCCAGGTCAACTGGTTCTCAAGTGTGACACATAGGAATACTGGTATTTCATAATAGGGACGTAGAGTATGACATACAATATGAGTGATCTTGGTGGACTGGTTGAGTTTAGGCACAGTGTGACTTCAGTGTGAAGGGTAGTCACTAGCAGCAACTTTGGCTGTGGTTCATCCATCGAAGGCATGTAGAGTGAAAACATAAATGCAGGTCTTTTCACATATTACCAACTGTTAGCCAATAGTACATTATGCTCCTTGTGGGTAAATGATGCACTTCCAACTTAATGTGTTGATCAGTGTAAAGCTTTAGTTCTAGTGGTAGTTTGCTTGTCCAGTAAATACTGTATATTACATGTACATTGCTGCAATATATGGCCTGTGTAATATGCTCGCTGTCCTTGGTCATCTATGAAGCCACCATGTTTATCCTGCACTTACTTACAGTACATAAGACTGGGGCACCATGTAATCCAGTTAGATGGTGTTAAACTGAAATACTGTGTACTAAAGTGCGTTAGGTAGTTGGTAGATCTGTATCAGTACTTGTGTTCCTCGATATTCTTAGTTGGTGGTTTTCTCTTCCAAGTCTTATGTACATGGTTTTTCATGTAGCCTAATATTTGTTCTCAATGACCATTGTTTTGTTATCTGTGAAAATTTAATAAATTGCAACTGAGTAAAATAAATTGTATGTCAATGTTTTTTTTTTAAACCATGGCTTGTTAATACACAGTAATTAGAAAAATAGAATCCACTGTATACGAATACGCTACCATTGTGATCTGTTAGAGGTGAATGCTGTCCAATAATGCACCTCGACTGAATGTTTTATTTATTGGAGAGGTACTCCACTGCAGCACACAGATGTTCCTTCCTTCCTTGTTTCTCTTCAGGAATGAGATGAGCTGTAACCATGTAGTGCAACAGTCGTGTTCACAGTAAAAAGGCCACACTAAAAAGCAAAACATTTAAAATCACAACTCTTTATGTTGATTCGACAGAAGGTACATCAAATGTCTTACAATTCTAAGGAAAAGGCACATTGTGTCACTTGCAAATATATGTGACAACAGTACCTACAGGACGTATACATAAATCAAAGACCACAATTTTATTTTGTTTTCCTCCTGCATCGCCATTATTTGTTGAGGTACACTCAGGGCTTAAGCATAGCGAGGGACCCAGGGGAGAAGGGTCAGGGCCATCCTTTGGCTCTCTTCTCTCGCCAGACAAGATATCCAACTGATTCTCACTATACACCAGTATTGCGTTCATTTCATTTTAAGAATCAAAAGTTTCTAAACATGACTATGCCTACAGTACCATCTGTAAGCATCTCCACTTTCCAGGTGCAAGAAGCAAGTCAAAGGGCGCTGGATCTTGTGGGAGCCCCAGGAAAGGAGGAGGATCAGGGTTAAAGAGACTGATTCATATGTAGCCACTTTTAGCTTTCCTCACCCGATGATAAGCCGTCTATCTCGTCGTCATCGCCACCGATGGCCATCCAAAACGCTTTTGCTACCTAGAAAGAAAATTTTGTGTAAATACTTGAGACTGGGGTTTACATAAACATGTTCACCTAGACAACTCATTGAGCTAGTTGAGGGTTCACACTGAAACCCAGCTGGAACCTGCTATTGCTCCAAAACAATTGTCATATCACTTATTAAGGCATGGACTGGCTAGTTTGAAAATGGTGTGAGATTGTAAAGATACTATTACACTGTTCAAAACTATCTCTTGGTAGATGATTCCTATTTTATATAACCAGGACACACTGAATATGAACGCAAACAGCTCAGAGTCTTGGTGTCTTATACTCAGGGGTGAATGCAGTTGCTTACCTTCTCTGCATGAACCTTTCTCTGCTCATGAGGTAATGAAGAAGCTTTGTCTGCAGGTTGAAACAAACAATCAGAGCAAGGTTTAAACACACCAAAAAAGCCTGTATGTTTTAAAAAAAAAGGGCCAACATAGGCTGTTTATGCAAACAAAGATGGGCTTTTGCTTTTCCACTCTCATTTACCTTTCATCTCTTTTAATTTGGTAAAAAGACGTTCAAAGTTATCCACGTCTGCATCTCCAGCCGTGAGATTAGCCAGTTCCTGTATGTCCAAATCCGTCATTGCATCTGAGAAAATCAACACGTGTGAATATTAATAACTTTACATGTAATTCCATATCATCAAGATGTCCATGTTTTGAGTGAACATACTGCAGAAAATGCATGAGCAAGATCAAAATCAGTCATGAACAGATTTTATCAGGAGTTGTTCACTTACCAACTACTGTGTCCCCTTGTGCATCTGTGTTTGTGCTACTTTCTGTATGGTTGGCCTCCTCACTAACAAGTGAGCCCTCTACTGGCAAGCTGGAAGACTGACAGAGAAAAGTTGCTAGGGTTAGCCATGCCTCCTCGAAACTGAGAGATTTAAAACCCCATTTAAATAAAAATAGACAATTATACATGTAAAAGAAAATGGTTACACAAAAATGCCACTTACTGGAGGATCTTGACAGTTGTGTGGGTGTGGGTTGTTGTGTCTGGAGGCCACCAAACTACTCATCAGACCAAAGCCCTGATTGTGGCCTATCAGAGATATAACCAGTCACATACCATACACAGACAGAGGTGAATTAGACAGTCAGGAGAAAGTGCAATAGGTCAGCTGTATTGGTGTCAGCTCACCATCCTTCATCTCCACACTGGACCACACATTGGCATTGAGAGCCTGGACAATTCGCTTTACTCCCGTGGACTCTGGAAAGTCATCTGGTAAAGGCAACAAAGAAAGTGCAAATGAGAGTTCAACAATCAGCACAACATGGACAATAAAAATATAAACGTGTGCGTTTCTGTAAATCTCACCATCCTCATCAGGCAACTCCTGTGGATTGAGCTCCACCAGCTCAAAGGCATGAGCCAAACACCACTGCTGTGCTTCGTGTCTGGTGACCCCTACAAAGCAAATGAAAGTTCAGATGCCACATGGTACGCCGTAAAATTGTGTTTGGGTATTTTCTGCTTTCATACAGAGCTGGAGAACTAACCATTTTCACACACTCTGTCACACACCAGAATCAGCACCTCTGGAGCAAGATCCTCCACCACTGATATCCAAGGATGAAGCTTTTCCAAACCATCCTTCTGTCAACACCATGCACACATAATGAGCGTTAAACATGTATCACAGGACACACTGTCGAGAGTTTCTAACAACAGCTAAGTCACGTACCACTGTACTGTCAAAATAAGCGATGAAAGCCTGCATGGACTGGGCAATCTCCGATGACATTTGAAAAGTGCTTGGTACAACACATAGCCGCACGTCTGCTGTATAGTATTTGTTATTGATGGTCCACGGATACCAGGCGACTGATTCGTCTCTCTTGATCGGCTCGGGCATGGTCGTCGGGCTGAGGATCTCTGAGGCAAAAACACATTTGACATAAATCGCACATACAAACAAGAGGCGAAGTTGCTCAGCTTGCTTTCATTGCAGTCGCCGCCAACCTGTAGGAATAATATGTAAGTGACCCCCTTCAGCCGTACCACTGCTGTTTTTATAAAAAGCCCCACAAAGAAATAACCTCTCTGCTCACTTGTTAGTCTGAGACAAATGGTTATCCACCTGTATTCGCATCACACAGGTGAGTGTTAACGCGGAGACTGCGTTAGCTTTCCTTAACGTTAGCCTGTTAGCCAAATCATGCGCGTAAGCTTTGCTGAACTCACGTTTAATCAGCTCTTCCTCTTTAAAACCACTGTCGCAGCTCGTGATGAGCACACACGGGATAGCCAGCTCTGTGTCTTCTTCGGAAGTTGACATTTTTATAGTGTTTGAGGCTAGCTTCTCCAGCTGCTAGCTTAACGTTACGTTAACCAACTTTGGTGACCTTTGAACTCGGCTGCGAGGGTCTCTTCCGGTGCAACGGAACTGAAACTTTCTTTAAATAACGGATTTATATTTTATTCTCATAACATAAGTCAGGTATTAGAAAAGGTAAATTGTGTTTACGGTGAGATTTAACATTAAATGAGCTTCTTGTACTGATGCGTTTTACTGGATTGTGAAAAAAATTAACGCCCTTCAAATCGCCTGTCAGGCAAAGCAAGCGCCGCCAAAAGTTTAATAATAAATTCATAATGTATATTTACGTTACCGGTTAAAGTAGAGTAGTATCATAGTTGGAATTGAATCTGCTAATCGTAACGAAAGTTGTTGTTTTTCACTCAGGCAGACGAGAGTCAACTGTCTGACAGTTCACACGCGGGGCAAAGAGACACTCGTACCAAAGGCTCTTTTTCTGGCATCTTGTTGTCATGGTTACGAGCAGTTAAGCTTTAGAACTAACGTTACCTAGCTACCGTTAAGTGGTTTGATAACAGTTTTTACGTTAGCTGATATAACGTTAACATTCATTATATTGTGACATAAGTTTGAGTCACACTATTATACCCAGTGCTTAAAAAACGAAGACAAGTTGGGAGCAGTTTATTTATTTCAAGCGAGAGAATGTATAAAGCTAACGTCCGCAAATTAACAAACGTTAAATTAGCTTTTTAGATTAGCTCAGCATTATAAATTATGAACACAGTGCAGACAATAACTAACGTTAAATGTAACACTTCTCTTTATTTGGAAGCCTCCCGACAGAAATGTAGATAAACTATCAATATGCAAGTAATATTAACGTTAACTAAAAGTTAAATTCTTGCTGGTAGTCCCACATTAGTCCCTTATACAATCTATGGTGTGGCCTCGGCACTCCTGATCGGCCGGTGTTATCTGTCCGGAATAAGAACATCATTTCCCATCACTCCAATGTAGTCTTGAGACATTGCCAATTGCAAGAGAGTAGTATCAAGGCGAGGAGGATGTTTCAAGCAGAATTAACACAGATAATATAAAATATATTTCATACAAATGTAGCTGACAGTTAACTAATATGTTCTTTAATTGTAAATAGATGCAGAAGATTATATTTTCCTTCACTCTCTCACTGTTAGAACTTTTAATAAATATGTTTAGAACTGCATGAACTCTGGTGATTGGTATTGTGAACATAAAAGAGACATTACACAGGAAACCTACCAGTTTCCTAGATGTGTGTCCACAAAGGGGAAACAAATATTCATATTTATGTTCAGAAATGAATAGTCCTTTTTAGTGACAAAGTAATAAAGGGTCAAATATATAGCCTACTGTATACTGCAGGTAGGCCAGTTAGACTATTCTATTGTATTACACATTAAAACAGGCAAGACTAGACTAGGTGTAATCTGGCAATAAATGTAGATTAATAAATGTTTGCATAGAAACTGCACTATGCAGAGAGGTTTGTTTCAGTACTTTCAAAACAATATGGGGTTTGGGACAACAGTATCATGGTAATATTGTTAGAAGTATTGATGCTAGACATAATGTTCAAAGCATACTGTGATTTTCATAAGAATTATATATAAATCACAGTACCTTACTGTGATGCACTGTGGTACTCTAGGTGGGTTTAACGTAAACACTATGAACTTGGAATTGTTACCTGATTCAGGTCTGTCCTGGAGCCTTTCAGCTATTTATGGAATAGAAGTGATAGTTGTCTTTTTTTGTCCCATAATTATATTCTACAATTTGTTGTCAGGTTGAGTCGACCTCATGACAATCATGGAGTGACACCCAGGAGAACTTGCGAAAATCAGGTCTGGTATTTTGGCTTTCTTAGTTAAGCAGCAGATTTTCTCATCACACCAAAGTCTTACTGCTAGAAAAAAGACTATAATCAACTATAATAACAAACAATAATCCAAATAGTATCATGTCCTCGAGTTATTTGCTTCTTGCAGTGAGAAATTAATTCCTGTGTCCTGAGTCTTTGTTGATATTAATCGTAACATAAAGCACATGCCTCAGGAAAAATTTGATTAGGAAGCATTACAAGAGTTTCTGCTACAACTAAGATGAAATGGATATCGTTGTTCCTTGTCCCGATACTCCCTTAATCCCCAGAATAGACACTTTATGCTGGAGTGAAGAGTGATGGTACAGGTCTGCATTAATAGATGCTTCAAGTCTCATGCTCAGAGAGACAGTGACATAAAGGTCACTTGGCTTAGTGATGACAGCCAGCACTTATCACAGGAAACAAATTAATCTTTGCAAAGGTCGGCATTAGTTTTAGATATATTTCACACATTTTCTTTTCCAATATGTTTTTGGGAATCCATACCTGACATGAGAAATAGCGGCCAAGACTGTCACTCTGATATAGGAGAGATGGAAGTGCTGGCTGCAGAAAGCGGAAAGCAGCAGATTGCAGCACATCAGCATTCTTCTAAAGAAACAAGCGCCTGATTGCTGTGCTATGGGCTAGTGGTTTACAGCTGTCTCAGGACAGAAGTGGGTACCTGGTCCAGCATGCCAATAAGACAGCCGTAGCTTCCCCAACTGCTAACCACTGGCTCTCTGCCTGCTGCCTCCTCCTGCAACTCAGGCCAGCTCTTCTCCACTCCGTACCCATGCCAGGGAATGAGCTTTTGCATTTTAGCAATTTTACAAAAGGTGCCACCTTTTCCCAACCCCATCTGAAACAGATGTGTGCCTTTGAGGGGAGAATCTCCCAGCACCTGGCTACTACCTGTGGTCTGTCAGAGAGCTCAGTGGTCTGAGGAGAACGAAGGAGAGGACATTAGGTGACAAGTCTGGAGGATCAGCAGCACAAACTTTGTGTTTTCTGAGTAATGAGACATTTGAATCTGTTTATAGGCCATTGAATCTACTTTTAATTTTATTATGATAGTGTGTAATGAAAAACTTTAGCAGAATTGAATTGCTCTGAGTTATAGTATTTTATGATTAATCTTTAATCTTTGTGATTAATCGCTGCAAGAGACAGGTTACAGGACAATTTACAATTTTGCCAGGGCCAGTTTTTTTTGTGGCTCTCCTAAATAGAAATAGACCGATTATTGGCCTTGATGGGGCTCACACATAGCTCACCAGGTAGAGCTGGCGTCCAGCAGCGGCCATGGGTTTGGCTCTGACCTGTGGCCCTTTGCTACATGTCATCTCAGCCTCCTTTCATGTCACTCCTCAGCTGTCACTATCAATTAAAAGCCATATCTCACACAATGTCGGTAGAAGATAATACATTTTGCCAGATTTAGTATCCCAACTTCTTTTGGTTCATACATTAAGGTTAAATATTTTAATATATCTTGAATGTGAAAAAAATAATATTGTTGACTGATCCATGTAGGCTTCAATGCTTTGGTAGTGAAGTTCAGCCCTTGGAAATACTGAAACCTGATAACAAAAATCCTGCCACTGTGATGATGCAATATTTTCTAATTTCTTGCATTTTCTTTTCTGTTTTGCTACCACATTGTAACTCCAAAACGTAGCCACTGTTTGTGACTTTAGGTCTGATACACCTGAAGTCCAGGTGGCACAAGCAGCTTTAATGTGAGACCGAACTTGGATCCACCCACAAAAGAATAGGCAGATAAAGCACAGCCCTGTAGACCACCAATAAACTGCGTGCCTCCACAACCTCCAAGAGCGCACACCACAGAGGTTTAATGCAAGGTCTTATCTTTAAAAGCCTTCAGGTAAGAATGCTGTAATAGTTTCAAACAGTTAAATTAAATTTTAATTTCAATTCCTTTAACTGTATTATTAAAGTCTAGTTTGGTTGCCTCACACTTGTTTCCCTGTGTCCTGTAGAATATACCTGTAAATACCCCTTTACTATCATAAAGGGACAGATCAACCCAATGGCGACAGATTTCTGTCACTTCAAGCAGAGCTTTAACTTGTGCTGGAGCAGTGTGGTAGATGCTCTGGAGGCCCCGGAAAAGCTGCTCAGCTTTGCTGTGCCTCTAGCCAAAGTGAGCAGGGAACAGCTAATGGAGTTTAACAATGGTTTTGGTAATGGTTGGAAAAAGACTCCTCCAGTTATCAGCCTCCTCTCAATGCTTGAAAACTGGGAGGAGGTATTGGGCCTGGTCTTGTGCCCAGGTCAGCGCTACAAGGGAGAGGGAGGCATTGAGGCAGCTGCCATCCACATCCTGCCCTGCTGGAGGCGCTACTTAGCCCGGACAGCCTACTTGTGCCACTGGCGGCACAAGTGGGCGGCAGGGACCATCACCATCTCATGGTTATTGCACACTCAGATGCATTGTGTCAGGAAGGCCCTGCAGGCCCGGCGTTTTAGACAACTGGAGGATTACAGTAGCAGAGCCCAGGTGATGTTGCTTATATCCAATGTGTGCTTTCTCTCTGTTTCTCCTTCTCTTTTACTTAATATTGCTCTCTTACGTTTTCAAAGATTGCTTTGTTTCTCTTTTTTTCCCAATTTCTCACAATTAAAGTCAGACTTTTATTTATGACTTGTAAATTCAATTGAATAAGACATTATACAAATTAAATTATCTGCATTGTCTTTAAATGTTAAATGTTTGCTATTTAAATGTAGCCGTTGACTCTATAGAAAACAAGACAAAAAAATATTTTTTTTCATTTCATCTGGTTACTATAACATTCTGTTTCCCATTCAGCGTTTTATGGTGGGCTACTCAAAATATGCATTTGAGTTACATCCTTTTAGAGTCTCTACTACTGAGTAAAGTAGTGTAAAAGTAAGAACAGAAATGGGGTGCTGCCATGTCAATAAGAAAGCCGGGTCATTAATCATGGTATGTAACTTTAATTAAAATGTGCTGCTTTAGTACTTCTGGTTTGAAATGAACAGAAACACAGAACAGCAGAGGGGAGCAGTGAGACATAGTAGAACAATAGAGAGAAGCAAGATAAACATAAAAGATTAGAGGAGTTGGATGAACAGAGGGGAACAGCGGAAAGAGAGAGTGAGACAGATGAACAAATAAAAGTGCGGCCACATTGGCAGCAAAAGAAGACACATGGAGATTGTGAGGGCTAAAGATCACGGGCAAAAAAGGTACCTAATCCATTCTAATGGTCAGTTACAGTACATGTAAAAGTAGCTAAATGTATAATAAATATTGTAGATTGTTTAAATATTTAAATTAAAAAATGTGTTGTGATGATATTTAGTTTTAAAATAATAAGGTTTGTAGTAGAGTGGGACACAGCTATTGGTTTGAGTGGGATATTATAATAAAGTATAAACCATGGCAAAACTAATTTAATTTAATGCAGTTAGAATTAACGAGATAATTAAATTCTAGATTTTCTTGCTGCCCTTGACAAGCTTTGAAGACCAACTTCCTACAGAACCTTACAATATTAAGCTTGAGAAATAAAAATGTGCTTCTATTTAGCTCTTCAACAGAGCAGTATGACAGCACAATTTTCCTAGATGCATAATTCTCTGTAATTTTCTTTTCCTATTCAGCGTAGATGTCATGTCTGTGCTGTCATCTGGGTTGAACATCTTTAGAAGCACTGACACAGTATTAATTAGTGCCTACAAGTTCATTTAGTTTTAACATCGTTTTGTGTGTATACATGCACTAAATGTATGTTCTCACTCTTTAAACATTCATACCCTGTTAATTAAGCCTGCTAATCTTCCCCTGGCAGTAGCATCATGTACCTTGCTGATTGAATTAATTGTGAGAAGATGTTTCTAAAGTAAACGCTTAATTTAATTAAGGTGGTATTTTATGCTTGGTTTGCTTCTGTTAGCCCAGAGAGATATTGGCTTGATGTGTTTTAGCTATGCAGTGATGTGATGATTTGTGTGTGCGTGTGTGTGTGTGTGTGTGTACGCTCAAGCATTCCCCTGTCTGATCACGCCTTTTCTCTATCCCCAGCATCTGGCAGCCAACTGGAAACACACCCCGTCCTCCAAGAGGACCATTATCCACATCCCTTCATTAGGTAGCTTTCTCTGCCTGCTGCACACACACATACACACACATCTGATCTAGCAGCAGTCATCCCCTATCTCACCACTCTGCTGCCCCAGTCTGTGGCCCTGGTGGAGGCACTCTGTCTGGTTCAAATGACTCTCTGCAGGAAAGCACTCACAGGATGATGACAGTCCCCATGCCAGGGAACTGAACAATTTAGTCTCAATCGCCATTTAATTTGCAGATTAAGCAAATGAAAAGCCATTATGCAGAATATTTGCAAGAGACACAAAGGTCTTATTTTATTGCTTTGCAAAAAAAAAGAAAACACTCAAAAGAGGAAGAAGCTGCTGTGTTTTTGCACTAGACATAAAGTGCAAGCTATGATCCATTCTTGTTCTAATTTCACCATGGCACTCACATTTAGACTGTAATCAGGCATGTGCATTGTAAATCATTGAGCGATTGTCTAAAATTATTAAGCCTAATTACTAGCAGATGGAATGCTTTATTTGCACTTGGGGTGGCTACAGAGAGTGCTGTGTGAGCAAGGATAATTAGAAAGTTGAACCCCATTGTTGTTAATTAGCATGAATCCAATCATTTAATTACCTTGATTCAGTTGAGGATTCTCTCTCAGGCAGAAATCCAGACAGACATTGAGTAAAATCCTGGAGGTACCACTGGATATAGCTCAGTGGTGGCTGGACATGGTGCATAGGACTCCCAGCACACAACAGACATTGCACCTGCTAATTATTAAGCTAAATTAATCATCAGATTGCACTACTGTGTGATTAGACATAACTACCCCACCCACAAGCCTAGCAGTGCGACATCTGAGGATAGTTCTACAGATCTCGAATAAAGCTAATTAGACAAGATATGAATCTCTCTTTGTGTGCACATTTTTGTGACCTTGTTTTGACAGGATACTCTCAGCGACTGAAGTTAAGAAGAATTGTCCTCTACAGAACATCCAAATAAGCAGACTGTGTGATATTAGAGGTTGGAGCTTTTCGCCGCCCCACCACCATATATATATACACACAATAACTTTTTATGTCTTCACTGTGAACATGTAATTTGTGAAGTCCTTTTTAAAATAAAATTTGATGAAAATGTTGTGACATCTGGGTGACGACATCTTGCACTATTAGACCAGGCTCCTGAAGTGTGATAGAGCTGCAGACAGAGCTGATATAGGGACAACTCAGGCCTCACACTCCTACTATCCTCACACCTGAGGCTATACATTATTTCAGGTAAGTTTAAACATATTCAAGTGCAAGTGTAAACTTTAAAGACTGACTTTTTTGCAGAATCCTTAGAATTTACTGTAGAGAAATTGATTGTATTGTACTGTAGAGGTGCTCCAAGCATCTGTAGTTTGTGAATTCTCCTCTAGAGGGTACTAGAGGAGATTGTTACTATACAGTTGTCTTGTAAGAGCTGCACTCTCTGTCTGTGATATTATTTTTCATTCCCTTTTACTACTTTTGAAATTAAACATCTGTGCATTTGGAAGTAAACACACCATAACTATATTAACTTATACTTAAATAAAGAAAATAAGTTTAATGGTTTCCAGCTGGCGTTCAGTAAATAATTAAATTCAGTATTAGCTGCTTTAATTATCTGTTCATTCCATCTAACTGCAGTACTTTAAAAATTCTAAATTGTTTTGATTAACTTCATACAATAAAATCAAGGTGTTGTTATATTGTCTTTTTACATCCAGACATTCTATTTATCTTTTTACATCCTTTTGCATTAGATTGAATGTGCAACATGACATGGTCTTCTTCATTTCTTTGTATTGATTTTCCTGCTGTTTTGTTGTTAAACTGTGCCAGACGTGTTGCTGAGATGAATCACTGCTACCCATGGCTGGCAGCACATTCTGCCAGTGACAGAAGGGATAATTCCATGTGGATCAAATAAATACAGATGTGAAGTAATTAGTTATATTCCCAAGGAGCTCATTGCTAGCACACATTAAAGATGTGAAGGATAGGGGAGGCCTCCCACAGGCAGCTTTTATCAATTCAACCTGCTGGAATACAGAAGAGGTCAAACCCCTGCTGGCTATTACAATAATAGATCTGTTGTGTGTACACAGCATAGATTGTATAATAAATAGAGGACGGAGCTTCCGGGTCTGTGAAATGAGGCCAATGCGGAAGTACTTTAAACATGTATTCTTTTTAATGGCCACCAGGGGGCAGCTCCATTGGTAGCAATAAGAAGCTTTGTTGTATGTAATGTAATAGAAAATCACCCTACTTCTCAATTGATTTATTACCTCAGTAAGGGTTTATGGTCTCAATCAATCGCTTAATAAGTCTTCCATACAGCACAATATTCATTTAGTAAATTATGGTCCAGTTTAGAGTAAAACAGACAATAAGTCCATCACCTTGGGATTGACAAGTAATTCTCAGTGAGTCCATCCAGCGCAACACATAAAACAAAGATCAAAATTGTCAAACCAGGCAGTGCTGATCAACTATTATTCAAGATTCTGTTACCTCATTGCCTATTTTTTGCTTAAAATCTTTTCAGAAACATTTTAGTTTACTGTTTATCTGAAATACAAGAAAGTGTTTGACCAAGCAAGCTGCCATTGTTTCCTGCTACAGATGAGGTGAAACCAAGCGCAGCCCAACTCGCAGTAGTTGGTAGTCTATTTGGTAGTAGTAAGTAGTCCGTCACTGCTGCTGGTTGCAAAAAAAACAACATGGCAATGGCCATCATGCCAAACCTCGGAACTCCACAAATCAATGGGTGACGTCATGATAGGTTCACTTCACACTTACTAATTAAGGTCAAGGAACAACCGTTGGAAGACAAACTTATTAATATTTTCCCCCTAGTTTAGTAATAGTTTTCCAGACCCATAACATGTGCCTGTCCACACAACTAAAGTACTGTCTACACATGTGAAGTGCATGAGGAACCTGATCAAAGGGAAGCAGACCGATATTGTGCGTGAAATGGCCCATGTGGTTGACCTAGCAGTGGTTGATGAGTGTCAATCCAGTGCCCAGCTCTTGTTGTAGTTGTTCTTTTTTTCCTTTGGTCAATAACTTTAAATAAACAGTTTACTTCCGCAATACCTGAGTTACACTCAGAGGGATGGGCTATTCTTGAATGGATATAAACTAGTCACATGATAATACTGTTATGCTTTTAGACTCTTGATGGTGCCATTACAAAAGGAAACCTCCTGGTTAGAGACACAAAAACATTGTCACTTCAACCGTCTACCACTGAGGACACCTGCCTTTCTTCTCCTTGGATACAGATAAGGATGAAGATGTTTTTGAGAAAATAAATTTTATGCCCTTTCCTCATAATAACGCTTTCTTTGTTATACTAGACTTCTGCAGAAAGAAGGATCTGGCCAACTTTGGAAAGAACATCTCTGTTCTTTCACCAAACTAACCATGTCTTATACAGAAAAATAACCTTGTCCTTTTTGTGCCTTGTGTTTTGCTCTCTGGTTTATAATACAATAATGTTTTCTGTGACTCAAATGAATGGTTATGAAAATAATATGATTTCTTTAATAAATATAAACACATCTAGAAAATAGAACAGTTAATTAGTTGAATGTAAGTAAAATTGAAAACCAGACCAAATCCTGGTGTGACTTAGCTCAAGTAACGTGACCCCACCTGGTCATTATCATGACCTCGGTACAGGTGAGGCTGAAGATACAGCTGCAGAAACTGGGGCGAAGATTGGTTAACTGGGAGCTGCTGCACACTAAGCTGATTTAAGTCCTATTTTTTAGATCGATATCAGTTTGTACATGTTAACAATATATCCTCCATGCACATCCAAGTTAGTCATGGCATTCCACAAGGTTCTGTGCTTGGACCAATTCTATTCTTCTTATATTTCTTCAGGCAACATTATGCGGAATCACTCAATTAACTTTCATTTTTTATGCAGATGATACCCAATTATATCTATCGATCAAGCCAGATGAGACTCATCAATTAGTTAGATTACGAGCATGCTTTAAGGAAATTCATAGAAAAAGGGATTGGTTTGGGAGGCAGATGCCCTCTCCACATTTAAGAGCAGGCTTAAGACGTTCCTCTTTGATAAAGCTTAGAGTTCAGGCTCTGGCTCAGGTGAGCCCTGAGCCATCCCTTAGTTATGTTGACATAGGCCTAGACTGCTGGGGGGCTTCCCATGATGCACTGTGCTCTCTCATCCTCTCCCTCTCTAGCTATACACATTCATGTCCCATTAATGCATGCTACTAACTTAATTTCTTCCCCAGAGTTTTTGGGCTTTCTCGTCTAAAGAGAAGCGGTGTTAATCACACTGTAGCAGTGGTGAGAGAAAAAGAGAAAGACACACACACAGTGTATATGTGTGTGTGTGTGGGTGTGTAGGGAGTACTGTAAACAGTAGTCCAACCAACGCCAGATCAAGCAAAGATAACGACCTTACAGCAGTTTAATATGCCTGTGAATAGCTACTGTCTGTTTAAATGTCACTTATTCCTAGCAATTTATTATGCTTGCTTGTTTCCATTGTGATCTTGCTCTGCATGCACTAATGTCTGAGACAGGTGGGTGGTCTGGTGATTGTAGACAGATTTAGGTGTCCTCAAAAAATGCACAGGATTCTCTTTGGACATGTGTTTTCCTGTCCCTATTCTCAGTTGTTTTTCTTTTTTTCAATCTTCTCTATGAATTCAACAGTACACAGAGGAAAATGTTACTGCTCACAATAACCACCTCTCTGTCTCATCAGAAATAAATCATCCTCTTATTTGGAGATCACTGATTTCTGACCTTCTTCTCTCAACCCCTCTTAAGGATGTGTTCTAAAAGAGACTATCCTGTCTAGTTTGACAATAATAGCCTTTATTCACAGCAGTCATTTTGCGTTTAAATAGTAAGATAAACTCAGGTGTTACACTGATACTAATTAAGGTTCCACTCCGTTCGGGTCAAACAGAGTTAGTATGCTCCTATTGTGCATGTTGACACATAGAAAAGCTCTGCAACACTAAATGCAACAAGGCCTTAATTAAAGTTATTGGTAACGCCTGTGTTAACCCTACTGTTTTGTGTCAAAATGGTTGCTGTGAAAAATGACTACTGTAGAAACAGAAGAAAATGTTATATTTATAATTTATATAAGTTTATATGTAAGTCTTGTTTGACTGAGGTGAAAATCTCAATTGGCATCATTCAGTAGCAGTACAACTCGCCAACAGTTAAATAAATTAAATCTATTTTACCCATATCAATCAATAAACACTCACTCACTCTTTCTGGTGGACAAGATTTTCTATTAGATAAGATATCGTATAATCTAAGTTCCCCATGTGCAATATAATATATTGTTCGTATCTATACAGTTTTCTTTGCAATAGAGTTCCACCTATAGAGTGATGGAGAGCTCTTGATTGGATACGAACAAGTCACAGTCATACACTGTTCACTTCTGATTAGAGACATGAAAACATACAAGCATGAAGTAATTTATCAGTGCCTGAAAAAAAAACACACACTTTATTAATTACTTTATTTAATTTTTAATTCATGTGTTTCTCTCTTGGTTTAGCTTCATGAAACACGGCCGAGCTCATGATTCAAAACATCGATGTGCAGCACTAACTCAAGATGTGTATGCATAGTGATCATTTTACAGCATACTGTGATGTATGCACTCTTATCTGCTATAACCACGCAGGAATACGATTGTTATGATGCTGAGATACGTAACGTAACATGGTCTTGTGATGTGTCTTTGAGGATTACTTCATTCCCTCTCTGTCATAAACTATACTTGGACCACTTCTTAAGGCACATTTTATACACTTACTTTTATGTTTTATTGAATTTGTTGAATTTTAGGTTTGTGTTTTTATTTTTTTTATTTCCCTTATTACTTCTCCCTAAATTGGTGTTTTTTACTATTATGTCTTGTTTTTATGGCTCCCTCCAAAGCACTGGTTTTAGGAAAGTGCAATACAAATAAAGTTTATTGCTATTATTATTACAGTCATACCAATGAGGGATCGGCCATTTAAAGTTAACATGGTAACAACTAGATGCTTAACAGATATCATTACAATAACAGCTAGATATTAAAATGGGGATTGTGCTCCTTGTTGAGATGAGAGAGTTAAAAAAATTGTTAGTTTCACTTCTGTCATTGATGGAACAAAAGCTTAGGTCACAGTGGGGTCAGAGATCACATCATTTAGCCCAGAGTAGGCTGTCTTAATGTCACAATGCTGGTCCCTGTAGTACAGTATTTTGAGCATCATCCCCAGAGCCACACAACATTAAATCAATACATAAAATCTGTTTATACACACAGCCATTATCCATTCTCTGAGGCACACACATCAGCTAGTGTCGGTGTGTTGGGAAGAACAAAAGCCTGTCTAATGGTAGTAATGCCCTAGCTCACCTGGCAGTGACAATTAAATCACATTACAGAAATTCTGGTGAAAAGAGCATTTCTCTGTCTGTACATGTGTACCAATTTTGTAAAACTATTGTGCAGATTACAGATTAGATTGTCACACAGATTCATACCCGATTTCATTTGAATTACAAATGACACGAAACACTTTAATCCTGAAGCTGATGGTAGATGCTTTGATCTGCTGCTCTGGCATTACAACACTAAGCTTTCTGTCTCTGTCTGTCTATAACACTCAGTGGATGGGTCCGGGCCATTTGTAATGAGAACATTTTAGTATAAATGATGTGTGTAGGGTTGAAAGTGTAACCTTGTATTTTTCTATAAATATCCTTTCCTCTATTTCCTCAAAAAATAAATTCAGATTTAATCTCAGACCTATTCAAAAACAAATAAAATGTATTTAATCATTGGTAAACCATTCATTTAGTACAGATGCATTCTGTACACAGCATCTGAGCCCCTGGCTCTTATTTCTCATATGTTTACAAAGTAGCCTTTGATTTTCTGTCATGTGTTAATTACCGTATTTTGCCATTTAACTGGAAGCTTTGTGTAAACTAATTACTGGCTAATGATTGTGGGCTTGGAGCACAATGATTTTATTTTTTATTCCATTTGAAAGAACAGCAGTCATCTCAAGCTTCTTGTGGCTCACTCTGTTTTGTTCCTATTAGCTCGTTCTTTGATTCATAGTGTATGTGTGGTGCGGGGCTGTAATTGTTGTGGCATTGGGGCTGTTAATTATGGCAGAGAATGGCTGAGCCACAGCCAAGGTCCATAATGGTGGCTGAGGCAGCACAGGAAAGTAAATGGGGTTTGTTTCACCAGCTGGGGTCCCATGGAGAGGGAAGAGTGCCGAGGCCCCCAGTGTAGGCCGACAGCCTCGGGGCTTCTGGGCCATATGGACACAACACTTTAACTGGCCTTTATTCTACACCTTGCTCTTTTAATCAAAGCAAAGCCCACATCCTGTGCTCCTCATTGCATGATTTTTTTGTTTTGACATTGTTTTCTCCTAAAATGTATTAGCCCCCTAAATGTATTACATCGTCCTTCTGCTGTTGTACTTGAGTATATTGAAGATAGCAATTTGGCTCTATATGCTGAAAGATTACAAAACATTGTTGTTGATTAGATAGAA
The DNA here is from genome assembly GCF_004916995.1 of Morone saxatilis. Classification (NCBI taxonomy): domain Eukaryota; kingdom Metazoa; phylum Chordata; class Actinopteri; family Moronidae; genus Morone; species Morone saxatilis. Next base: position 14,878,098 of record NW_023339762.1, on the reverse strand, counting down.
ACATATGAATATTTTATATCAGTGTATCTCCTCGCTTCCCTCTCCTCACAGCAGAAACTGTAGATGGGTGTTAAAACATGGCAGAATATTTTGAGATATAACACTCATTAACGTGGCACTTTGCTGAAAAGAAGTAGGCCTAATTGCAATAGCAATGACAGCTAGTGAATAGGATATAGACTCACAACGCTGAATATTTGCAAGCAGTTAGGCAATATATGTTTAAAGCTATGTTTATGAAAAGAGTAGCAATTTAATTCATTAATAATTAAACACAAATTATGAAATTAAGCATTTTAAATATTAATTCAGAATTTAACAGTTCTCCACTAAGATTATTGTTTACCAAAAACAAAAACAAATAAGTGATGATTGAAGTGTACATTATGCAAATAGGTTTTACAATTCAGTGGAATGTGTCATATCCTTTATAATCACAGTAAAAGTAGAGGAGGATTACAGAGTATTCCTAGCGATAGTCTACACAGAGTGTGTGCACATTTTTTTTAATTATTGCTTGTTCTGATGGGCTCAGCATGAAGAGGCTGGACTCACAACAATGCCATGTGGTCTCTCAGAATAATACCAACATTTAGATCCCTTCTGGCTATGCAAAAGAAAGCCTAAAAAGATACAACGTGAAGGAGGAGGAATCACATCCAAACTAAAGGAGCTTCCACAGAGGTCTGAATATTGTGAGGCCCACAGCCTCCAGCACAATGTTTCAGCCTGCAGAAAGCCCCCAGGCATCTTTTAGCATTTACACAGAGAGAGGTTAAAGACATGTAGATCTGCACCCATGCAATGCCTGAAGGGGGCCACACACACACACACACACACACACACACACACACTTAAGCGCTCACACAGCTTGCATATGGATCATTAGGCACAAGAGGGTAAAAATTACACCTAATAGCGTCAACAGATGGAGTATTTCTTTTTGTCACACTGTGTACAAACAGATCTTGAGCTACACCTTATTTAGGTTAAGTTTGTCAACGAAATGGGTCATTTGATAATCACTACCACTGAAGAGGTACAGGGACATTTTATACAGATGTTTTCTGTCTAAATATTGTGCAGTCTGTGATTACATGGAGGACTTTAAATATATAATGTTCTGCCTTAACATAATTAACCTGAATTACCTTAATAAGACATTAGAACATTTCTGTGGCTCATGTTTGATGGATGCTTGTTTTGTGTTTTCCTTGATTTCAATGAATGTTAGGAGTGCTTTTGTGAAATCTTTAACCAGAGGAACTTTTGCTGTGCTTGCACTGATGTTAAATTTAAGCAGGGATGAAAATAATGTGAGAATAAGAGAGTAACAAAATGTTTAATTTAATATTACACATTAAATTAGTCATGGGCTGTAGATTAGGGTTTGAAGCTTTATTGGGATGGTACTACAGAAAATGAATATTCATATAAAATGTGTGACTACTCAGATTATATCCGTCTATTTCCGAGACTCGCTGTAGCTTCTCAGTTGTTTCACTATGTAATGGAGAGATGAAATAGCAATCAAAGAGGCAGGGCAACATCTATTTTATTTATGACCAGATTGCTTGGCTTTATGTGGACACCAAGCAAAGCTTGAATCCTATCACAGGGTACTGTACGCAGTTTAAGTCCAAATAATTTATTGCAAAATACCTCTCTTTCTTTTCCTCCTGTCCTGCTGTTTCTGTGAACTGCATAGGCAAAGTCCTGGGGTGAGCTTGCTCTTCCGTTGAAAATGACAACCGTTCCCTTACACTTTTTGCCGCACCATTGTGTGCTTTATGGTTTGTATAGGGGGAATCACTGTGTAGCATTTGACCTCGCCTCTTACAGTACTTGAATATGATGATGGCTGTTACATGACTGGAATATCAACAGCATAATCTCCAGTCCTGTCTCCAGTGAAGCCAAACAGCATACACTCAAAACAAAGTAACGCTCTGGATAGAACGATGAAGGAACAAAGAAATTATTTCCATTCAGAATTTAGTCATCTTTCAGACATACACATATATTTTGTTTTGTATGATCAAATTAAATTCCTGTGTAATGGTCATACACATACCTTATTTCATACAAACCCTGTATATCAGCACTTGGATTCTTCATACAGTCAACATAAGCAAAATGTAGTTTTATAATACAATTTATATGGTATAACATGAGAGCTAAAGGTTTAATAAAGTTCTTACTTTAACTATATCACAGCATTGTCAGGAAACAGTGTACACAATTTGCCAAACTGTTTAAGAGACACCTAAAACAAAAGTTAGAAATTAACAGCATAATTAAGTGGTGAAACCATTATGGCATTTCCTAGTTACAGAAACAAGAGTGATATCGATCCCAGTCAAGCCCTGATTGATCCCCAGATAGATGGGGTTAGCTTAGGCATTCATCAGCTGCCCAGTAGAGAGAGTTGTTATTGAGGGCAGGTGCTGTCTCTGGCTGTGAGTTAAAGCCATTAGACTCCTGAGGCCTTCTGATAATAGGCTGTCACTCACAGATAGACCCTCCCGCAGTATCCGTCAGACACTCGCACAGAAATTGAAGCAGCCACCAAAGGTCTCAAGGATAACAAGCAGTCACTGGAGTCATCCGGATAACACAAGGGCATTTCCAACAATGTAGTCGACACTTAGAAAGCTTTGATAATGGGACAAAATAAAGTAGCCAGGACTTCAACAGTATGTATGTTAACAAACATACATACTGTCCTCAGATCTGTCACAAACTCATTTTCAGTAGATAATGTATGGACCTTAACATTCTTTCTGGAGGAGCCTGTACTGCTCAGATATTTAGATGAGATCCCAGAATGGCTTGCCCATTACGCTCGGCCTGCTAAAACCTCCTGCTATCCCAACTGGGCCTGCTTCCTAAAGACGTTCCTCAGGCAAGGTCAGATACCTATTGTCAGGCACTGAATGCTTTTCACCTGCAAATACAGCCGTTTGGAATATGCTAACAGTTCGTCCTAGTTCCCAGATGTTGTCTGTCTGAACTGACAAATTTAATCATTTTCATGCTACTCTTGATGGTTATTAAACAGCTGCTAGGAGAGTTTCAGATACTGGTAACTTTTTGTTGTCTGTACTGCAGCCATTTCTCTGCTCTCACTGTGTGTCCAGGTGGTGTGGTGGAGTCCTACCCCCCGGTCAGACAGTGTCACCTGTCTGACAGTAGATCTGCAGCTGGAGCCCAGGGGTGAGGTCAACATGCTGTCCTGTGAAAACCAGCTTCACGGCTCCTGTCAACTGGAAGCTATAGGCTCCACTGTTCTTCAGACCTTTGTACACCCAGAGACCTTGCACTCCATCTGCACGTGTATGAACAAGGCCTGTCTACAGCAACTTATAGTGGGTTATGTCTCTGTGGATCTGTAGCAAAAGGTGAGACACAGGCAGGGCAAGAGAAAGCCTTAGCTCATGCTACCACAATAATTATGGTCTGGGCTGTTGCAACATGTGGTGTCAAAGATCTCTATTACCCATATTGGTGAAGGAGATCAATTTTTAGGCTAGATCAGGGATCCATATGAGCAGATAGGTGCCTCCCTTACTGCTCCCTGGGGATTTGAAAAACAGGCAAGGCAAACAGTGGGCGCAGGGACCAAATGTGTCACAAGGCCATCTAATAAACTGTCAGGTCTTATTGTGTCGATACACTGATTCCACCATTTAAGGTTTGCCCTTTAACCTTTCGATGCCGAGAAATTCAGAAGGTCCTATCTTTCAGACAATAGGTCACTCTAAAGTGATTTGGCAGCTTCACAGGGATGCCCTGTCAGTGTTTAACCCCTAGTTGGTTACCTGAAGTGGTCTGTTGAAATTTGTCTCGATATTATAGCGAGGCGCCATCGAAGCCTCGTCTCATTTGTCTGGATTAAGTTTTGTTGAAACGGTCTTGATTTATGATATTGGAAATGGACTGGTTTATGATGGTTTAACCTCTGCTCCTAACATGTGGCCACATTGACTGTTTATTGATCCAGAGCTGTAAAATGAAATGCTTTGTTTATAATACGCTCTATAAAATACTAAACCTACTAAAACTGTGGAGAAAGCACTACAGCTACTTTACAGTTTTACAGAAAGGTATGAATTTTTTCTGTTTCTTTCATTAAAAATACATCAGATCACAAAACATCTTCCACAAAAAAGTCTCTTTTATTTGTTTTTGTTTTTTTCTCTTCTTTGTTTTTGCACTTTTATTTAGGTTTGCATTCATCATGGATTCTCAGTGTAAAATATGGATTTGGAGCAGACACTAGCTAAGGGCATGATTGCCACTAGAGGGTAGTATCTTATGGATTAGATGTAACCACACAGTGTGAGCAAAGCAGTGTTCAGACAATGCAATATAATAGCAATATAATCTATATACATTCATACATATATTTTTATATATATATTAAATATATATGTTATGAATATATTTGTTATATATTATAAATATTAATTTTAAGGTAAAAAGAGTTCTTACATTTTAGGATTTAATATATTCAAATAAAAACTGAAATAAAAAAATGTGCTATTTCTCAAATTCATCATAGGAATGAAAACTGCCCTTTTAAAAAAAAACTGTTTAGAATGATATAATGACAGCTTTAAAATTAATTTGCAGTTTCAATGTTGACCCAAAATTGAATGGGATTCACTGACAGCATAATTAAGAACAGACTATAAACAGCATGTGCTTCAATAGAGGCAGGAACATTAAAGACAGATTCTTAACCATCTCCCCACACACAGAGCTCAGACAGAGGGCAAACGTGTCTGGATTTAAACATCAATTTAGATTCAAACCTGTTGCTAAAAGCTGCCTACTTTATTTGATGGGAAGAAGTGGGTCACATATGTTTGCCCTTGCAGTCTTTCCACACATTGTGGAACGGTGGGGCCCCAGCTGCAGCATCAGGGTTTTTAATGAAAATGCAAGGCAATAGAAAACAGGTACAATCCAGGCTTACATTTCCCACGGCTTTGTTAAGAACGACAATGAAACATTGGAGTATGATTTTTAGTGAGTCGAGTGAATGGCGCGGTGGAGTGTGTCCATCACTCAGGCCCAGGTACCAACCTGATGCATAGAGACTAGCATCAGTGGTAGCTACGGTGAAGGTGGAAGTGCATGGTGTTGCTAAACATGAATGTACAAAGTTGCAGTTGTTTAGATTGTTCTGATGTGTGCTGTTTATAACACTTTTAAAGCTTAGTCAAAAAATGTTAAATTGCACCTTGCCTGTATTTTTATCATTGAAATGATCATTACAAAAAAAATGTTTGTAATGTATCCATTTACTTATGCTATCACAATTCATTCAAAAGCTACAGATTACCAGCTGCAACAGTGTAGTCCAAAGCATTGCTCCTGGTTTATAAATTAGATCACATGTTGTCTAAAATTATTCTAAAGAAAATAATTTTTGTCACTATAATATTTTATTATATTATTTGGGGTATTTCTTCAACTGGTTCTTCTGGTCTTTTGAAGTTTTATATGACAGCCTCTTTAAAATTCGTTCAGTATGTTTTGATCTATTGAGCTATTAATCAATTATTCGACTGACAAAAAACTAATTGGCAACAATTGACAATTGATTAATCATTTTGATTATTTTTCAAACATAAGTGCCAAACTTTTTCTGATTTCTCAAATGTGAAGATTTCTCAGATTTTCTTAGTCTTATATCACTTTAGATGAATATTTAGCTTTTATCTTTGGGTTTGATGTGCAGTTTTGACATTTTGTTAAAAACAATGATTAGTCAAGAAATTAATTTCTAATGAAAATAACTGTTAGTTGCAGCCCTAGCCTATGGCCTACATTCAATAAAATATATGTGAATTGAATAAAAAATAAAATAGCCTATACGAAATGTGTTAGTGGAGATAAAGTGCTCTGGTTACAGAGACTGCGGGGTTCAGACAGGCAGCGATTTGCATTCACTGGCAGGAGCGTTTACTTTGACAAATAGGAACAGCAAAAGGAGGCAGTCGACTGCCACTTAGTTATTAACAACTCCTTCACTGGTGATTTATTTGCCACTTTTGAAGAGAGGGCATAGCTATTAGGTTATTATTGGGAAAATTAGCCCTGTTTAAGCAGAAGGCTATGACCATACCTGACCCCTTAATATACTTATAATGATGCCATTTACCATACATATCTGAACTTAGCTTCTCATCAGACCTGAGCCAAACAAACTAGCCCAGGGCAGACTGAATTCAAATTTGTAGGGAAGGATCTACTTTGTGCATGTGCCATTCCACAACTGAATTACCTAAATCTGTCGAGCATACACCATTCACCGTGTTTTTCCTTTCCCCTGCCTCTCAACATGGATAACATTGTAAGGATTAAAAGGTTCTGACCCTTCTCTTTATAAGCACTGCTGGGTGAAATACTTTGATGTTCCATTTTTGTGATTAATTTGGAATTAATAAGTGTATAGTGTCTGTTTTTCTCTGCTGTGACACAGAGTTCATGATGTCTTATTTGCAGGTGTGGGCTATTGATCTGGACCTCACATACAGTGACCAGCTGGCCATGACCCAGATGCTTCTGATGATGACTGGAGGAACGCAGGCTGTTCAGAAGTGCCCGTGCCAATCGGAGAGAAATGCTGTGAACACCAGATTGCAGCCAAAGTACCTTTTTACATTTCCTCATAATAACAGTTTTTATAATGTTAATTTTCTTAAACACGAGGAGGCTGATTTTTAATGCTGTATTTGTAGCTGTATATTTTACCACGTTTTTCTCTCTTTGTTGTTGAGGGAAAAAACAACAAAGAGACCACCAGTTCTAATGCAAGCTGAGACTTTAGATGATATTATTATACCACTACAGTAATCACACAGATAGATCAATGTTTTGCTCTTCATTTTTGTTAAATACAACTAAATACTGTAATTACGCACTGAGCTCAATTGGTGTTTAGGTGCTGAATTCATTATCATTTTGATAGATGAGCCTAAATAATCAACACATTAATAATTCATACCATTTTCATTATGCATGTGTATGCATGCTTGAACACCTCATCAACCTGGTGCCAGGCCTTAAACAATAGAGTTCTTTTATTAGCAGTATGCCTGAGTTTACGCTTGTTAATCCGCGACTTGTATTATTTTATCAAACATTAATTTAGTTGGTGGCCTGGTGCTTCAGTACAGCAGTTGAGCCACTGCAGTGGGTAATGGTTTTAGCAGTGGCCATCATTAGGGGCCTGCATATTATAGACACAATTAAATCCCTGTTGGACACTTTTATTGTTGTGTGAGGGTCCTGGGTTTGACAACTGCAAACACACAGCCATCACAGCGAGTTATGGGCTATCTCCTGAGCTCACAGGGGCTTAGGCCTGCTCTTTTTGTCTCCCAACGGCGCCTGAGAACCAGGAACATTTTTATCCTCTTGAGCCCTGCCACTTTTAAGTAATCAACCTCTCTAGTGTTACTTATGACAGTCACATGCTCAGTACCCCTCTATTATGGCCATATGTATTATGCGTTGAGTGGTCCTTTTGTGCAGTCGGTAGTGCTTTTGTCTCAAATTGAATGCAAAGATTCTCAGTCCCAAAACTGTAGTTTCTTTGATTGGCATCCACAATTAAGCTCATCTTGTATTTGGCATGTCTTCTGAACATTAATTGTTCCTCCCCGCAGTTAATTAAGAAAGGCCCAACAGTTTACCACATGTGCCCCACACTCATCATGTTTACTAATCACACACACTCCCTAAATTCAACAGTGACCCTAAGGACATGTGTATGGGGTTCAGCCATCTCTACCCATTTTACACACACCACCACCTATTATGCTTTAGCCCCGGATAGACTAGAGCATAACACGATTGTGTCTTGTTTTAGGTTAATAGAAAGACTAATGCAAACAATCATACACTTTCTCTTACTTGCTTTTATTTTTTACAACCTCCTGAGGTTCATTATTATGCAGTCATTGGGAGCCACTTGTTTTACTCTAACCTTTCCGTGTTATACTATAATGTGTTCTTGATGATGTGCAAGACTCATGGCGTAGGATTTGACCTGAAGGTAAAAAATTTGGGATTGATTTAAAGCAGAACTCCACATATTTTACAGATCAATGTCTGCTTACAGGTCTTTGGGAAAGATGGGGGAGCTGGACAAAATCTGGTAAATTACCTCAAGTGATGTCACTCAAGTCAGCGTCAGTTGGGCTGAGGACTATATGTTTGAACATGTTTTTAAATCTGGGGCGTGTGTAGTTAGAAAGAGTTGAGCTTACATGCCAGACCTCAATAGCACGCTCCTCATCTCTGCTCGAGGCTATATTAGCCGCTTCTAGCATAACACAGGGGGGCCTTCCTCAGTCTGCGTTCTTGTCTGTTCTTAATTCCTGGAAGTTCTCAACATGCCCATTTTACCGAGGATGCATCGGTTGTTAACTTGTATGAACTTGCCAGCTTACAAGTGAGCAGAGGAAAGGTGTGTTTCTGTGTGTTATTTCAACACTAAATTCAATTCTGAGAACATTTAAAGCGAGAAATCAACATTTTTGAAGTTGAGAATCTTCACAAGTCCTAGTGGGGGTGGCTAACTAGCTAGCCAGCCAGTGATGCTCACAGACCCGTCTTGTTCCACAGTCACATAGACCGACTGAACAGTCAGGTTGCATTGTAATATTAGCACCATGTTTTAACAAGTGCATAGATTTTGATATATATTTTTTGACTGTACATCAAGAGTCTGATAATGTTGTGCAAAGCTGAATTAATGGATTTTAATCTACACTATGTGATAATGGAGCTCTTCTTCTGACTGTTGAAATCACAGAGGAAGCAAAGCACTGTTTCAGATTTTTACAATGTTGTTGTCTTATTGCGTCTATTAATGAAATTTAGGGTCTGTTGCCCAGAGAAAGAATACATTTAGGTTTACTTTACTTCTTTGTTCAAATAGACAAGCACATGAAAAAAATGTAGAGGATTAGGTGGAAGAAAGTTTTTTGCAGACTAAGAGAAAGGCAATTCTTTTAGAGGATTAAGATGCCACCTCTGGCTTTGTAAATGTTGCTACAAACTTAAGCAGAGGGTTATTTAACATATTTATCACTCAAATCCTTTAGCTTACACAGTGCTGTAACAGTTAAATCAAGCTGTGCTTTCATTTAACCGCCACCGTCAGATGAACAAGGTGATTGTTTCTTAGCTGGCAACATGGGGAACATTAGTAAACTCGTTTGTTTGGGCTGTCGTCAATAGGCCAGTCTCAGAGGATCTCCAGGGAGCTCCAGTGACCTTTGCTCTGCTCTGTCAGTCATTCATCAGGAAATATCACCCCCCTAAAATGCAAGGAGAAACAAATGTTCAGGTAACATGTTAATGACTTAACGATCTCTCCTCATCTATATAATGAAACTTGCATTTTCAGTGAAGCTCCAGTTGTGTGGAATGCTTTTGCTGAAAGGGGAGTAATTTAATTTCCCTTCTTTTATCTTTTCTTTTTTGGAGGAGCTGATCAAGGACAGAGGGTGTACTACAGATGACTGTTCAGAACAAGATGCATGCAGTGGAGGAATAAACCTGCTGCTTATACAGCTGCTTCACTGCCAAACTTGCCTTACTCTTGCCAAGTTAAGTCATAATATCTTTGCCAGCTCAAATTACTCTGTGAATACATGAACCCTGGAGATGAATCAATATTGATCAGACATAGATAGCCAAATAAATTCTAGAAAAAACAATGTCAGAATCTGTCATGAGCTGCTATACTGAATGGTTTACTGATCTGCTTTAACTGCTTGAATATAATTAAATATTGGAAAATTATAGCTATGAAAGACATACAGTAAAATATGCACAAAGTAATTCCATTGGAGAATTAGAGGGCTTCATTTATGAATTATTCATGTATTCACATTATATAAAGCAGCTTTGTTTTGTGTTGGAATCTGAATATTATTTGTGCTTGTAGTGTGACATAAAATGAATATGTGGTGTATATGTACTACATTACTCAGTGTGCACTACATAGTATTTGACTGTGTGCCCAGATGTATACAACATGGATGAGTGTATTGTGTAGTGTTATTGTTTAGAGAACTTCTGCTAACCTGTGGCCACACATTACTTTGGCTGCTGGATGAGAAAGTGACTAGTGCTGGCTGCAATTCCACTGTCAAAGGCAATATTTATTTCTTTATCATGAAGTAGTGAAGTTATCAAATAAGTTTTCAGAAATTCTGTATTTTGTTGTTGAAAATGTACAAAATGATATGCTAACTTATTTCAGTGTTTTAGGCTATTTATAATTATTCATTATTGTGATTTTCTATTGTTTTCAGATTGACATAGTAAATTAGCCACTAATGTATTAAAAAAAATATATAAATATATACATATAGTACAACATGGTGTTTTTCAATTCACTTCTTCTGCACCTCAACTTCAAGGGTTTTTTTCTGGGTAATAATTACTGTTATGTGTCACCTTTACAGTGTCCTCGGATTGTAGAAGTCTCGGAAAGATTTATAGATGCTATGTTACATTCACAAACAATCTGCTTCGAAAATCGAAATGATCTACATATTCTGTCAATTCGTACTAATCACCCACACAAACTACCCAGATTGCTCTACATACAATATGTATATACAGTGTATATGATGAAATAATATTAATATATGTGTACAAACTAGCTTGACATAACTTTTACACTTAACATTTGCTTTTAGGGGCCCACATTCAGTATTAAATCTGGCAGTTGTGGTGGTTTGTGGACTGCTGTCCATGGTGCTGATCTATAACAGACCAATGAACTGTTGATTGAAAATATTTGAACAGATGCTGCAGTGTCTTTGAGAGCACATAGTCTGCACTTGAAGGAGGATGCTGGTGGTGTTCATGTGGTCAGGAGCTCAATAAAAACACTTTTTACCACTGACATCAGTGGTGGTAAAGGTCTAAATGGGGTTATTTGTAGCAGTTGTTATGGTATCATACATGTCTTGATGAATAAGGCAAATATAAACCGCAGATGGAAATCTCTGTGTGGAACAGAGTAATATTTACATTCATTACATTCACACACACTGAAGTGACTTGTGAGTATTTCTTAAAATGATAAATGATAAAAGATTTCAATTTAACCTTTGTTGTTTTATAGTGTGGTCTAGTGTGAGTATAGTGCAAAGTTCACTTCACACAGGACTCATATATATAACATACACTACTAACAGGTAAGCACATATAAATTAAAACCAAGGTATCAGTTTGTATATATACTGTCTATAATGGTTTGTAGTCGCTAATTCTGTTGAGGAGGAACAACTGCGCAGCGCTGTGTTTCCGACCGGAGGACTTTAGCAGGAGTACCAGGTCAGACCAAAAACACTCCGGCACGTAAGCATTCACAGTGCTGCATTTTTCTCAGGTTAAGACAAATGTATGTGTTCAGCATGTGTCCGGACGTGTAGAGGACTATTTGAAGCAGAATAATAATAATAATAATAAATATAAATCTTCTTGTGTGCAGCGGCATCGTCCTGCTTCCTGCACTGCGTTAAAGGACTTGCAGCATGTTTTACTGTTGCACATGAGCTGATTTCAAATGTCTATTTAAGGTTTATCTTACCTGTGCAATAAAAGAGCACTATCTGAGAATAAGTAGAATAAGTCAATAAGTAATTTGCATGCAGTCCAGATGATAAAATACGAACAGCAGCAGAGGTGAAGTTTTATTTTGTTATTTATTTTAAAGCATAAGTCATGAAGGAGGTTTTGCGGAAGATACACAGCATCTTCCTAAAGGTCGTCCTGTTTCCGAGAACATTTGGCAGCACAGGCCCGCGGCCAGCTGCCTCCGAAGTGTTGACCTGCCACCTGCTGCAGCGTCAACTACCTCCGTGGACCTCATACTGTGTCCGCTACAGCTCCGTCCACAACGACCAGTTTGGACTGTCCAACTTTAACTGGAGGGTGCAGGGAGCAAACTACCAGATACTGAGAACAGGCTGCTTCCCCTTCATAAAATATCACTGCAGCAAAGCGCCTCCACAGAACCTGGACTTTGAGGACAAGTTTTTCACCATGTTGAAAGTTATTAATCTGGGTCAGTAAATACATTCACTGCTCCATCTTCTTCCTATATGATCATTATTGTATTTTATTTTGAAGGACTCCACATATTCACTGTGTCCTCTTATTGCAGGCATCCCTTGTTTGGCCTATGGCATCGGTTGCTGGATGGTGGTGGGAGCTGCAGAAACAGTGCAGACGAGTGTGGGACCCGTCACTGTATATTTTGCCTATAAAGAAGACGAAGGCGCGCAGTACTAAACCACAAACTAAAGACATTTTTGATTGTGTTTTCAAGAAACTCTTCCAAAAGCTGCTGTATTTACAACCGTTCCCGAGGTGTTGTTCTGGTGGACCTATCGACCAAAGTGCCATCTTGTGTCATTAGTGCTCCCTTTTGTCTGACTGCACAAGTTCATTTTAGGTGTTTAATTATTCAAGATTTAAAAGTTGCAGTGGAGGAGTCAGTTATGCATGTTATTACACTGACATACAATACTGACTGTGTTTATTCAGAAAGCTACATTTCCATGAAAGATTAATGAAAAGTTTAGGATTTCTCGAAGAATAGACAATTTGACACTACGCCTTTTCCTGGATGTCTTCGAAGCGGTGTTTGTGAACATTGTATCAGTCTTCAGTGTCTTCATAGTCACTGTAAAAGTTTATTTTTGCAGTAAATATTAAAGTGTATGAAACGACACAGTAATAACAGTTTTTATGTTTGTTGTTTTTTTAATGCCACAAGGTATTAACACCTGTGTTGGTCTTGAAACGGTGTGGGGGGTAAATAAGATGGACAACATTTCCTTCAAGCCTTAAAGATCATAAATAATTCATGTAAGTGATGCCGAGTGGCATAATTTATTAATACCGCCATGTCTTTTGCTTCATTTTGTGTGACAAATGCAGGAATTTAAATAACCTTGGCTCATTTATTTAAAGGTAAATTAGTGATCAGTCTCCATGCAACAGATAGTCAATAGTGTTAGAGAAAAACCAGGGACAAGACAGGTCTGATAAAATAGGTTTTAATTACCAAAGTGTGGCCTTTGTAAAGATACATTTACATCCCTACCTTGAGGCCTTTTCTGGCCTTTGATTTCTGATAATGTGCTTTGCTGACAGGGCACACTTACCTCTGCTGCAGAGTCTGCTCCCTCTGAGAGGCAGGTTGACAAACTGCCATATTGATTTCTTCACCCCTCAGCATCTCCTACTAATAGCATTTATCAGCGACCTCAATTTTCCGGCCTTGGCCTCTTCATTTTTAGCAACAATGAAAGCGAACGAGTAATTTCTTGTTGTACATGTAAATCAATGCACCTTTTGACCTTCTTTGCACTTGAAGGCAACAGTATCCGCCTATGTGCTGTTCATGATGTACAGCCTCTTCATGAGTGTCCTGATTTTCCAAAAGTTGAATGTTGCTTCCTCATGGTCTTTCGATGATCATTTGTAGGCCTCACCAACACTTATTCTGGCACCAGCATCACTTCTTTCCCCCCCCAAAAAAGAAAGGATACCTTGTTTTGCTTTGCTGAAGCAAGCACACTCGTTACTAAACAGATATTTAACATCTCTGGATGTACAGTAATATACACAACCCCTCAACCACATTTCAAAGTATACTGTGTTACATATGTTTTTATTTTAAGTAATGTAGCCAAAATGTCTAAACCTGATGCAGAATTCAGGTGTAAAATCCTCCTAAACAGCACGATGACACCACACTATCTGTTAATCATACTAATTGCTTTGAACACGGAACATTTAGACACACTTATGGAAATCTGATCCATAGTATCAGGATACACGTAAATCCTCCTCCTTTAATTTCCAACCTTTCATCAGGACTGAAAGTGTGCATGGGGAATGCTCAGGCAACCATGTCTTAATTACTCATTGACCCTTTGACCCATGAGCTGCATTGATACCACCGTACAGCCAGACACAATTTCATGGGGTTGCAACTGACTGCAGCTTTGTGTGCGGCTATTACAGGATGATGCGAGTCAGTGAAATCTAAACTGTGGAGCATGTGAGTACATTGTATTCATTTTCAGGGCTTCACCTTTGAGTCACTCTAAACTGCAGGGGAGGGCACCCCGTCCAGCTGGGGCAGAGGCTTAGCATTACACATGGAACTTCTGTCACCGCCAGTGCAGGTCTAAGGTATCGGCAAATAAGCTGCTGTAAATTAACAAAATATATCAGCATTTGGTGCACGATTGATGCCTTTTAATAGCCGTGGTAGTCTTGTCCTGTATTGATGTGTCTAAATTACCCAACACACATCTAATGTGGTAATGAACAAAGAATTAATGCCTGTTTGGCAAGTTTAATTGCATGCTGAAGCTGGTAATAAGTTTTGTCAAGGTGAAATCTTTAAATACTTGTACTGTTTAGAATTTAGGTAAGTAAAGCAAAACAAGTGCTGAAATTGAGTGTAGTGTTGGCGTAAATTGTTAATGTTCAACAGTGAAATTGCTAATCAACTTGCAGAGACTTGTAATTATCTTCTAATTAGCTAATAAGTTCTCAGTTTCTTTAGTGCAAAAAAAAATATATTAAAAAAATAGTACAAACCATGTTCATCTCCTTGAAATAGTTGCTGCAGCTGATTCTTAAATCAATTATTTAGCAGGAAAGTCACACCAGTTTTTTCTCTGTCATATAGATATATGGCTTGGCAGAAACAATTATTGTGTGAACAACCCCTGCAGCTAATACTGGCGAGGTTATCATTATTAAGCCTCTGGATCGGCCACCAGCACCGTCTCTGTGCTTGCTCCACGAGCAGCGGGGGTACCAGAGCCATCACTCAGATCACTTTAAGGATCACACTGAAATTACATCTTAATGCAGAGGTGTCAGCCAACATTGTCACACTGTTCACTGTAAAATGGCACTTTTTGAATTATAATGTGACAACTGAAACATAAAGCTCATTACTTTTCATCTCCAGCTGCAGACATATGCACACTTTGATCAGCTCTGAAAGAGCAATACTTAAGCAGAGTGAGACATATCGAAAAGTTTGTTTTGTTAATGTTAAAAGATTTATTTTTTTCAGTAGTTAATAATTGCTGACCTCTGGTCGTTGACACATGAATCGCTATGTTTTCTTTTTCTTTTGGAGGGGGTATATTCTACTGAAGCCATTAAAAATCTATTATGGTGTATTTCTTCACCCAAGGGATGACAAGGAGCACCATAATTCTTTTCTTTACATCCCCCCTTCGTTCTTTATCTTTATGACACGTTGTATATATGTGTGTGTGTGTGTGTGTGTGTGTGCGTAGGGGGAAGGGGGAGTATCAAAACTCTATGCCTGCTGTGCCAATCAGTGTTGCCAAAGTTACTGTCAGTGGGTGGCTGAAATGTCTGTCAGTCATCTTATTGGCTTTTCTGGTTCAAGACCACTCCCAGCTGACATTAGGACAAAGTAGCAGTAAATACAAATTCTGGACAATTTGATTAAGGTTCCTCATATTCTAATCTATAATAAACTAATAATAAATTGTTCTATTCTTTGAGTGGATCCAAATTTATATAGTTTGATATAGCATTGTCATTGCTTTTACTGTGTTTAGCTTATGCCCTTAAGCTTATGCACTTAACTTTATGCCTAAATCCTGTTCTTCTTTTCGTTGAAGTTGATTATTGTTTTGTTTTTCTTGTCGATGATGTGGTATCATGTTCACTTCATTCATACTTAATGCTTACACTGTTGACATTAAGAGAGTAATGGATTTTAATAGTTTTTCCACGACTTATCGGGAGAGTTAAATGAACTATCCATTTTTATTATATATTATGCAGTATTTAAAGTTTCAGCTCATTAAAAAACAGACGCCCTCCACACCCCCCAGGCTGTCTTTTACCCCCCACCAGCATGCAGTCAGGCTCCTCTAGCCACAGGCTCTGCTTGATCTGTTTTTCCTAAGTCAAAATTGAAATATTCAGAAATATTTATTTATTTGCTTATGCCTTTTTATTTCACAACGAACAGCCTAATGTCTTTGTAGCTTAAACAAGCGGCATCAGTGGATCTGAAAAAGGGCATAATGTATTGTTTTGTTTGATTGATATAATTTGTTACATTGCATATATGTTTTATCATTCTGTTCGAGGCAAAATATCAGTATACAAAATACTGCATGTACCTTCATTTTGCACCAGAACTAGCCCCTTGTGCTATTTGATTGCCCTGCTTCTTACTTGCACAATAAGCAGCAACCCGCACAGCGACTCAATGCGAGACTGGGGATTTACATTAAATACACTGATACTGATGCTGCATACAAACATAGAAATGGAATAAATCAATTTTGTTCTCAGAAATGCTTCACATACTTTTTGATGCAGCATGATCTCCAATCTTTCTGCAAATGAGCTGCAGTCCCTTGTAATGGTTTCTGCTCCTCGTGGGAGGCCGGTGTCTCAGAAAAGCTGCTGATTGAGGGAGAAATGTAATACAGGTGTAAAGCAGACTTGATAGGGGTCTTACACGAGGGTTATGCATTTTAACAGTGATATACATACTGTTACATATTTATCAAAGAATATGGAATTTGCTGGCTTGACTCTTTCTAGTCTGCAGAGACTTGTAAGTTTCTGCTAGGGTGTTGTTAATTCTGGCAGAGAGGGTGGCTATTATGTTGAATTAATAGGAATTAAGGGTTTAAATTGGTTAAGTAAGCACTTCATTAATCGTGAGTGGATTGCTGCGTGTGAGAGGTTTATAGGTGGTATAGACCACTAGTACTTAGATTAAAGCAAAGGAGGGAGTTCTGAATTAACACGCTGGTTGCTGCTCAGGAGATGTAGACGAGAAATCCCAATTAAACTATATAATGTAAAGCAGAAAAATAATCTGCAACTTTTGATAAGTGATTAATCATTTCGTCATCGTTTATTAAACAAAACTTGTACGAAAATGCTACCTTCCAGCTTCTCAAATTGAAAGATTTGCTGCTCTTCTTTGTCATATATGATAATAAACTTTTAGGTTTTGGACTTTTGTTCAGACAAAACAAGGCATTTCAAGGCAGAGGTCACCTAGAGCTCTGGGAAGTTATTTCACTGTTTGTTAATTAATTGAAAAAATAATCTTTCGGTTAATCAATAATGAAAATAACTGTCAGTTGCAGCCCTGATATAATGTACCGTAGATGTTATGGCAAATATTCATTAATGTATCTATTTTCTAATGTAACTTCGGTGTGCATATTATGTATTTAAAGCCATGTGAAAGTAAAACTCTAGTAGCAAGAGGTTAGAGGTTTGCTCTAAAGAGTCCTTTAGAGGCTTGCTGACTGCATATCTACAGTATAACATGCTGATTGTGCGTTGTATATACTGTCCTGAGGGTGTTTTGTATATTTTTTTTATGACACAGACTGACAATTTAGGGATTTAATTTAATTAAAGGCTGCCTTCGAATGCTGACACCTTTAAGCAATGTGTGATTGTTCAATAACGTAATCTCTGGCCCTCAGTCTGGACATAGCGTGAGCTGCTGTAAGTGAAGTTATGGCATGGGTCAGTTGGAAGCGTCTGCTTTACTTGATGTGGCTCCCCCAGCAGAGGTGGACTAATTGAGGTGTGTTTTTATCTGGGCTTGCTAATGATGATGAGGGTGTGGGAGAAGTAGACTGTCCCCTTAGGCTGAGGAATAGCATGACTTAGCCAACCTTCTGTACTTATTGTCCAACAAAGGGGGGATTCACTTAATGCAGTGCTTCAGAAAAGTGGATAATTGTGGCCACAATCAATAAAGTAACAGAGCGGAAAATGAACGGTGTGTGCAGTGTAGCTGTGTTGTAGATATTTGACGGAAATCGAAAGGAGCGGGGTTCTTGTTTTTGTGTTTGTTTCAGCCAAGTCATCAAACGAGAAGTCGATTCCACTTTATGCACACGACGTATATGCAAGCAGGTAAAGCTATACATGTTTACTTTATGTACGGGTGACCATAAGCGTGTGTGTGTGTGTGTGTGTGTGTGTGTGTTTGCATGTGTTTGTGTGCATATGATAGAGGGGATAGGTTTGGTTGGATGAGCCACATTGTTCCTGTGCGGCCTAGTGACATCGCCTGAGGGCAGAGAGGGATGGAACCTGAGAGGGGTGACAGTGATAAATAGCCCTTTTAATAACAGCTGCCCCACTTGGCCAGCTAGTCCCAGTCAGTGTCCTCTGTGTATTTATGCCTATGTTTATTTATGCATCCATAGCATGCAGGAAATCACCACCGCAGGGGTACAATCATTCTTTTTTTTGTGGTGGGGGGGATTGCATTGGTTTAACTTTGGGAGGAGGTAAGCTAGCACGTCTTAAACTGATCAGATATTCATTTAACCCTCAGGTTGATCTGTTGGTATGTCTGTGCTGAAATATACATATATATATTCATGTCTGAAAGAGAAGTCTCATTATGATACTTTAAGCACAAACAAAGATCCTAAAGGTGCAAACAAAGAAAGTGTTATACTTTAATGTGCATGTCACAGTTTTGGGACCTGACACTGACTTTCATAGAGACAACATGTCATTTGTATATGTGTTTAAAATTTATGCAAATGCTTTTGAGCACAGATTCAGTCTTCTAAATAACATAATTTTCTTTATCTGGATGTGCTTTGTACTATAATGGCTTGTCTGATGCTCAATACATCCTTCAATCTACATGGCTTTTAAATATTTTGTTCATTGTTGCTGTATGACTGAAGTCAAAAACCTTTTGTCTGCTGAAATATGACCTCAGGCCCCGGTCTGTGAATAGGGAGAGGGGAGGCTGTAGATCAGAAGTGTCAAAGCTGCTTCCCGGAGGGCGATGTCGGCGCTGTTCTCACTCAAACCAGTTCCCTCCCTTTAATTGGTTCAATTAGTTAAGTATCCATATACATTATCGTGTATGCATTTTTCATGACTCTTCTTAACGCTCTGTTTAAACAAAACAACTTCCGGCTATGATTTGCCATTTGGATGAATGTCAAGGAGACTAAATGATTGCGCTAATTGAGTAATTAAAAGCAGATGTTGGAGCAAGAGCCAACAGCATACACTTTAAACACTTTGCCCTCCAGAAAACCTACAGTGTTTTTGACACCCCTGTTATGTATGGTTATCCCAGAGGTGCCTCTGTAATAGTTACAGTTTCACCCTTGTGATTATTCAGTTGAAGTCTTTGCTATTGAACCAAAATGGTGTTTTTATGCTATTTTGACCATGGGAAATGGTCTGGAAAAGAAAAGCCCATCATGCTGCCTAATGGCCAGACTCAGTGGTGCACAGATTCAACACAAGCTCTAGACAGGCAAAGCACGATATCTTCACACTCGCTCTATCACTCTTACCTCCCGCTGTCCTCTGGTGGGACACTAGTGGTCTGTACGAGACTCTTTCGAGGAAGATGATGTTATGTTGAAGGTAATTAACATTGGAAATGTGCCAGTAATGGGAATCGGTGTGCCATCAAATCACAAAGGAACAGAGTGTATTTCCATGATTTTGACAGCTGTGGTGATTGGAGCATTGCTGGAAGGCTTTACAAAGTGCAGATCAATAAGTAACAATTTTCCTATCGAAGAAAAATTACTTGGACATTGCACTAAGATAGCTCGTGGCTCTTTCATCTCACACCATGGTGGAAAGGGCTCATGTTGAGGGACAGTTTGTATAATTTTGTCTTTAGCTGTCTTTGAGGTGTTATTTGCTTTTCTTGCGGTAGAATTCTGGACCCCTCCAACCCCTTATCCTAATGGGAAAAAATACTTGAACTTGAATTCCATGGTATTTATCAAAATGAAAAATAATACAGAAGAATAAAATAGTTTTCATTTTTATGTGAAAAAAATATCAGCATCAAATTGTTAAAGGTTTAATTTGGGTTTTTCTCAGAAATGCTCGAAAGTCACACAAACCATAAATCTTGAGTTTTGTCCAGCAGGCTACAGCTGGTGAAAGAATTTGAACGTCTCATTATCAATGACAATTTTTATTAGAGCTGAAACAACTGATTAATTGATTATTAATTGATTAGTCGATTGATAGAAACAAATATTTGGGAACAACCAAATATCAACAAAAAAAAAGCCAAATATATGCTGGTTCCATCTTCTTAAATGTAAGAATTTGTTGCTTTTACATAATTTAAAATGGAATATCTGCTATTGTTTAAACAAAACCAGACATTATAAGACTACTTTGAGCTCTCAGAACTTGTTTTAACTTCTCATAGACTAAATGATTATTTGAAAAAGAAGAAATAGTCAACAGTTAAGAATAATGGATTGTTAAAGTCCTTCTAATTATTAGACGAGAGAAACTGACCTAAACACAATAACATGTTCTGTATATATTAAACTTAGATCTTGAGTAACACATTTGGATGCATCTCGTGGTTTATAGTAATTTACAAATTAAAAAATTAGTTAGTCTTAATAACAAAGAGTTTATAGGGCAGTTTATTTGGTGACCTGATATATTTGCAATGGTCTTTGTGTGACAAGAGTAAATACAAAAAAATAATTATCACACATTTCCCAGGCAACATTGAGGATCATCAAGGACCTCTGACACTGGACACTGTATCAGAGCATTTTCAGTTTAACCTTTGTCTTCCCATTTCCCCAAATGCATTATCTTGTCTGTTTCACCTGTAAAACATATATATTAGACAGATAAGGAGATAATTTCTTGCTTGATTGCGAAATGTAGTCAGAATATTCAAAAGCAGTAGAGAGAGTTGATGACAAATCTTGTTTTAATAAATCTCTAGGCCACTAGCGTAGCTAATGAACTTAGTAATTACTCATCACTGGTTGGAAGAGTTTAGCCGGGGTGAGATGAAAGCAGTGGCTGCTGGGAGCCACAGGAATGGCACAACAGGCAACAATCAACACAGTGTCTGCACAACAATCAATCAAAACTGTCAGGCCCTTAACAGTCACAGTAATTTTCCGGTGTTTTTCAGAAATGAGTACACCTTGTAAAATGTAGCTAAGATCACTTCCCCAAACACCTTGAAAAACAATATCTTTAAACCAATGAGATTTGAGTCACATGATTTATCACACTGCTCTCAGAAAATTATTATTTTTAGCTAAGGAACTGTTTCATGAGCTCATATTACTCCACTCAAGCCTGAAGTCACTTTCTCTTACAATACAGTGTACTGTGTGGTTGAATGTTAACATTTCTTTAAAGTTTTCTGTTTCTGTTACAGCTCAGCAGTTCCTGTTATTTGTCTTGCTTTTGACTTTATTGTCTCGTCAGTCACACATTTTATGTCACAAGTATACATTTTGGTCTATCTATCTATCTATCTATACATACATATATATGCTGTATCTATCCATTATTTTACACTATTGAACATTTAATTATGAATTGTCAAACATTTAAATATGAATTGTCAAACATTTAAATATGAATTGTCAAACATTTAAATATGAATTGTCGTGTTTTACTGAACATCTGTTAAACCACAGTGATATTTAAATACGAGTCAGAGCAGGGTGGTGAGTAACACTGGACTATTCACAGATGCTCCTTTCTGCAGAGCTCTAAATCATGTTTCTTAATTCCCAGAGCCACATCTCAATCATACTCCTTGCTAATTTGAGAGTCACCCTCATTTCATTTTAAACGATTCATTTTTGGCAAATTTGTAAATGGCCCCGATGTGTTCTACAATTTAGTCAATTACTGTTTCAGCCAGCAGGACTCCGGGGACCAGGAACATACATCGCCTCGAGGTACCATCTCAATAATTGTTTCAGAAAAGTTGGGAATGGATTGCTAACGCTCTGTTCCACTTATTGAAATGTCAATTGGAGCCAAGACCCTTTTACTTCTCTTCTCACTCTTTCTCAGTACAGTATGACTGTTTTGCCTTTCCTTCCCTGTCTGAGTTCTAACCATTACTGAAAGGATAAAACTGAGTTTGATATTTCATAATATTTAATCCCAAATGGTATTTATTCTTGTGTTGATTATTCTCACAGAGATTATTTACCAGGAACAGAACAGTAATAGCTACTTAATGTTTCTGAATCAATCCATGACTTGCAGTTTTCCTGTCATTTGTAAAATAAAACTGAAGCAGATAATTTATCTACTGTATACTGAAATTGTAATTAATTATTAATTAGCTGGATAAAAATTAAGAGATGATAATAATCTAAATTAGGTCTTAATGGGCACTAATTAAGAGGAGAATCCTTCTTTATGGAGCCAAACAGTGTGACCTGCAGACCCCAATTAATGAAGTTATTATTATCCCTTTCCCTGTGTTTGGCTAATCTGGATCTTGTTCAGTTGTTTCTGAACGCTACAAACGCTGGGAAAAAATGTGCTTCTGTTTGTAAGCTCCCTCAACCATCCTCTTAGCCAATTAACCTGCGATGAGCCTGTTGGTACAACACTGATTAATTAGAGCAGGGAAGGGATCGGCACACGATGCTGTGGAGGAGCCCTCAAGTTAGTATTCAGCCGTTATCTGTCGCCTTTGTTCCCCCCCATGTGTGCACCCAAACACAAGGACCTACACTGAATTGTTCATGTAGAGTCACCCCAGTCATCCACACAGTATGGTGCAGGTCATGCTCAGAAAACATCAATCAGAACGGCAGCTTTAAACAAACTTTCTTCCACAGTGTATATTACATTCATTGTTAATAATAGAGTATAAACATGTGCAGTGTTTATGTCTATACTATGGGTCAGCTGCATGTGTCTGTTCTGATTACTGGATGGGTAATTCTGTACTTCTGTGTGTAAGACCTTCAGCTCTATTCTATAATTAACTTTTGCCTGTGCCCATCAGGTTCCATTCCACACTAGATGTGTCCATAGTGACTGTTACATGCAACCAGCTTGCCATTCAGTATGTATTAAGCTGTCAGAGTGGGCTGCTCTCCCAAGCCGCCTGTCTTCACTGAACAACCCAGCCTATTAACTCCTATTGACTGTGACACACATGTCCCTCCAAAATGAGCGGTTTCTTATTGATTTTTCCTGAGAGCTGCTCACTTCCCCCTTTCATGCCGCCAAGGGTGAGATCTTTATCCTGACTGATTGTATATGTTCATCGTATCAGAGTGCTGTTGTGCAAGAGCCATTTCAGACCTGTGAACCCTCTTCTGCTCTCCCCCTCCTATGTATCCTGGCTACTTGTATGCAGCCAAGTCTCAATGAGACAATTAAAAGGCCTGACTCCCCTGTGTCCCCTGTAACACTGAGGTCAAATAGAGCTGCAGACCTTCCACACAGCCCATAGTCTCCCTGCAGCTTAATACAGCACACAACATAAGACATAAGACATGACAGCCGGCTCCTCTCCCCCTACTAAAATACCGCTCCCCAATCAATGAACTTGAATAGGATGGTGCCATATCCCCTCAGTGATGCTCTTTCTAACTGCTACAACCAAAATGAACTCTGACAGCATGTATCGACGTCATATCAAGCTCCGCCATTGAGAGAAAAATGATTATCTGCTGGTGAAATCAGTTATTGACATGTTGCGGAATAGCTTCCCCTCCCCAAGGGATTTATTGATACAGTTTATGGTATATAAATATTTATCTAATATGTGTCTGAAATAGATTTGTCTAGTTTAGGTGTACATTGCGTGTGTCTGGTCTGGTCTATGGTTAGCCCATGGAGGGCTATCAATGCCTCGCTCTCTCTCCTCTGCCACTCAACCATGACTCTGCCTTTCCTTCTTGTTGGATACTGTTTTTTACAGGGAGCATGAAATTGCTTTGGCTGTTGCGACACCGTCTTGAAGTCAATAGTAAAACATGTTGTAATTACATTTTATTGCCTCTCACTCTAGAAAATCAAAATGGCTTTACTGCGGCCATCATATTGTAAATGCATGTAGACGTGTTACATGTCACACCATCGGTGGAGGAGGTACTTAACATTTTACGCGAGTAAAAGTAGAAATACTAGAGTAATGTTACTACAGTAAATAAAGTTCCATGTGATGACTTTTTCATAGGTAATTACTTATTTCTATCTTTACATAATGAAGCCTATCCTTATGACTCTTTTGAATCTACAATAATTACAAATTACAGCTGGAAGAGGAACAAAATTGGTTTGAATGTACCCCAATATTGGCCGAAAGAATGCCAATTAACTAAGGTCAGACCGTTATATTAATATTTACTGCATGGCTCCTCTTTTGTAGTTTCTGTATTGGAAATGTTTTGACTGCATAATAATGCAAACATGGCACATTGAATGTACTATCATATAACAACTACTGTGTTTGTTGTTTATCGACAGGCACACCAAAAGTCAAATTTACAGTGCTGGTCATGAATAATTACATGGTTAAGTTATACAGACTCAGACTGTACTGTCTTCTTTGGAATAAAATTTGGCTTTAGTTATTGTCAGATCTCTATCCGCTAAATATGTTTAGATGGTTTACAATGGAAATGGACAACTTTCCAAGCTGTTGCCGTAGGAATTCTTTACATTTTTGTCAGATTTCGACAATTAACAAAGCGATACTTGAAGTATAGAACTTTGGCATTTTGTCACTTGGTCAGTAAAAAGTTTTGCAAACGTAGCCATCTGAGGTGGAAAATGGCCATATTATATTGGTGCCCGTATTATCTTTCTTCCTATGTGAAAAAGACAATATACTTTCATAACTGCCATTTTTTTAATGTTTTTTGTCAACTGCCAAGAGAGACTTTTCCTATAAAACAGACTTTTCCTGTTAACCAGAGTTGTATGAACCAGAAACTGAAACCTCAGCCATTGTGGACAACAAGATAGCTGACATGTGGCTGCGGGGCTGAGGAACATGGAAATAATCCGCCCGAGAAATCTTCTCAATCCTCCTTTTTTCCACCACAAACGATTCACAAGAAGTGAAATTGGGACTGAAAGGGGCTGGAAGAGTCAAAAACAGCAGATATCATACCTGGTAGAGGCAAGAGTCAGTGTCCATTATAGATGGAATTTGAATGTGAAAATGCTCCCATTAATGGTTTTGTTTTGAAGGAAGAAGTTACTAGTTAAATATATACATATATATAGCTGGAGACCAATTAGAATATTAATCCTAAATAAACAAACTTTTTTTTGGTGATACCTGTAACAGTTTGTAGTGATGTAAAAGAAATTAAAGGGACTTTATGTCTGAGCTACTTCAAAGTATTCTTCTCCTCCCATAAGGCCAGTATAGGCCTTGTTTTTCAAATTCTCTACTGGCAGCTTTTATCAAAATCAGATAAAACAACTCTAACCAAACAAATTTGTCATTAGATTGTCCATCAGCTTCTTCTCTCTGGTATTATGGTTTTATTGTACAGTAAAATGTTTTATTGATCTTCCACCTCTCTCGTAGCAGCTGAACTTGAGCTGACCTGCTTTCGTGCTCAGATATTTAGAGATGGGGAGATACGTCCTTGGCATTTCAATCATGCAGTTTGAGCTTTGCAAATTTCCTTTGTTAATTGCATCCCGTTTCTGTAAGTAAGTTGACGTACAGGAAGAGGTTGTGAGGTC
This sequence comes from Morone saxatilis, assembly GCF_004916995.1. Taxonomy (NCBI): domain Eukaryota; kingdom Metazoa; phylum Chordata; class Actinopteri; family Moronidae; genus Morone; species Morone saxatilis. Next base: position 14,852,481 of record NW_023339762.1, on the reverse strand, counting down.
CATACTTTACAAGGCAAAAGCAAACTAAAGAACAGAAAATTCTAAGATTCTTTTTTCTGATCTTGATGTTGTAGGAAACACCTGACAGGCGGTGTTATTGTATGATATTGATTTTTACAGACAAGCACATGGCACACTGACTTTTTCTCCTCTGTGATGCACGACCGCAGCCTCGTGAAAATGACAAGCAGTCTCAGGTCAAATACCTCTGTCTCCCATCCTCTGCTGTGTCTCTATTACAGTCTGTTGGCTCTTTGGCTGACTTATTGACCGGCTCTCATGCTCGTTACTCAACAGAGGAGTAGTTTGCTGTGATTGATACCATGACTACTCTAAGACCTCTCTCGGCCCCCCTCCTCTCTCCTCTCCAAATCCTATCTGCGGGTTTTAAAGCCATGAGTGGGTTTCATTAATGGTCTCTCCTGTTTATGACACCATAATTAGAGTTGAGGAAAGGCACCTAACTACCATGGTTCCACCATACTGAGAAAGTCAATAATGCAAGCCCAACAACTTCTCACACAATTGAGCCCTGAGAAAAATCTATATGCTCTGCTGCTCTATATCTTTATGGTTCTGTTTTAGAAGAAGCCACCTGATTTGTTAGCGTTTTGTCTTCCACTTTTAACTAATCCCACAGAATTGATTATTAACGCCAGCAATATCATTTAGCTTCCAGCAGCCTCCACAGCATAGACGTTGTGTGGGATGTATCCTCTGCGTGCAGCAAGTGTACAATGCTGTGTTCAGTATAGCATGCAAGGCCAAGCCTTGTGGCCATTTACCTGCTTTATAATTTGTTTTGTGCTCCACCTCATGTACATGCAGCAGCTCCTGTAAAAACCCAACCAGGCTGACCGCTACGCCTGGGTTATTTGTGTGGAGCAGGTCATGAGGGATATTACATTAGATTGCTTTCCCAGAAAATAATTCTGCCATGTGGTCTACTGGGCTTTTCTCTGTGTATCTGTCAGGCGGGATCGCATGCAGTTACACAAAGAAAGAGAACAGTTTGAATACACACAAATACACCCTGTTTTTTTACTCACCCATCTGTCTTTTTAATTAAAACAACAACAAAAAACAGCTAAGGGAGCACTAGTGCCTGCAAAAGAATATGTAGTGTTACAGGCTGCACCTTAGATGATGAAAGAAATATGTTGCTTTATTTTACAAGCTACTTTCAACTGAACATTTTATCAATGTTAACGTAAATTCAATCATTCAGGAACCACAGTACTACTTACAAATAATTTCCCAGTCTGGCACTTGCACTTGTGTCAAGCTCTTGATGTATGTTCTCTGCTGTGTGAGACAACAGCTTTTCGGGAGGTGATGTTGAACAGAACAGTGTGTATGGTCTTAAATGCTCAGCAGATGGTGTTCCTTTCAACTAAAGACAAGTCAGGTTTTATTTATTTATAGCCCAATATTGCAAAGCATGCCTCAAAGGGCTCCACAAAAGAGAAAAGATGAAAAGAGTGACATAAAGCAGGAAAGTTTGAATTAAAATAAGATTCTGTTCTTATTGCCGTTGAGCTGGGACATCAGTATTTGTAACACAGCCCCTTGTTCTCACTGGGGTCACACCTGTCATCTGATGGGTGCTTTAGAAAGCTCAATGAATAGTTGATGTCTTTCACTGCAGCCCAGACTTGAATGTAAATAAGATGCAGGTGACTGGGACAACGTTTCAAGGGTCAGGCTCACTACAGTTCCGTTTCACATGGCTCCTGTAAGCCATCAAGAACCAAGACGGCCATTATCAGACCAACAGTAGCCTTGCCTAAAAAACACAGCCCTCTCATTCAGTTGAATAAAGCCAGTCTATCGGTACCAACACAAGTTGCTCTGACAAAACTACACAGAATTGTCTGGCAAAAAAGTTGAACCAGGCTCAACTTTTGCTACAACGCAACACCATCTGGCAAGGCGCTACGTTGGCCCATCAGATACATGCAGGTGCACATTTCTGTGAAATTACTTGGTAAGGTGAACGTTTATTTTTGTGATTGTCGAAAGAAAAGATAAAATAATTTGTGAGTTTTAAAATCAAGTCTCATAGTATTATAAACCAATGTGCATTGTTTTGGCATTTGAGAAACATGGATCTGTTACTCCAATTGGACATCCTGGATCCAAGTCCAAGTCTGAAATTTCCCCCATCAACTTGCAATGGGCTGATTTTGGTCTACAAACATATTGTTCGGCTCTGAGAGGCTACATACTAGCATGCACACATAGACAATGCTGATATGGTGATGTTTAGCAAAGTGTTTACCATGTTCTCCATCAAACTTTAACATGTTAACATGCTAAACTTTGCTAATTAAGGTTACACAGCAGTACAATACAGCTGAGTCTGTTGGGAATGTCATTGATACTTAGTCATGATGGCGCAAGAGAAAAAGGCTGTAGGATTCATCCTTTAGGCGCTGTGGCCCCACCCCGAGCATGGCTTAAAACTCTCCTCAGTAATAGCAAAGGTATTAAAGTTTTATCTTATAGGTACCAATCACGTTGCGATATGAAAGCAGTGTTAATGAGGCCAGGAAAACATGTTGAGATGACAGCAGTCTAATGACTTCCATGACAGTATACAGGCACTGGTGTAATCACAACTAAATGTCAGACACCATAAGGCCCGGTTCATAATGGCTCCAGATTGATATCTCCCTCTTGCTTTAATTAAGAAATGCAATTTTTGCTTAAAAGGTATTGATTGTAGTTTATAGGAAGAGCAAGCCATCAAACTAAAAAGTGAAGAGAGGACCCTGGAGTCATAACAGACTGAACAGTTGTGTGAGGAGGGATTTGCTCTGAGAAACAAAAGACAGGCACCCACTAAGTGGTTGGTTACATTGCTGTATCTTACATGAGATGAAGGTAGAGGTTAAGTAAGCGCTGTAGCTGTCAGGGTTGAGTTGATTATCAATTATGATAGTTACCAGTGAGGTGCAGACATCAGCCATTAATCAAAGCAGTCTGTCAGGAACGTGTGAAGCATTTTTCTGAGAAACTCAATCCCCGAGAGTGAGGTGCCTCACTCACTTTACCGTGCAGGAGATGGAGGCGATTCACTTGCAGGTAGCAAGACAGTGGATAGTTATATATCATGAATAAACTAGGCCTCTGAGAGCAGAGCGACAGGCTTAGCTACACAGTGCTGAGTGTGACGCCAGGATGGGACGTTTCCCCCGAAGACCCCACACCCTCTGGCTGGCCTTCCAGGGAGATTAAATGTTATCTGCTTGGGATCCAACATGTGCTTCTGTAAACTTAAACCAAACTTAGCTCATATCAGTTCACCCTTGACTGGAAACCTAACCTCTGTGACTGAATGAACCAGTATCATAATTAAATCATCAGCGCTTCGCTTTTACTGTGCCTGCAACCCTAACCACAGCAGGAGAGGGGTAAGAGGAGCGTGGCTCTGCTGGCCAGCGATGACAGTGAAACCAAGAGCTGAGAGCCTCTCTGAATGGTCTAGTATCGCAGGAGCTGGTGGGGCAACAGCTACCCACCTAACACCCGCTTAGGCCTTATCTGGATATCTGTGCTGTCGCTCTCTTAGTTACTCCTACATTACCCTTACTTACCGTACTCCTTTTAAACATTGTTCATTACCTTTGAGAGGGAGGGTGCAAATTAACCTGCAGATTATCTTCACATTCTCAAATCTATATAAGCCTTTATATTGCCAACAGAGAGTGAATAATCTTAAATTCTCAACCTCCAAAATGCCGTGGTGCTCCTAGAGTCATGCAGTCATGTCTCCTCCATGTTACCCTAATGCGTAGTGGCTTGTTGCACCGCATCTGTAATGACTGTGGACCTACTAGAGCTTATCCTGTTGAACAGAGGATATTAAGGGGGGTAGTTACAAAGGCCAGACTTTAATTTGACCTCTGCCTGCCCTCTTCTCCAGTGAGGTGGCTTGGAGAAGCAGGATGGTGGTTTGGGCAGTTGGTGATGAATGACTGTATTTGGTGGGCAGATTGTTACAGTTCCACACTAATTGAGGGGTCAACACAAAGACCAAATGGGTAATTGAGTCACTTGACTGCGCCTATAGAGCTTACCACAGCTCTTTTGACCCTGTAGCCTGCCCTGGAGTCAACAACAGAGCACTCTCCTGCCTCTGTTTTTTATTGTAGCTGTCCAAAACATATGAATCCCTTGGTTATTAGTTCTTTTTGCTCAGGTCTCATCAGCTATCGGATCTACAAGTGGTTTGTTTTGAGAATAACTATTTAAAAGTAGTCTGCGGTACATGGACTTGTTTTCCCTAATATTGTTAAACTGTTGCATCCATGAGCAAACTATTAAAGTAGAATAGAATATAGTGCTGTATATTATATATCCATTGCATACTACATTATATACTGCTAGTTGGCCAAATTACACACATATGGAAACCATGCAGATGTGCTACAATATGTCTAAAATCTGCTCTGTTTGTACATCTTAATATGTTAATGTTCACCTTGGTACCGGGGGCTGATCAATTTAGTGTCTTGCTAAATAATTCATTAATCCTGTTCCTTTGCTCCCCTCTTACCTTATCAGTCTTGTCAACAGAAATATAAGTTGTCCTCCTATTATCTGAACAAAGTGATATGAACTCTTTTAATGGGGGAGGAGCCTGATTATTGATCACTTTACATACTGAACTGGCATCAGCATGACACACAAAAGCTATCAAATCAATGATAATTTTTTTCTATTGAGTAATTGATTAATCAACTACTTGTTTGGGCTCTAAAATAAAACAAAAATGTTCTTCTGTGATTATAGTCTACACACTGTAAGTGTTCTGTTAATTTCAAGAATCATGTATTCAGTGGTGTAACAGTTTTTACCTTTATCTGTTCAGATATTTTGACTGAGCCTCGTAACCGTGTTATTTTACCAGAGTAGTATCTTTTGTGATGGAGACAGAGCCCTCTGTTATTGGATGGAGTTTAATGGATCAGTTGGCCTTTGCATTTGCTTTGCTACTGAAACATGCGCTCAGCTGAGACTTGGGCAGAACACCATCCATTTACACCTAATGGCCATTGCCTTTGAATGTGGTGAGTTGTGAACAACAGTGTACGTGTGAGTGTGTGTGCGTGTGTGAAAAGCTACAAGGACAAATGCATTCTGCATTTAATGAGTGTGGGCCAAAGGGAACCTGGGTAGTTAAAACTGAGAGTTGGCGAGACTATTTTGTCCCTTGTTACATGACTCTTCTGTTGCACCTTTAAACTGCAACATGCCACTAAACTACTCTGATGGTCTCACAGGACAGATGTAGAGGCTGCAACCCTGTGTGAATGGGATTGATGGACCACATTAAACTCTGAGCTTCATCCTGCTTAAATGCTTTTGCGCTTTAAATCTTTTCTGCGATATCACTGTTGGAAGACAACAGACTGTAGATTTATCCATGAGATTGTTGGATTGTCATCTGAACTGTATATTTGGAGGATATGTGCGGTAACAGCCATCGTGTGTCTATTTATTTTATTGAATGCACGGGTGGAAACAAAGATGAGATTTCTTTGTTTACCTCGGCACATCTCCCAAAGGTCTGTTTAAATGTCCACCGTTCTCCGCTAACCCTCCTTACTCTTGACTAAGATGTGATTGTTTTAATGCACAAAAATTTGGATGTTGTAATTACCATTTGCACAAACAAGACAGCGACTTCATTGATATGCTGCCGCTGATAAGGCAAGAGCTTGGCAGCGAGACAATGGCTGAGGCCACCAGGGGCTCGCCAGCACCAGGGACACGGGACCGTCCTGCCTCCTCCGTCAATGCAGACGACCAACAAAAGCGGCCTGTCATTCACAGCACACTAGCGTTTTTAATTAATTTTCAGTCAGCTCTCCTCGGAGTGCTTGTGTAGTGATTTGACCCCCAGATCTGCTCATGAATGTAGCTTTCTCCTCAGCCCTGGCTGTCAGAAGGTCAGCAGTGCAGGCTCCCTGAGCAGGAGCCGAATTTCCTATGCTCCTGGACTCAGGAGGCTGTGACCATTGTCCTAACCAGGAGAGTGCATGTGTTTGAGAATATGGATGTGATAGAGGTCAGTAAGGGAAATGGCAATTTAGTTGGACTTGTATGAAAGCATGCTAATCAAGCCTGAATATCAAGGCTGTGTGTTGTGCTCAGCAGTATGTGACCCTTATTTTGGCAGTTGCCATGGTAATTTTCTTTATCATGGCTTTAACATGACATAACCTAACACAACCTATTAGGCTTTAGAAAGACATAATGTATTGTCACCTCCTCGCATTGCATTAAGACTCCGCAGTGAATAGTTTAGTGCCCCTCTCGCTCACTATGCACAACTACAAATCTGGGCGGCCTGTGGATAAGCCGGATCAGAGTTGATCAAATTGCTGTTGTCTTAAAGCCATTCCGATTTGGATTAATCTACAGGAGTGGTCACACCCCCCTGGTCTGTAAATCTATAGGTCCTTATGTTTCCCTCTTGGACCCCCACCAGGCTTTCTGATCTGCCTGGGCTTTGGAGGATGAAAGGAAATGGGACTAGTTATTTTTGTTGAATGTGCCAACTGTGTTCAAGGAGGCTTTTTAAATAAATGCCCTTGACCTATTCCTAGGTTTATCCCAGTCGTCTTGTTACCCCTCTTTTGTCTCCGTAGGGGGCTAAATTTAGTCTGATTAACTAATGGCTACGATGTTGTTAGAAATGGAGGTTTTTGGTGACTGCAGAGCTGTCTTCAAAGCCTTGTCATCATGTGGGTTGCTTTCTAGGACGAGATTAAATCTGTAGTCCACCTGATCTGCTCACTAATGGCTATTCAAAATATGTTTTGATCTTCACTTTTTTTACTTTTATTCCATGTTCTTCCTTCTTTCTAAAGCTGATCTCCAGACTGAAACTAAATTAAAAGAAAATATCTACTGAAAATTGATTTAGTCTAGGATCAGATTTAACCCAGTTTTTGTAGAAAAGATTAAAAATCATGGGTACAATTTTGGCTAATCTAGGATGGCATTATTTCAGCAAGCTTTTGAATCTGGCCCTTGTGGCTGTGTAAGATGTCCTCTGGTCTCTAAAAGCATTAGATCTAATGGTGGACCATTTTGCTCACAATTAATAGAGCTCCCCAAGAGACCAGGAGCCTATAGACTTGTGGAAATACTGTAGCAGCCTTCAGGCAGCTGGCTAGATGTGACTTTCTTCCCCGTCACTCACATTTGTCGTAATGGCACGAGAGCCTCACTGGCTATTCCCCAATGCTGTGTGTATGCATGAGTGTGTGTGAGCCCACTGCCCCAAGCATGTCTCATTTCAAAGTGCTGTCACTCCCTGCTTCCTGGCATCTATTAACACCCACCATTATCATGCTAATCTACATTGTATGATTACATAAAGTAATTTATGCACAGTTCTATTCCATGGCTGCACAGGGATGCGTGCTTCTATTGTTGAATGCTTTAAAAAGAACATCTTATGATCATCCGACTCGTTTTATAGTCTCTTCTTCTATGAATCTGTTTCGCTTTCTTGCACTTTTCACACTTGTTTGTTTTTTACTTTATCAACAAAATTTGTGAAAGCTCTCAGAAAGATTTGAAGGCCTCTGCCTACTGAGAAAATAATAGCTAGAATCGTCGACTGAGCCATGCTGCTTTGTTCATGAAGAGACGATGAGTTGAGATCACTTTCCTCACAGTCCTCGTTAGCTCCATATCGGAAATGGTAAGAATGTGTTTTGTGTTGAAAGCAGAGGGCAAGAGATGAGCTCTCTTCCTCATTTATTCACAGCTAGTGGAGTAATTAGGAATGCAGAGGGCTGTTAAATTAAAACTGAATTGCACTTATTAACATTTTAACTACCAACCCCACCCTCTTTAGACACTAAACAAGGACAGTTTCAGCTCTAATATGCCTGAAGAATCCCGCTGAGGGGACTCTTTATGTATCTCTAAAACAAAGACGTTCTTTAAAGTAAGATCTCCCTTTTGTTTAAACAACCAAGCATTTAACATTCAGTGTAATATGCGAAGGCTTCCTCCATGCTGTCAGGAGACGCACCACCAGAGCTTCTCAAACTCTTTGGTTAATGGAACACTATTTGTGGTCAGATTGGAAAGCTAATGGTGGTCCCTTTGAGGGTAACTCTCCAAATTAAATAGCATGGATTCACATCTGTCAGACAAAACCAGGAGGCTCTTTGTAATCAATGACCCAAACCAAGAGAGGCTCCACGGGGGGCGCCTCCGCTATGATGGCAGCAAGCATAAGGAGCCACCAGGGATGGAGGCAGCTCACCTGCACTAACAGCCACTGTGTTGGGCTTGTGGAGCAAGCTAGAACCTGGGAGGGAGCACCAGCAGGGTTAATGTACATTTATAGAACAGGTCAAACTACTTAAGCCAGGCACTGATTTATAATGCAGGAGTGCAATGTGACTAAACTGTAAAGGGAATTCTTGTTTTTCTGTGCAAACATTGCCGTCGGTGTTGTGTTAAAATGTTGAACCCCATTAATTTTATCACTCCCCCTCTCTTGTTTCTCTACGTCTTTAAATTTTGTTTGGAGGAGAGACTAGCAAGGCCTCCCGCTGTTCTGGAGAATTTCCTCTCGTTGTTAATTTTCCCTGCTCCATATGGCGCCACAGACACTTCACCTGCAGGCTGTAGCAGGCCGCGCGGCAGCCAGCAGACATCCTCGGGCTCAGGCTGTCATTTACACAGGCCTGTGCATCTGTCTGAGCAGAACAGAACACAACAGAACAGAGACAGCCCTTCCCTTCACCTCACAGCCTGAGTCCGGCACCATCCACCTGATAAAATCAGATGCTATTTCTGAAATACATTGAAACACAAAGGCGGTGGCAGGTTAAGACAAGACTCCCGTCATGCAAATGGCTCACGTCCTCACTACCAGTTTGGAAAAGTCAAGCTGGAAAATAGCCAGAGAAGTCATGCCAAATGTGTATGTGTGCATGTGTGTGTCTGTCAGTCTGTCTTTGAGAGTGTGCGTGCATGTGTGCACATGAGTGTGTGTGTGTGTGTGTGTGTGTGTGTTTTCAGGGGACTTGAAGTTTGCCTATGGCAGAGCCATGGAAGAGAGGGTTTCATCCTGGCTTGTCATTGATTAGAGAAGGGTCTTTAATTCCATCCCACCCCATGTTGTGATTCATTTGCATTCTGTGTCAGGAGGTAATGGAGTTTTGCTCGACGGTTTGCTCTGAAAATCTTGAAGATGTGGTCTAATGTGCATGCAGCCGCTAGCAAAGAGCTCTCTGATTTATTATGTCTCTTGTGTTAGCTCATTTTTTTCCCTTCTTCCTTGTCTTGGGGTAGGACTATGTGCTTTCAAATGGTTTGGAGAGAGGAGAGGTGCAAACACTGTGAAGACTCCCAAGATATTTGTCATAATTATTATTCTGCAGACTAGATTTAGATGAAATTTCTACTAGAACTGTAGTTTTCTGTTCAGTTTACAACCACCTTATGTGTTCAGCAAACATATTATTCTCTGCATTATTTAGACAAAAGCTGTATATTTGACAATTATTTTACAACAATTTGTCTATTGTGAGATTTCAGATGTTGTTGTTGTTGATGTATGTTTCAAGTCACAAAGATTTATAATTAAAAATAAGAAAATGCCTCACCACTTTGGTCAAATTTATTTCACTATTTTTCAAAACATAAATACAAAGTGTTTAAGTAAAGTAAAGATCTCTTAACTGGCCTCATTGGTAATTTGATTTTACATTATTCATTACTATTTCAGTTATACAAGTTTAAGTCATTATAAAAGTATTGTGTAAGTGGGCATACTTTGATAATTATAGAGAGACTCAGAGTCTTTAAATACAAATTTTCTCCAGTAAAGGCTGTGAGCACTCACTGTCCCTTTTTCATTCCAGCAAGTGCCCTTATTTTCCATGAATCTTAAGTTTCCTGTTCACAGAGGTCTGATTTTCCCATTATGTCTGAGATGAGATATGAGGTTAGGGGAAGCTACTGGTGGGGCTGGATTGGCTGTGGATTGGTGAGTCGGGTTGGTTTTCTGAGCAAAGTTGGGAAAATGTGGTGATAAAATTTGTCAACCTCTGGGGGAGGCCGTGTTCAGGGTCACGGCTAAATCTGTGCGCCGCGGGCAAAAGGCTAGCCCATAATTCCAGCACAGACGAGCGGAGAGCTGACCTCAGTACAGCTGAGGCCAAGCCACACTGATTTCTGCCCACCTGCAGGATCGTCAGTGGGATAACAATGAAGGCAAGAGGAGATATGGGGGGGGTCTCTGTCTCTCTCTCTTTCTCTCTCTCTCTCTCTCTCTCTCTCTCTCTTTCTCTTCTTCTCCCCCTTTCTTTTGGCCAGTCTGTGGAGACACCTGAATGTCCTTGCACACTGACCGTCTCCCTGCTTTTCTTCATTTCTCCTCAAAAGAATATGGCTGTTCACATAACTGTGCCGCTTTTGAAATAGTAAATGGAATTTTCAAGGCATCCTTACAAATACTTAGTCGGTCAAAGAAGTAACCCAATAAATATCTAAAAATAACAAGAATTGCACTCTTATAGTTGCTATCCATTTTAATCCACATATTGATTTTCTATTATGTTAAAGTGTTGCATCAACATGCAATCATGTTAATACATCTTACCTATTGTGAGTCATGGCTCATTCAACTGATAAATATGTAAATTAAAATGTTTTATAGTTGATAGCCAACATTAATCTCATTTGGATGTCTTAAACCAAATTAAATGAGAAAGTGTAGCACATAGCAGTTTGAAAAGTGTGCCGTGAATTCATCTCTGAATTAAAAAGGAAATGAGCAGGGGACAGAACTCGCTTTTTTTATTACAAATGTTAATGAAAAATGTTATTGACTTGAACAAATGGAGAATACACCTGGAAATGTATATTAAAACCCCTTTCCAATTTCTCTCTCTGTGTAGTTTGCAATTATAGTTATTTCAGCAATAGTGGGGGAATTAATTTTGCGTGCAGACTGATAATGTTACCAGTGTAAGAAGAATGGATATTGTGTTGGATAGGGGGTCTCTAGGTATTTACAAGGAGTGGAGAGAGCAAAGCTTTATTTAATTGAAAGAATGAATCAATAACAGCTGTAGTGCTTTGTCAGAGAAGGCCTTGCGAAATGAGCAAGTAATTTACTGTGGACAAGCCGAGGCCCAGTGGATAGCTGATTGAAGGAGTGTATTCTCGATGTAAGATCATCAAGTGTAGCTATAGACGCAGGTGGGGAATTTTAAAAACCTTAACTGCAAGGACAAGCACTTCCATGGGTGGTTAGCTTCAGTGCTGAGAAGTGAAAGGAATTTGTCTCTTCTTCTTTTCTCCCTGACAATGACAGAAACACTGGATGTTTCTTTGTCACTTGTCGTATCTAGAAGTGCAAAAATGTCTTTTAAATCCATAATTAAGAATAGGAACTTTCAACACGTCCTTTCCACTGTCAAATGATCCATTTTGATACAGCTATTAAAAGTAAGCCAACAATCCTTCAGTTTGTGTAGGTTTCAGAACTTTGTAACTTGTATTTGTAACTTTGCAGAAACTCTTAAGAGAAGGTCTTCAACTGTGCGTCAGTGGAGACAGAATTGGCTTTTCTTCACTACTTACATCTTAAAATCCAGTTTTTCATTGCTGCTGGATGTTGGTAAATGTTTTCTCAGATCTCACTTATGCATCATTGCTCTCACGCCATCACCGAGATCCTTCTTTTTTTTTAAATCAATCTTTAAGGTAAATTTGTCTCTGTGCACACTGGCAGCCATCCCAGTATGTAAATTCTTGTGCTAATTCACAACATGATTTCATTTCAACTTCGAAGCAAATGAGATTTTAATTGAAAATGAGATCTTTCATAGAGTCTCTCACTGGAGATGTGCGGCAGGGGGAATGATACTTTTCACAGATTGTTTTAAGAGACAAGGAGACTTTTTTTCTTCTTCCAAGCCATTTACCAAAAGATTGTACGTTCTCTCAGCCCGCCATTTCCCTACAACCTGCAGGTTAGTGAAAATGCACTGTGAAATTAACATTGTGCTTCAGCTCCTCGTCCGTATGAAGAGGCAGGCTATTAACATTTGTGTATTTTCATTATGTTAATGGTGTTAACACATGCCCACAGATTGCCACCAGTGGTGCAGTAATTTTGTCTTGCTGATCATAAAGTGTCCGAGTGGGTCATTTTGATTATGACACGCTAATTACATATTGCCTTTCCCCTCTGTGTATTCTTCCCCCCCCAAAAAAAACTCAGACAGACCTACAGTCTTTAATGGTAAGCTTTTATGAGTTGGAGGAAAGAAAATAGCAGAAAAAGATCTCTGCCTATGTTCCTGACGGCTATGTTGCATGCATGCTTCACTGCTTCCCTTTAAACTTCCTAAATTGTGTTTCACAATAAATAGATGCCCAAGCCTTTAACTGCCAGTATTAGATTAGATACCATTAGATGTAATAGAAAATTCTCTCCCTGTAATATTTTCATAAGAGTTTGAGGCATTTGATTAATCTGACCACATTTTATTGCATTAATGATTTTTTTTCCTTTCCACTCTGCTGTAAAGACATTGTATACAGGCTAATGCTGTTTTCTCTCTCCCCTCTCTGCTCACTCTCATTCATCCTCAGCCGTTATTGCAATGCATTGTTGATGAGGTGAGTCGGCGTCTTATGTGCTTTCACTCCTAAAGTCATTCCTAATGGAGTGGAAACCTTATATTTTGTTTCCTAATGAAGCACAGGAGTGGCAGACAGCTCCGGTTGGGCTGTCCTATGGCTGCCTGCAGGTTGAAGCCACCGGCCCGAGCCAAGCTGCTCTGAGGGAGCCAGCAGGGGATGTAGGGCCAGGGCAGCAGACAAGCATTCACATGAACATATACACAGGATGTAGCAAATCTGTGGACAAAAATCTAAATATACACAGTGGTGGAGGAAGTACTCAGATCTGTTACTTAAACCTCCTACAATGAGTTTTTAACTGGATATGAAACCCAATACTAAGATTAATAACTAATACTACTACCTCTAAATGACCTACATAAGCACACAAGACCATCAGCAAGAACACTGGCTATTTCTATATATTTACAGTATTCTTAATGCTTGCCACTGGGTCGGATTCAGTTGGATTCACCTTGAAATCACTGAAATGAGGCAGAGGAAACACTACATTCTGTTCTACATCTGTTCAGTAGATGCTATTGTGTTTGCCTCAACTTCTAAATACTTATTTTTTTCTTTTAGGCCATAAGGTTGATGACTTCACTGATCCCCAGCCTGGCTTTTTTTAAAGGATGACAGGACTTCTAAAGGTCATTAATCAGCATATCTTCTTAGTTTAATCCATACAAAAACTGTAAAACGTGTAAAAAAACAACAACAAAAAACCCCCCAACAAATTACGGTTTTAAACTTTAGAGGCAGTACTATCTACTGGGAGTCTGGCTCTTGCCTTTGGAGAAAGTCTTCATGCCAAGCTAAGCTAACCAGTTGCTAGTTGTAGCTTCGTATTTAGGCCCTACATATTGGACACATGAGTGGTAGAAATCCTCTCGTGAAAGGATGCAAGGATATTTCCCAGTTTTTTTTTTATTATTCCTTTCATCTGCAATGCAAACCAGTTGCAATAGCTGTCAGCTGTCAGGAGTAAAGAATATAATATCTCCATCGTAAGGTGAATTAAAGTACAAATGGCAAGATGTCAGTACTCCAGTAACTACAGTTATCTCTAAATTGTTCTCAACTTGAGTAAATATACTTAGTTACATTTCACCACTGAAAAGAGACAGCAGCATTTTCACAGCACAAAAAAAACTGGCACTGTAGCTGTAACCAGTGTTACAGTGCTATTTTCTGACTAAAATTATCCCCTTTAATCAGCAAAAAAATGTGAGGATTTGATGGCCCCATTCACTGCTTTTAGCTCCATTTAACCAGAACCTGAAGTGATAGGTCTGTGCACTGAGAGTCCATGGAAAACTATCGGAGCTATTCTGAGCTGAGGTTTCACAGCAAGGTCACTTTTAAAACAAAATGTCTCCTCCGCTATCTAGGTCACAGCACATTCTGTTACTTTCTCCGAAACTTCCTTTCTTCCCTCCTTCCTTCCTGCCACAGCTTATAATTAAACACACACAATTATCCCAAATTTAATGGGATTTCAGAACCAGGCTTTTATTTAAGAGGTAATGAATAATATTTTAATTGCATATGTAACTGTGAGATCGAAATGTGCTTCTCTCATCACGTGTAATTACTACGCCACATATTTCTACTGTGATACTCTCAGAATGCGATCAATAGGCCTAGCTGATGAGTGTCTTTTTTTTTTTTTTATCTATTATTAAGGTCACTGTTTAACGCACATTAACATGAGAAGAACTCCCACTCAGAGTATGTGCTTCACCACTGGTGATGCACATACTTTGAGTGATTCAAAATGATCATCTGTCAAATTAGTCTCTGTGGTCCTCTGATTGGACGACTGAATGATTGAGGCAGCTTGTATGTGAAAGGGCTGAGATGTTGCCCATATGAGCCTATTTGATGAAGGTCAGACAGACCAAAACATAGTAGTAATAGAAATAAAAATTCAACAGTAAGCAAGACTGAATGTGCCTTCAAACACTCACGTGCGCAGAGGGTTTTTTTTTTATATATATTTTGGACGATTACTAATTGTGAAATGATCCAGTAGGGAAAAGCATGAACATGAAAGGCATGAGCACACTTAAAACATATGGACAGTGTCCTATTGTTTATTGATGTCTGTAATTAATGATATAATGCATGCCACTAAAGTAGTTTGACCTCTGAACCGATCATTATTCAGAGTGTAGCAGCATCAATCAAACTGTGCTTTTCTCAGATCTATTTTTGTACACCCCCTCAGGGACAGACGGGGCACCCACTGTATCCTCATTTGTATTCAGCTGACCAAGGCCTTAGTATGAATGATTTAAAAGTCTGAATCAGACATAGATGTGAGGCAGTAATGTGAGATTTTACAAGCTGCTGCTGAAGTTCATAAAGACTGCAGCGTCTGCTTTGCTGCCTCAAACTAAAAAAAAAGTCATTTTCTTTATAGGACTTTAGTGTATTTACTGATTCTTTCTCTTTGAATTCCACCACAGAAACGACATGTATTTACTCGTCTTTGGGAGATGTAGTTTTCTGGTCCAGTTACTCACCCTCTCCACATCATAATGAGCATATGAACGTCTGCCTTTTGGATGGAGTGCTGGCCAGATTGTTTGGGCTATCTGGAAGGAGCGACATGCATCGCTGCCCAGCCTGAGGTTTAGAGGTGATGTGTGGTGTTGATGTCCCACTCCACCAAGCATCCCATGCTCTCCTCAGGATGGGTGTATTAGAATAAGTCATTCCATTGTTAATTTAAATGGCTTAATACATCACTCTAAGGTAACAGAGTGATGTGAGCAGCAGAGGGAGAGAGTATGAGACAGAGAGATGCCAAGGGGTGTTTCTTTAATATCAAATGAAATTGAATCCTGCATTACCTCACTTGTGCCGTTTCTCAAGCAGCTCTCAGGCTATTAATGGAAAGCTGTAACAGGATTGGTTCAGTCTTTCGGTTCTTTAATTTCACCGCAGCTCCCAGATGTTAGGTCTTTGTCTCATTGCCGATCCCTGGCTGATCTATGGTGTTGTCTTTATCCTGCCTGCAGTCCATTGTGGCTCTGTGTTGTGTTATTGGGTCAGGTGAATCTATCAAGGACGGAGAGTTGGGCAGTTCACACACCAGGGGGATAATTACAGGGTGATTGGTGTCCTCACGCTCTCTGCTCTCACTATCTTTGTCTCCTCTGTGTTAGTCTCACCCTTACATAAACGCACACAGCAGGTCTGGCACTGGAAGTCGACCAAAAAAGCCGCTCAGTCCCGGGATCCCGGCCCTCTTACCTGTTCGATCTCCGGGGCCCGTTTTGAACAGCTGTGTTTGTTTGATAGAAAACATGTGCACCATTGTTTACAGATGTTTGTGGACTTATTTACACCAGCGGATTGACTGGAACTCAGGAGACAGCAGACTTTAATTCTCATCAACCACATCTACTGCTATTATTAACCTAACCTCCTCCCATAGACAATTCATCACAGTTACCTTCCAATCTCACACTTTTTCTATCTCACTCAGCCCCGAATCCTCTCATCTACATGTCCTTTCTGGGTCATAATGACACACTCTCGCAAGCTGCTGTTCAAGTTCACATAGAGGGAACACCAGTTGAATTAATTACTATGTAAAACCAGTTCCACTTTTGACCCTTAAAGGAATATTCTGACATTTTGGGAAAAACCCCACATTTGCTTTCCTGCTGAGATTTGGCTTATTCGAGCTATACCATTCTCATGTGTGTCCTTTAAATATGAAGCTACAGCCGGGAGATGATATGCTTAGCATGAAGAGTAGAAACAGCGAGCCTGGCTCTATCCAAAGGTAATAATATCCACTGTGTGTGGTCTAATTCTTGGCCAGGCATAATGACTTCCTTTCTTTATCTCTATTCTTCCTGGACTTTCCCCTCAATAGTCACAACTTGTCAACAAACAAACGAGGTGCTGGCATATTTGTTTAGCTTTTGACAGAGCCAGGTTATTTGCCTAATGCTGCTTCTCTCAACTCTCAAAGGACTACTGCAACCTGCAAGGTGAAGGTCATCTGACTGACGAAGACAACCAAAGGTAAGCTTTTTCTTTAACTTACTGGCTTGTCTACTTGTAGCTGTAGCTAAGTTAATTAGTGAAAAAACACATAATAAAACCGTCCCTGAAAAATTTATAAAACTGTACCAAAGGGGAAAATGTTGCAAAGCGTGTTAACCAACGTGTCACGTTTCTTTATTCATTCACCAGTTTTTTGAAAAAGCACTCTCTTATCACCACATTTTGAATGTAATCAATGGAAAAATGTTTAAATGTGAAAACGATTGCAAGAGAAAAAGACTTGTAGCAAGCCGGTCTCCCTCCAAAATATATATCCATTCATTACGCAAACATCATTTCAGATTTTAAAATCTTTTCTGTTTCGCAAACTGTTCCTCACATTTTTCAATGTGTGGGTCTGTCACCCAGCAAAAGACTTCCACGAACTCTATTCATAATGCCTGGCTGCAAGCATAATGAAGATGGAACACCTCAAAGCTATTGAACAACTTAATTTTCAAATATCAGTTCATGCTGAAATATATCCTTTGTAACATGAAAAAAACACCACTGTCAAACCCACAGCCAGGGTGGCCAAAATAACCTGCAGATGATATATATTTATTATATATTTTCTTTAATTAAGTTGGTTTGTTTTCTATTGCAGCTGCCAGTAAACATTCTAGTAGGTTAGCTTGCTAGCTGTTGTGTTGGCTATCCCTTTTGGATAGGGCAGGTCGTAGTGGTCTGTTAAGAATCTCTCATTTCCAGTCTTTATGCTAAGCTAAGTTAACCAGCCGCACATGAGAGAGTGGTGTAAATTTTCTAATCTCTCGGAAATCAGATGTGTTTTTCCCAAAACTCAAAATGTTAAACAGTAGATCTTTAGTCCCATATATGTTGGGTACACCTTGTATTTCTTAGATGTGTTTGTTTTTGAAAGTTTGTAACCTTGAAAGTGAAGTTTTATGAAGCGGGAGGGGAGGGCTTTTATTTGTTTGTTAGTTTGTTTCCCCCAATCCCTGGTGCTGACAAGTATGTTGCACACCCTCTCACCTGCATGTGATCTTGATGGAAATCTCTGGTCTTCTGTTCACACACGCACGCACAGAGCCCCAGCTATTTGCACTTCCTGACTTTGAAAGCTGTCAGCAGAGCAACATCGGGCTGTTTCAGTACTCTGGACAGTTCCTCCACAGAGACCTGCAGAGTGTTCAAACCGGAGGCTCTCACCTCACCCCGAAGACTGACTGGGGACAGCAAGAGTCCAGCGCTGAGATTTGCCACTTGCAGACTGTTGTGTGTGTACGTGTGTACGTGTGTATGTGTGTATGTGTGTGTGTGTGTGTGTGTGTGTGTGTGCAGATGAGACCACTGAGTCACCCAGCCCTTCCCCCACATACGCATATCATCCACCCAGAGCCATTCTATCTGTATGGAAATTTGGGCTCCACAGCTGGAATCCCACAAAGCACTGTCATCTACTAATAGTTATTATCTCTTTGGCCTGCTCCCTCACAAAAACCCTGCAATACAAACACATCACATCTTTATGGTAATGCCCTACAATACAGCCCCAAGCTATGGTGCATAGACCTTTGTTATCATTACGATAATTCCCATTCTTACTTGACTCCTCATTACACCATTGAAACTGCTCGGGGTTGGATATAGACAAATTCCTGCATCTTTCTTTATTACACTGTAGAATACAGTGTTGATACACAAAACTTAAACTCCCTAAATACTCTGTAAACATAGTGAGGCAGTCGGTATAATGACAATTAAGCATTGGAGTTGTCATTGTGAATTAGCAGTAGAGAGGCTTATTTGTTGATAATAAGGTACTAAATACTAAACAAAATAATGAATACTAAATGAGTCAATACATCAATAATAAGACAGTAGGATTTTATTATTTGTTTTTACAAAACTCTGGTATAATTTTGTTTAAATTGTAATTAAACAAAATGAGACCTTGTGTGAAGAGTTTTGTCTGGTCTAACAATGTGAAACAAAATTCATTCATTTAATACAAATTTGACTATTTAATATATGTAAGCTTGTGTAGGCTTCATTTGTCCATGGTGATATATATCGACATCAGAAAAATATTATTTTGGTGATGATTTCATCCTCATGGCCTCATCTTCTTCTTCTGATGTACAGAAAAGGATTAAGGCCACATGTGAAAAAGATATTTGAGTTCTGAGTTTAAAGTAAGAATTTAGATTCTTTGATTTTAATTTTTTTTTTTTACATTAAACTCAAGCTCAAAATTTGTCACATGTGGCTCTATTTTCTTGTCAGATTTTTCACAATCAATTCAAAAGAAGAGCAGGTGATTTACTATACATGTATGCCATGATAAGCTTAGGGTCAGCTCTACATAACAAGCAAGGCACAGAGAGACACGGACCTTGCCGTGGCTGCTCGTGTCCTTGCGTCTCTCCATGAATGCCCGCACAAGGCCTCGGATTACAAAAAAGTAATTGCGGAGTGATTGGCACAGCTTGTCCCGTGCAGCCTGTGTCCCACACTTGAAGGCCCTCCTCGGAGCACCCTCATTGTCACACAGCCTTTTAGCACCTTTGTTCCTCCCTTCCCCTAGGACCTCACAGCTCACCATTGGCAGATGAGTCCCTGCCTGTGACAAAAGGGTCCCTGTGCTCAGCCTCATTTGATGCAGTGATGAACTCACCCTCCCACCCCCCCACCCCTGCCTCACTCACTCACTCACTCACACACATATTGCACACCACCTCCTGCCAGAAGAAATGTTCCGTTTAGCGGCGGAGGATGTGGAGGTCAGGACCCAGGGGTGGGCTTTTAGGAGACAGATAAACATCAGAGCAGGAGTGAAGTGATGTCTTGTTTACACATTAGCAACCATTTAGCAAGTCTCACTGTTTTCACTGTGTCTCTCCGGTGGCCTCACAAACAGCTGATGTTTGTCTTTTGTTGTCTTTCCAGCTCAGAGTCCACTCAGGATCAACACTGTGCCTAGCGGTGAATGATTTGAACAATCTGAGCCGATCTTGATTAGGATCTGTGCTGCTATAACTGACATTTAGTCAGTTAAAATAAGTCATGTATCGTATCCAGTTTCTAATAAATGACTGTGACTCATCCAGTTATAGAGAGCATATTGGAAAGATCAGAATAATTAGCCAGCAGCTCTTTTTTCCTGTGATTGTCATCAAACTGTCTCTCCACATTTTGCTCTGCTCTTACCCCTCCACTGTTAATTTTTGTGATACCCAATCAGGCAAACATACACACACACACACACGAAATAAGCAAACAAACATACAGTCATAAGGTCAACAGACAAACACCACCACACACAATTTTAAGGTTTAGAGAGCATCTTGTGATTGGTATGAAAATTATTTAAGAGTAATTAGTGCGCAGTATGATTGGTCAAAGTACTTTGAGATTAATTCCCCAGCAGCTAGTTGAAATTAGCACAGCTTTGTAGCAATTTCAAAAAGGGATAGCATTACTGAAATTAGTCCTGCAACATGGTTTACTGCAGCTCCACACCCCTCTCTTGATGTCTCACCTGGGTGACGGCAGCCTGTGCAGGTGGCTGGCCCACGCCAGGCCCCACGGTGACATTCATGGCGCCTG
>NW_023339762.1:14823791-14832062 GCF_004916995.1 Morone saxatilis | reverse complement strand
GACAGCGGAGCAGAGAGAGAGAGAGAGGAGCACAGTGAGCAGGAGGGAGGCGGTGCTGCACGGACAACTGCGTCCCACTCCTAACGCAAACATCCTCGCATCCACCAGCACAGACTATACTTCTTACCGCTCCGACTTTCACTTGATCACAGCTTTCTCGTTCACGACGGAGGGGAGCTGCGCCGACATTAAAGGTGAGTTTTTTTTGGGGTGGAAGTGATTTCGACAGTTTGTGTTTGTGGCATGACCTCAATACATCCGTCACAGCGTTTTGTTTTTACGCGCAGTCTGTTGAAATTATAACATGAAATTATTTAGAATTTAAAGCTGCAGACAGTCGTGTGTTGTAGCATTAAAAAAAAGCTCCAGGCAAATAAAATTAAGTGGAGTTTGTACATCACCAATATGTCACAAACATAATTCTTAATCAGATTTTATGATTTTATTCTTAAGGGTTCTTAAAAATAAAAATTATGTTCATGCAACTTTATTAAAACTGGGCCTGTAATTGTCTGTCCTGTCTGTGTTTAGCAGGTTAAACTGCTATGAAACTAGAATGCGGTGTTAAATACTTATTACAGCTCTACTTGAGGCTGTTATTGCTTTGCCATAAACTCACATATTAACGTCAAACGTCGTCTCTGCAGCTTCCAGGCCTCCAAGGATGGACTCCATACCTGCGGGGCGAGACTCCAGCTCCTCGCCAAGCTCCAAACAAGAACTTTCCTACCCGACCTCCAAGAACCTGAAGCCCAACCAGGTCGGAGAGACTGTGCTGTACGGAATACCGATCGTGTCTTTGGTGATAGATGGCCAGGAGAGACTTTGCCTTGCACAGATATCTAACACCCTGTTGAAGAATTACAGCTATAACGAGATACACAACCGGCGTGTGGCGCTGGGGATCACCTGCGTCCAGTGCACTCCTGTCCAACTGGAGATCCTGCGGAGAGCCGGGGCGATGCCAATCTCCTCCAGGCGCTGCGGGATGATCACTAAACGAGAGGCCGAGAGACTTTGTAAGTCGTTCCTAGGAGCTCATTCGCCTCCTAAACTTCCAGAAAATTTTGCCTTCGATGTGTCCCACGAATGCGCCTGGGGGAGTCGAGGCAACTTCATCCCGGCCAGATACAACAGCTCCAGGGCCAAGTGCATCAAGTGCTCCTATTGCAACATGTATTTTTCTCCAAATAAATTCATATTTCATTCGCATCGCACGCCAGAGTCCAAGTACACGCAGCCAGATGCAGCTAACTTCAATTCTTGGAGGCGGCATCTCAAATTATCAGATAAAGGCAGCCAGACAGATATATTACACGCATGGGAAGACGTGAAGGCCATGTTCAATGGGGGCAGTCGCAAGAGGACGCTGCCATGCAGTGGGTCGTCTTCCAGCTCTCCGTTAAAACCACAAGGACCCAACCGTCCCCGAGACTCACCCGAGGTACCTGCAAAAATCCTCAGCTGCGAGGACAACCGGGGCGGCATGGCGAGCACGCGCAGCTACCCGGTCATCCCCGTGCCCAGTAAAGGCTTCGGGATGCTGCAAAAGATCCCGCCGCCACTCTTCCCTCATCCTTACGGGTTCCCAGCTTTCGGCCTGTGCCAGAAGAAAGATGACAGTATGATGGGAGAGCAGAGCAAAGCAGGCCTCCCGGGCGTCCTGTGGCCTGGTACCAAGGACAGCGCCTATCACACCTTCCCCATGTTCTGGCCCGCAGCGGGCGCGCTGCCCATGCCTCCGTACCCCCAGACTCAGCACAAACCCCCACCAGAGCTGCTGTGTCCTCCCAGACAGACCGACATGGACATATCTGAGCACAGCGACCGGAGCACCAACACGTCAAAAGACAGCATGGTCGAAAACGAGCGCTGCTCCAGCACCCAGTCCACGCGTAACGAAGACGATAAGTCCGGGGACGAGGCGAGGCCGCTGGAAGGGATGACCCTTGCGCCCCGGAAGATCAGCTACGTCTCCGCGTTCAGACCCGTTATTAAAGATGCTGACTGTATCGCCAAGCTTTACGGCAACAGGGGCGCTTACAACGGGTGTCGCACCGGCTATTTATCGCCCGATTTTTTAAGCGAGAGCTCGAGCTATCGGTCCATGTCCCCCTGCGTGGACAGCGAGGGCGAGCCGGACGTGGACGTGGAGACGAATAAAACACCAGAGGAGGAGGAGGACTCCCGGCCTCTGTCCTCGGTGTGTCCTCGGACTCCTCCCGGCTTGGCTCACAGTGTTTCACCAAACGACTCAGACTCCAAGGCCATGCAGGAGAGCAGCCTGGTTGACTCCCAGAAAATGAGTCTACACGTGGTCCAGTCCTCTGAAAGAGAACTGCAGGACAAGCAGTTATCAGAGACCCACATAGCTGCGTCTTTTACCGAAGTGAGTGACTTATAAGTGAGAAACACTGGCGATAATTCAAGCTGTAATATTTCACTAAAGTTTGTCTTCAAATGGGTTTCTTTTTCCTTGGCTTGTGTGTATTTTTAAACAGATAAATCTCTGTGTTCTTGTGGGGGAAATGTGTCCACTGTGCAACAAACAGCATGTCCACAACATTTAGGGGGGGGGGGCATAAATCATTATTTTAAATAAAAACTATATACACTTGAACTTAGAGTATATTTTCACTCATTAATTATACATTTTATTTGAATAAATTATACTTATTTTACAAAACCTTCTGTAATTTTAAGAGCTCAAAGAAGTGGTGATTCTTTCTTCTGTAGGTGTACACACCGGAGAGGGGTGAGCTGCAACAAAGGAGCAGTGCGTATCAGTTCAGACCTGCGAATTACCAGACTGGAGTACTTACAACAAATGGTTAGACATGTTTTTCTGCTTTTGTTAAAAAATTTAGATGTCAAAAAAAAAACAAAAAAAAAAAACAGATTTTTTTTTAAAAAGAGGGGAGAAATTACAGCGATTTATTTTCTCTTAAGATGAGAGTTCAAGTAAAGAAGAGCCGTCGTCCACAGTGGAGGAGATCGAAACGAAATCTTTTAATGAACAAAGCAGCGAGGAGATCCAGCGAGAGCCCGATGAGGGTAAGTTACACCGAGGTCAGCGAATAGGTTTGTGTGTGTGTGTGTGTGTTATAAGCTCTGCTATAAGAGATACGGGTCTACTTTTTTTTTCTTTTTTGTAGAAATATAATTTATTTTCTGTGTATTTAGGCGAGGACGCGTCAGCCAGAGCTCTGCCAGCACAAAGAGCCATAGAAAGTCTGGCAAAAGGTAAGACGGTGTCTTACTGTTAGATAAAATGATTGACAGATAACAAGGCTTGTGAAAAACATTATTATTATTATATATTTGTATTATTTATTATTATTATAATGACTCAAATTAGACTAGATAATAGGCCTACTTAACACTTTACTTAATTTCTCACTGAATTTAAACTAAATGACAAATTAATTTTATTTATTTATTTTTTTGACCCCAGACCAGAGAAAGACCTGCTCTGAATTGTCAGAGTACACTATGATGATGATGATGATGATGATGATGATAATAATGGTGTCCTCATCATTGTCATTAAAAATAGAAAACTTGAAGGAAGCTGATACAAACGCCTGTTACCTTTCCCCCCTGAAACATCCTCTATTTTGTCTGTTTTTTAGAGGACCTACAGAAGCAGCTGTTAGAGCAAGTTGAGCTGAGGAAAAAGCTGGAACGTGAATTTCAAAACTTGAAAGGTAAGCTAAATTCTACAACAGTGCTTCTCCCACTATTTTGGCTTTTATCACTGATTTTATAGACAGAGACTCAAAAGTCTCTGTGGTGCATGTTAAGTGTTCCTCTTCTGTCATGTTTGTGAGTCAGGCCAAAACATGACCCCTTGCCATGCCATGACCAAATCCACCCCAACCGTGGCTTTGCATGTCCTCCCTGAGCGGAGTGAAAAATCTGTTAAAGGGTATTCTTCCAAAAATGCTAAGTGGTTCAGGGACATGCTCCCATGGGAAGAGGTGTTTTCAAAACCTCTTTTAACACTGATGTGAGAGGATTATGATTTTAACCTTCTGTCTAAAAACATCCATGCATCCTCAGAAAGTAGTTCTGGGAGGGAAGGAAGTGTAGAACTTACAGAAATATATAGTAAATACAGTGAGCACAAATAACTTGTTTTAAATATATATAGACATTTAAAAAAAGTTAATATGAAAAACATATTTACAGTTATTTAATAGCTGAGGAGAATGTCAGATATATCTGAAATATCAGAATTTATATTAAGCTGTTTTGAATAACAGCAGGACATTTCCGTCTGCAGTGAATACATTTAGAACATCTCTATCTACAACCCTAAGTAAAACCACCCAGAGCAGTGCTGTAAAGATCATCCCTAGTATGAAATTGTATCCATATCCAGAAGAAGTAACTTGCTTATATGGATCTCAGGTAAAAACATCAGTCACATTTGGACTGCTGCAGTATTTTTAACTGACAATGACTCCTAAACACGCTCCACCTTCTCTCCAAAATGCTTATAAAAACATATAATCATCCACTTTACTCTTTTCACTCAATCTTTTGCTCGAAAGCTATTTAAGAATCTCAAATTATAATGGAGAATAGATGCGCTGCACACAACTGTTTATTAAAAGTACACAGTGTGAAAAAAAATCAGCAGTATTTACCAAAGATGTCTTTGTTTTTAAACTTTCATTTAATTGTGCAAAAATCTCAGATCTCCAGACAGCGAAAAACAAAGGACTGTCATGTAAGGTAATTAAAAAGCTTTTATCAAAATGATTGCATCACTAAACCAGCGCATAATGTCCAGTCTTCATCAGTTTTGGGTGTAAATAAACTTATACCCATACAGTGCTGTGGGTGGATGACTGATTTTACTGATACATTTGACTGTATCTCACATATAACATGTGGTGTATTATTTAAATGTAGCCTATATTTATTTTGTCTCAACTCTAGACAAGATCCCATATGTCAAAGTAAGAAAGACATCTTAGAAATTAATTAGGAGCTATTAAATCAATGTAAAGTGTTTGCATGGTTGGGTTCTCTACATTAGCAGAAAATAATTAAACACTTCATACACTATAAAATTATTTGGGGACAATAAAATCCCATCACCATCTAACAAATCTGATATCAGTTGCCAGTAATGCGTCTTACTTAAAATTTAACTTAAAGCTCTGTGATGGACCTTACTTGAATCCACAAATATTATTTACTGTTGGGAGAAGACAGGACAACTGGTTTATCTGAAGCATTGGACACTTCACTCTACATTTATTCTATATTTTTATCTCCTTTATATGCTTATAATTACCAGTAAGGATCACGTCTATAGTCTGTAAACATGTTTAAAATACTGACGAAAGCATGAATTAGGCCTACAACACAGACAAAAATGTCCACATAGTAGTTTAGTTTGAACAAAAAGGAATCAGGGTACTATTGCAAAAAAAAATGTCATGCACACTTTATAATTTAAACTCTCATATTATCCAAATATTCTAAAAAAAAAACCTACATTGAGACTTTTTATTTAAAAAGAAAATACAGACCTAAATAATTTACATTAAAATATTTAAACAATTCTTCTTCCTAATCTCAACTTTAACACATTAATTAAAGTGTTTTGTTTGCTGTTATTTGGATTCTTGGAGTTTGTACGTGAAGTCGAGTCCTGGTTTGTCGCTTTGTCTTGAGAAGAGCGCCCTCTAGAGGCTCATTAATCTTCGGACCGGAATACTTTAATGCAAAGTGATATCAATCTCGTAAATGCAAGAATATAGAGAGAAGGCTTCATCGATCTAAAATCAACTAATCAGTTTTAGTTTTTATGTTCACATGAATATTTGTGATACATATCAGAAAAAGTAGCCTACAATGTATTTTCAGTGTTTTGGGGGGTGAAACTGACTGAATTAACCTTGTTTCATTTTAAAATTAGGGTTTTATTGATGCTATTTTTTATATGGGCTTACCAAACCACTGACTCAAATCTGTGCCTGCCATTTGTTCCTCAGATAATTTTCAGGATCAAATGAAAAGGGAGCTTTCCTATAGGGAGGAGATGGTTCAGCAGCTTCACATCGTCAGAGGTGAGACAAATAAAGCAGAGGGAGCGGATTCAGCAGCGCTGCCACATGCCTTCACTTTCTACCCTGGATTTACAGATTTACTGTGGCATAGAATTGGCGACGTGATTGATGATGCTCAAAAAATGATCTGTGTACGTCGGATATCAAGGATCTGTCTGGCTTTGTCTGTCATTTACTGTTAAATCAAATCACTTGCATTTTTGTGGGAAACACTTCAAACTGGACCTGTTTTTTTTTAATCAATTTATTAATTCCCGCATATTAATGAGAAACAGACACAGCACTGAAACAATGTGGAGATTACAAATAAACACACAATTTCCTCCCACGATTTAAATTGATTGCTGCTCAGTGTGCATCTTACAGGCTTTGTCTTTCTGTATCCAGACACTTTTTGTGGAGATTTGGACCCAAAAAAAATAAAGAGAGAAACTCTTCTTTTAAAATTCAGGTGTAATAGAAGATGTGCAGATTATATCCCAGCACCCAGAGGCTCAGACAATCACCTTTCATACATGCAGACCCGAACTTGTGTCAGACATTTTTTGAGCACGAATCAATTGTGTAACAGTGTTTGACTCCAACATACCTGCTGTGTGTGTTGTACTGTATATAATATTTACATTATAGGCTATAACATGTTCAATAAGACCGATTTATACTCACCTGCATGTACACTATTGATTGTTTTATCTCATTCTTCTTAGAAGCTCACGACGCTTTACACCATTTCTCGTGTAAGATGTTGACTCCTCGCCACTGCACCGGATCCTGTTCCTTCAAATCCCCCCTGCTACCACCCTGAGCCAGAATATACACTCATTTATATGACAGAGAAACAAAGGGCACATCTACAGCCTCTGTCAAACCATGAAAAACTTCCAGGGACACTCTTGAAATCAAGTTGAAAGAAGACTAACCTGTAATTACTTGTACAATTTTAAAAACGTGTATCTCCACCTTCAGCATTCATGTAACCATCTTGCATACGGTGACATTTGTTTTACTGAAATGATACCATTGATGATATTTATTATTTGTGGCAAAGTGCAATGACAATGTATGTATCTTGTAGCCTAATAGTTATAGGTTGTTATTTTGTTTTTTTGTTGTCAATAATAGCAGCTTTGACTAGCCAATTCATTGCTACTTATCCTCTCAGTATTGTGAATTAGCCTACTACTTTTGCTGTGTTTGTCTTTGCAAGCCAATAGCTTACTTTGGATGTTATGCACTTTAAATGAGTGATGGGGAATTGCCATTAA
This sequence comes from Morone saxatilis, assembly GCF_004916995.1. Lineage (NCBI taxonomy): Eukaryota > Metazoa > Chordata > Actinopteri > Moronidae > Morone > Morone saxatilis. The sequence goes on along the minus strand of NW_023339762.1, from coordinate 14,824,711 downwards.
CAGCTTGTGCATTGAAATAAGCCTACAATATAATTATTTGTAGTGGTCAAACCATGCCTATTTGTTTTTGAAGACTTAAAAAAACACAGAAGTTAGTAGGCTAAATTAGTAGGCACCCTCACCTTGTAAGTATCGACAGTTCTATTAAGAGTAGCCTATTTGTTCATGTAATATTTGTTTTCATCGCTATTGAATAAATCATTTTATGAAAAAGAAATGTGGATTCTTGCCCTCAATATGCATAATTCCCCCGTCTTACAATTAATTTTACGCATTTATCTTAAGATGCAAAGAATTTGCTCTGCCTTTTAATTTATGGGTGTGTGTGTGTGTGTGTGTTGGATTGCTGAGGTTACAAAAAAAGCCCCCAAAAAAGATACCGATGAGAAAACACGTTTATTTTACGTTGGTTGCACCATAGGATTAAAATACAATTAACTATTATTTTTCACTGTCGAATATTTGGTTGATTCATCGATTGATTGTTTGGACCATAAAGTGTCAGAAATAGTGGGAAGTTCCCAAACTGACATCATCAAATTGTTTTAGTTGTAGTTTTTCTGTCGGACCAGAAAGTCAAAAACACAAATAGTTTATAGCGTTTTATAATTCAGTGATAAAACTGAGAAAATCGCATTTAACCAACCAGTTATGTTAACTGAACCACCAATTAACTGATTATCCAAACAGCCGGTCATTAATTTTCTGTCAAGCGACCAATCTAATTAATCAATTAATCGTTGCGGCCTTAGATATAAATAAAAAGGAATAAACATAATCTCGAGCCTACTTAACCGGTCCGTTTTATTCATGTGTATTTCTTTTACCGGCAGAACAAAACCCCTGAAACAAATGAAATGGCATTTCAGTGGTCCTAAGTATACCCTATATCTGTGTGTCTGCAGCGCCCCCTGCTGTCT
>NW_023339762.1:14817861-14823691 GCF_004916995.1 Morone saxatilis | reverse complement strand
GCTGTCTGTAGCGCCCCCTGCTGTTTGCTCTGGAGACGCTGCAGACTCTGTCCCTTGAGGATAGCTGTTGCGCCTGCGCAGCTAATGTAACAAGATGGCGGAGAGTGCGGAACTGAAGGTAAAGTGAGCCTCTACATTAGCTTGACAATTAGACGCTTCACACAGGGAGATTTGCATTTCAAATCATAGCGCCGTTGCCACTTGACAACAGAGACCCCGAGAGTGTCGTTATGAAAGCACACAGTACTGAAGAAGAAGCAGAGCAGCGGATGTTAGACTGTTACCAACTGTTAGCTGGCCGGGCTAGCTCGTTAGCATTAGCTTTGTTATTGTTGCCGTCGTCCCGTCAGGTTGCCTCTGTGAGCGGACCACCGGCACTTTAGGCCACATGCCGCTTCTTCTTGTACAATATCGCGACCACGTCAGCGTCGGCACTGCAGCGTTAGAGAGCTGACGTTGTGGTTAGTTCACCCGGCTGAGCGCACTGTCTGTGGTTAATGAACGGGCTCTGTCTATTCCCTGGACGACAAGCGCAGTTTATCTTCCATCAGCGTTTGTTTCTGATCCGAGGAGACCCGAGTCCATTAAACGTAGTCTCTATTCAGTGTCGTGAGCTGTAATGTAACCCACGTTGACGAGTGTTGTTCAGACACACGGCATGAAGTAAATACTGTAACATGAAGTTTTGTGTCAGTCAGGTTACTGCAGGCGTTGGTAGCTGCTTCATGCTACATCTGCGCTGTCTCTTACTCTCTTAATGTTGATGACTTATGTTCTAATTGACAGAAAACACTGTATATAACTGTGAAACGTGTCTGTTCTGATCTGCTGCCTTCCTAAACAAATCAATGCACTGATGAAACTCCTCTTCACATTGTATTATATCCTCACAGTGAACATATTGACGTGTTGTTTAGCATAAAAGGTATTTAACATAGATACTCATCAGGGTTTGGCTCAGTGTACCACTCATATCACATATGGTACATTCACATACAGTGCTCACCGGGCTCCTCTGTTAACACACAGATGACCTTGATTGATAATCAAAACGGTTTGCCAATAACATTTTCGTATGCACTTATTAATAATTGTGTGTGACGCTACAGTGCACTTTTAAAGTTATTCACAACAGATAACTATACACACACACGATGGACATAAGAACATGAGCAGCTTGTACTGTATAATGTAAAGGCCTCGTCTGTGCTGCTTCCTTTAACTGTGTTACATTGTTAGATTGTATTATGTTGTAAGACGTTTCTGTTATTCCGACAATCTTCTACAAGAAAAATAACAGGGCCATCTTATAGTATAATGCAATGTAATACAACACTACAGACGACTTTCCAAACATTTTAAAAGTGGAATTAACTGAAAGTCTCTGGTGTGTGATATTCATGTTGTTATGTCCTTTGTGTGCTACAGCTTGGAAAAGTAGATTGAATGCAGCATCTTCTTCTAGCCACAGTGATCTCAGAGTGTGTTAAATATATTTTATTTTATTAGTGTTGCAGCGTTATACTGTGGTATGAAAATATAAGGTCATCATACCGTATAGAATTTAATTCTACCGTTATTCGTGTTAAAAACATTTATAGAGCGTAAATGTTTTTCAAATTATATTAACGAAAGAAGAATCCCTTCTGCTTTCATTCCTTTAAGGGTAATCCTAACTGATAATAATAATTGTGTAATACTATATGTCGTGATTCTGTGAAACCGTCTCATACCACACTAATTAAACTACGAGCTGGAACAAAGGCTGAAGAAATGATGTTAATCCTCCTGCTCCAAGCATATTTCAGAAAGAGAAATATGATGGGTGTGGACAGTTTCCAAGCAAGTGAGGGATTTTAATGATTTAAAGAATGAATGAATCCGACATACTTTAATAAAACTGTTTTAAATGAGACAGTCTGAAGTCAAAATGAGAAAAGGAAATTTGTGTCTTAACAGCAGAATAGGAAACACTGTTTTCCGGCGTGTAATAGACCATTTTTCCTGCTCTCCATTTTTCACCAGCAAATGGTAATGAGCCTTCGAGTTTCGGAGCTCCAAGTGTTGTTGGGTTATGCAGGACGGAATAAGCACGGACGCAAACACGAACTTTTGACCAAAGCTCTTCACCTACTCAAGGCTGGTTGCAGTCCCGCAGTGCAGATGAAGATCAAAGAGCTCTACAGACGGCGCTTCCCCACCAAAATGGTTTCTCCAGTGGACCTGGCGCTGCCCGGTGTTCATTCTGCCTCCAGCCTCGCCCAGCTGGGATTTGACAGCCACGGTTCCCCATCGCCTCTGCTGCCTGTCTCTTTACTCGGGCCTAAGCATGAGCTGAGTCTGCCTCACCTCCCCTCCTCCCTGCACCCTTTACACCCTGATGTCAAGCTCCAGAGATTGCCATTCTACGACGTGCTGGATGAGCTCATTAAGCCAACCAGCCTTGGTGAGTTTATCACTTCCTGCTCAGCTGTGTATGTAGTGATAACACTTGTACCTAGTGCATGTACTGATGGAGCACTGTGACCACAAGTATCTGAACCGTGACTTGTCGAAACCACGCTCTGTAAAAGTTCACTATGAGTCGACACTAGTACCTAGTGATGTTTGTAGGTGTCCCTCTGACTCTGTTTGTGGTTTCTTTTAGCCTCAGACAACAGTCAACGGTTCCAGGAAGCATGTTATGCCTTCGCATTAACACCACAGCAAGTTCAACAGATCAGCAGCTCCATGTAAGTGAGAAGGCTCTCGAGCACAGTCTTCAGCTGTCAAAGAGAAGGGAAGAAGAAATAACACTGTTAAAGCATTGTAATGACAAAACCCCCTGTTTCAATTCACTGTCTACAGTTTATAAAGCAGGTGTTATCTGACACAGCAAGCAGTTGGAGTAAACTGAGCTTATTAAATTGTTTCGACTAGCTTGACCTGCTTCTCTTTTAATTCTTTAGGGACATATCTGGGACCAAATGTGACTTTGCTGTTCAAGTCCAATTAAGGTATGTCTAACATATTTTTCTTCAGAGCCTAAAAACCTTCTCTTCTATTCAAGATGTGTACGTGCATTCAGTGACTTGTGGTTCAGTTTTTAGCTTGTCTCAGTTCTGAAGTAACCAAAATAGCTATGTATTTTTGTATGGGTCTTGTCATTTCAGTCTTTCTTTATTGTTAAAACATATCTGCATGTTGAAGAGCCTTCTTAGTGGTCTAGTCTAGGTTTCAGATTCAGACTTGAGAAGTAAAAGCCATCGCCTACGTTTTAACTTTAGAACTGTTCATTAATGTATTAGTTGTAAGTGATGGTAAATGACAAAGGCAGGAATCCAATTGAATTCGCATGAGAACAAGTTCTGAATTGTGAAATGAAGGATGCAGCAGGTTGGGGCTTGTCTCCTGGATGCACATGCTGCAAGTTTTACAAAAACTGTGGACACATTTTAATGGACAATACAGGCTAAGTGAAGTATTGGCAAAACCTCGATTCAAAGCAATGGTGGCATTCTCACCGATATGTTTAAAATGTGTTTATTTAGGAGTATAGTCTAATTGATATCTTACAGGCAAGCGAGTGTATGTGCATCCATTACTTCATGTAAAACCTTATATGAAACAATCAAAGTAAACCGGCACACTTTGTTGCCGTTGTTTTACTTGAGAAAGAATATCTAATGACATTTAAAAATGACGTTTTTTGTAGTTGCAGAATAAAATATTGACTGTATGGATGAATGCCATCCTTTAAGAAGTCCTCTCCTATATCATAGATGGAGATGGCTGTTGACACAACTGAAATGGTAAAATAAGCAAGCAAGCCAACCTTTTTATGAAAGTGGCAACTTAACAGAAACAAATTGCTTTTGACATTTGTCCCTCAACATTGGAGCTTACCACTTCTGTAATTTATTGTCTTCATTTACAGATTTTGTTTATCAGAGACAAGCTGTCCCCAGGAGGATCATTTCCCCCCTAATCTGTGTGTGAAGGTTAACGGCAAACCCTGTAATCTCCCGGTGAGTCCAGACAGTTTGTTTTTAGTCTGTTTTATCATATTTTCTGTGTAGCACACCACCAGTCAGTGAGAATCAAAGACACTGATGTGTGACATTTTGTCTGTAGGGATATCTTCCTCCAACCAAAAATGGAGTTGAACCAAAAAGGCCCAGTCGCCCCATCAACATAACCTCTCTCGTCCGACTCTCCACCACAGTCCCCAACACAATCGTGGTGTCATGGACTTCAGAAATTGGGAGGGTAAGAAGATCTAGGCAAAACTTTATGAGTCACGCGTCATAGTCCATTCAAAGTGATGATGTAAAAAGTACATTAGTCATCTCAGTGTGACTTGTTTTACTCATTATTTTAATCTTTGTTTTGTCAGAGTTTTTCTATGGCAGTTTATTTGGTAAGACAGCAGTCGTCTGCAGTGTTGTTGCAAAGACTACGGGCCAAAGGAATTAGGAACCCTGACCACTCAAGAGCTCTGAGTAAGTTGTCACTTGATTTTGCAGTAAAAACATAGAACATGTGTTGTCTGTAGGAAGTAGGAAAAGGCTATCACATGAATTAACTTCCTACCTATACTGACTGGTTTGATCACGTAGTCACAACAACTTAAACTGAAACCCAAAAAAGAAACTAAGTTCTGCATAGTTCCTCAGAGATTTTAAGAAAGTTTCTTTTTTATTTAGATTTTTTTTGCAGAGCAGTATATATATATATTATACAGTAGTATTTGAAACTGTACAGTAATCACAGTGTGATTTTTCTCTTTACATATTGCACATTGTACTTATATACTTGTAATTCTTGTATTTAATCTTTGTGTTTTGCCTTTTCTTTCTCACAGTCAAGGAGAAATTAACAGCTGACCCAGAGAGTGAGATTGCCACCACCAGTCTACGAGTCTCTCTTCTGTGTCCTGTAAATACTCCATTATACTGCTGAATTTAAAAAAGCATGTGTTGTTGTAGTCAGATATGTCAATTAACCATTAACCATCAAAAAGACATGACCTGACACTTCTAATTACATAGTGGTTTTTTTTAAGTTGTCAGGAACTGAACTCTACTGTTTAATGGGCAAAAATAGCAACAAAAACTCTTCCATATACTGTATATTTATATTTTTAGAACACAGGTGCTTTGTCCTACAATATTTTGTCATTATAAAACAAAGTAGTGCGACATTTAATTCTGCACTGAGAAGTGATATTTATGTTGTGTTATTTGTTTTGTGTTAAAGCTGGGCAAGATGAGGCTGACAATCCCATGCAGAGCGTTGACGTGCTCTCACCTTCAGTGCTTTGATGCCACACTTTATATCCAAATGAATGAGAAGAAGCCGACCTGGGTGTGTCCAGTCTGTGACAAGAAGGCGCCGTATGAGCACCTCATTATTGACGGGTGAGCACAGCACTGCTTCATCAAGTGCTACGTAGCGCATTGTGGTTCCACTTTGATGGTTTTGTTTGTAGCATCTAAGGTACATTAGCATGTAATGTGTGCTCTGACAAGAGCGCAGGTGAAGATTACAATAATTACAATATTTGGAGTTGTTTGCCAAAAACGTGGAACCTCCGCCAGTGCAATGTGATGTCACACATTCCTGATGGATAGCTTTCTAACAGGTTAATTATACAATATACCTGGAGATTTTTGAGGAGGATAAAATAATTGCTGCTTGTAAAAACATTTGAATCCTTCTTTGTGGTATTATAAAGCACTTAGTCATGTCTCATGGATCTGTTTCAGGGCCCTTTTGTACCTGAAGTGGCACCTTGTATGTTTTTTATAGAAGGTGTGTTTGAATGACCGGATAGGAATTGCGGCAGCAA
>NW_023339762.1:14812241-14817847 GCF_004916995.1 Morone saxatilis | reverse complement strand
GTTTTAAAGGGTGATGAAGTAGCAAAGCTTGTGTAATTCTGGTTGCAAAGTTGCCTAACTGTATTGAAATGTCATGCTGTTTTGACAGGTTGTTCATGGAAATCTTGAATAGCTGTGATGATTGTGATGAAATCCAGTTCAAAGAAGATGGAAACTGGGCCCCAATGAGGTCAAAGAGAGAGGTGCAGGAGGTGTCTGCTTCTTACAATGGCGTAGACAGCGGTACGTAACTCGTACATTGCAATATTCTTTAAGTGTGCTCTTCATTGTGGCCCACGAGCACAGTGACAGTTAGCTGTGTCTGTTGTAGATTCATCTCGGACAGATCCACATGAGCATAAACGGGGATCATCTCATGACAACAGCAAGAAAGTTGATGTGATTGACTTGACACTGGATAGCTCCTCAGAGGATGAGCTAGATGATGAGCCACCTCCTAAAAGGGCCTGTCCCTCACTGTCACCTGTCTCTCCACCTCCGAACAAAGGGTGAGTCTCCAAAACTACAAAGGGGAAGTGAAATCACCATAAACAATTGTATATTTGGGATCTCTGTGTTCAGCTCTGTCGTGTTACTTCTTTTGTCTCTAACTTGATGGCGTTGTCTCCCCTCAGAGTACTGAACCTACACAGCCAGAGCTCACCTGTGACCAGAGCTCCCAGCATGCCCCCTGTGGAGACCAGCTACATTCCTCCCCCTCCACCCCTTATCCAGGACTATCGCCACTACTATCACACAACTAGTGACCTGCCAGGTACACTTGTCACTTGCATTAAGCGATACATTTATATCCTCGACTAGTTTGTTAACTATGCTTTTTTTTTTTAAAACCATTAATCACATGCCAGTATGTATAGGTTGAAAGTGTCATTGATCACAGTAATCATTCGTTCTGTACATACTGTCTGTGAAGCAATATGTCTCAAGTGCAACGACACTGAAAGAGATGAGGAGCATTTGTTCAGAAATATATTCTAAAGTTGATGTTTCAGTGTTAGCTGAATCAACTGGATATCTTTCAATGTTTTCAGACTGTTTGACATGGTTGGACAATCCTGCTCTAAGTTTTGGAACCACCATTGCTATAATTTGAGATTTGGGGGAATGTAAACAGGAACTATAATGTTCCCCTGAAGTCTGTTAGTTAGCTGTGGGTTACAAGTTGAGCTATTTTTGCCTGTATTTATTTACATTTTGGCAAGTTGGTACCAATTAAAGTCTGCCAAATTAGCTATTAGCCGTTTCTGTTTGCAGTGTGTCCATCAATGTAGAGACAGCGATCGTTGGATAATTTTTTTTCTTTTACTGAAGAAAACTTATAAACATTATCAGGAATATTTCAAGATACACTACTTCTTAAAAGTTTGGGGTCACCTGTTATTTTAGTGTTTTCCTTCCTTCCTTGAATATATGAACAGTATATTTCAGCCACAAAATGTATTGTTTACATTTTAAATTATTTTGGCCACAAAAGAAGCATAATGAAATTAATAAAACTTCTATTTAGTTGAGGTCCCCCCAGTTTTGCATGACAGGAGAGAATACTGTTGTAACAGTTTCTCCCCCAAATACCCTTCGATTTTGAATTTGTTTTCCAGTCCAGAAAGTAGCACAAGTGACCATCGATGATTACTGAACCACAACGGAGCAACTGGGCCACTAATGTTTTTGTTTTTCTTTGATCCCTCTGCAGTCTACTGAGGGGTTCGATTGAACAGGTTTAAAGTGTTATTTGTCAGTCCATAGTATGTTCAGCTGATATCAGTGCTAACCCTAGACTGAACTATTTCTATTTTAAGAATATCTAAAGCAACATGCCTGTTAATTCCAGCTCGTTATAGGCAATATTGTGCAATTGGCACTGAAACAGGAACTTGGTCCTATTTAAATCTGCACAGATGTCGATACTAAGCTTTTAGTGTCTTTTACCAATGACTGCTGTTTTCCTGTGTTCTGTTCAACTGTGTTGTTGTCTCTTTGTGCACTTTCAGTTGTCAGTGTGGTTGAACCATTGTACAGCGTTCTGTTCGTTTGCAAAATGTTTTTCCTTCGTACAAAATAACATCTATTTTAAAGATGACTTTGCCATTTAAGCTTTTGTGGCAGGTGACCCCAAACTTTTTGGCAGATGAGTAAGTCAAGTGGATTTTAAGTTTATTTAAGATGGACATCAGATAATAATGATAATGTTGGTTAGGGGGTCAAACTACAATAACTTAAACACCCTGTTGTTTCTACAGCACCAGCATGTCCACTGTTTGAAAACCTTTGTGTCACCTCAAGTTTTGTGTTAATACAGAGTTGTATTAAGGCAGAGTATATTTGCACACAGATGTTTGTTGATGAGTCTATGAGTCTGAGTCTTCTTCCTTCTCTTACAGATCTAAGTTTCTTCTCCTTCCTCCAAGGTGGAGACAATCAGGTATATTTACTCAAACACCTTAACTTTAGCAGCATCATACAGCAGTATGTTTATGTCTAGCTGTTGTGTTAATGCTCACTCTTCTCTCTTCTGTTAGCATTACAACATGGTGATGGCTGCCGCAGCAGCTGCGTCGGCATCGGCCTCAGAGGACCACGACCTGCTACTCAACCGGTTCCTGCCCTACAGCTCCTCTCAGATGTTACGGGAGCAGCCAGGCACCCCTGGGAGCAGCACGCTGGCAGCCACCAACGGAGGCAGCAATAGTGGCAGCACCAGTAGTTTGGTGTCTTCCAGCAGTCTGCGGGACCGCGACAAAGACAGAGAGCGAGACAGAGACAGGGACAGCCACACCATCTCAGGATTGTCTAGGTCGTCAGTGGAAGCTGCAGCAGCGGCAGCCATTTATGGCTCCATATCTGACGTTATCTCTCTTGACTAGATCCACACAGAACTGAAAGACAAGGGAGATCTGGAGAACGGGAGTTCTTTGTAAATAAGGAAGATGAAAGAATACAGTGCTATGTACAGAGAGGAAAATCTATTTTCAATTTTACTTATCATATGTATATAAACTTAGGACGCTTCTTGTCCGGTGAGTTACTTCAGTTGATATTTTTCTGTGAATACTGAAGACTTTTTTCACACCTCTTCATGTGGTCCTTTGATTATATTGTACCTTTTGTACCTGGTTTTTACAGTTTTGTTTCAATATTCCATGTCAACGGCATTATTTCAGTATAATGTTATGTGCACAGAACCCAATGAGGTGACACCTTATGGAACATGATATTTAGATTATAAAGAAAATGGGCATTGTTATAGATGTACAAAAGGCAAGTCACAGCAAAACAGGAAAATGTGTAACACTTTCTTTATTTTCTAAATGGCATCATTTCTGTCAAAAATGTTTTGACAGCAGAAAGATCTGGCCATTTCTGCCATCACTGTAGATTTTTCTGTAAGACATTTATGCTGTGGTCATATTTTTAAAATAATTATTTATGATGTAAGTTATGTTGGATGTATGCTGTTTTATAAAGAAGCATTCCCTATGCCTCTAGGAACTGTTGCCACTAGAATTGCAAAAGCAAACGCTAGATCCTTCTGTTGTCATAACTGCACTCTCTTCGCTTCTTTCAGTCAAATGAAATATGAACAATATTGTATAGTTCAGACTGTACCTAAAATACATACAAATTGGGAGTAAGTCAGTATTGTAAGACCAGGCTTTTTCAGTGTGAGAATGAATGGCACTAGTCCAGGAAGCAGCCTTGTTTTGTCACATGACACAAGTGGACCTTTATACACGTCTGAGATTTGTAATGTTGTGTATTTTTTTTCTTTCATCTGTTTTATTTTGCATATTACACTTAAAAATATACACAGAAAGCTACAGTGAAGCGGCCAGTCGGCATCGACACATTTCTGCTCCACTTTCAAGACAAGGCTAGTTTCTGGTCCACTTGAGGTTAATTGTGTAATAGAAAGGCTCAAAAGCTGTTGAATGAAGTGGATGCAAGTGGATTAATAACATTTCACAATGTCGCTTTGTTTGATTTTAGCACTTGCTTCTTTTACTTAAAGGCCGTGTGGAGCAGTGAAGCGTTCACGGCTGCAGTAAACACTTCAAGACTAGTTTTCAGCTTTGCATGTCTCTGCGAATTACCTGAAAGCTCATATGTTTGAGTGCTATGCTGTTTCTTAGTGAAGCCACAGGATGCATAGCCCTTTTTGTTAAGTGTTTTTTTTGCATCAAGCCTTTGAGTTACTGTGATCGATTAGTCTTTGAGTGTATCACAGAATGCATTTTGGCCCAGAAGTTAAAACCATTGAAGTTATTATGGACGCCTACCCTCCCTTTATTTTTCTTGACTTGTGCTTACAATTAGGATTATTTATTATCATATATATTCAGCATTTGTTTGATTTGTGGATACATGGATGCATTGCTGTCATTGTATGTGATATTTCTTTTGTAATTATATAATTAATGCTATTTAAAGATGTCATTGTTGCTTGACATGCATTGTAACATTTTCTGTTTCTCTGTCCGTTTATCAGATGATGTCAATAACTCAATAGAGGCTTTGATCATTTTGAACCGCTACAAGGTCTACTGTGCTGTTTGATATTTGTAAGAATTAAACAGATATAAGAAAGCTGCTCTAAGGACAGTCCTGATTCACCTGCATGTGTTCTCTTATAGTATGCAGTAAGATTTCTGAATTAGGTTTGTTAGGCAAATATCCTTCGCCTAATTACATGTTTTAAATACTTTAATACAGCACATTTGTGTAGTAGAGGTTGGCCAGTGTTAGCTTTTAGCACATATATTATCATTGGTGTATGTGGAAGCCAATAAGTAACAAGCACTTGCTGTAGGAAAATGCTAATATGTGTTTGAGGTAGTTTAGAAATTGGGTCCTATCTAGTTTTATCAAGCAGAGGGCAATGAAAAGATTATATAATATAACATCCCTTATAACATCCCTTTTAATCTAAATTGGTCATTAACAACTTTTAAACTCAACAGAAACATGAAACTTACTTTCCTTCAACGCACACAGTGGACACCATCTGGAAAGACCTGGGTCACCCTTCTCACAGGCCAAAGGACCGATGGCAACTGAGACCCACTTGCATGTTTTTGGCTTCAGTTCACCAGCTCTGTATTGCTTGGAGACCTGGAAGTAGTTAAATAAAGTACCCAAAAGTTGTTTTTTAATCACAGTACTGGAGTAAAGTACTTGGTTACTTTACAGCACTGTATTTCTGTTTTTCTGTCTGGGGTTATGATAAAAAAGCAACGTGTACAGTAAATTATTGATTGAATAACTATCTGTGATACATGCGAGCAGACAGGAGTGTGAGAAAAGCCCTTAAGTTTGAAAACTGCAGTAAAACTCCAACTTTCTAAAATGTCAGTGTCCAGTTTCACCATCTCTTATCATCTGAACATCACCAGTCTAATGACCAGCTGAAGCTAGTGGTACAGTCATCCAGGCTTTGAGTAGACAGTTGAAATCTCATCTACCACCAGTCTGGCTGGGTTTCAATTGGAAAGCACTGGAGAGTGACTAACATGGAGCCTCTTGGAGAGGGTCAAGAGCCAGGAGCAACCAGTAGCCATTAAAGTCACTCCTATGAGATATCGAGTGCTTTGCTTTTTGACCAGGCTCTG
>NW_023339762.1:14811207-14812141 GCF_004916995.1 Morone saxatilis | reverse complement strand
GCAAGCCCTCCACAACCAAGTGGCGTGAGCATTACAAAGATGTTATTATGAAACATTATCAGTTTGTAAGAGACTCTGGAAGAAAGTGTACAACAACACAAAGTGCCTCTTAGGACTAACCTATATGTCCAACAACAAATATCTACTGAGATATTGTGATATCAAGTACTAGTACTATCTTACAGGGCAATTCCTATGTACATATGTGTGAGACCTAATATAGATATTATAGATAGTATATTCTGTATGTCTTCAGTAATGACATGCATCCAATAAACAGATACTGTGTGCGGGTTTTGTGCACTCAGAGCATCGTCTAACCGAGGAGTCCCGCAGAACTACGCCCATCCGGGTCAAACCCAGGTTGGGTCATATAACGTTATATACTGTCAAAGGGGGTTTCCACGTTTCTAGGACGACCCAAGAAAAATTATAGTTTTACCGGTTTCACAACTTATTGTTTAGCCTGTAAAACACTTTTCTCTAATACACCTATAATTAAAACTTCATACAATTCAACACACAGGCTGAACGAGAAACATATTCAAGAAGACGGGTTATTTTTCACTCCCGCTTTATGTAACTAGCGCTCGGCATAACGTGCTGTTGCTAGGCATCTGTAGTCGCGGTATTAATGCGTCACCGCGTTGATGATGACGTTTTTAGAGAGCGGCGCCGTTTCAGAGTGGAATGGGAGCTAGCGATTTTTCCCATATTTTGATAGTTTAATCCGTGAATGGCGCCGAAACAGGACCCGAAACCTAAATTTCAAGAAGGTAACAAGTTGTCTGCGTTGATGTCTGATAGATGTGCGGTGTCGGTCGGCGCAGCAGCCGTCGGAAAGGTCCACAATGTTACCTTAGCTGCACTGCCGCCGTCGAACAGCTAGCGTTGTTAGCCTTCATGGTTGTTGGAACAAAAAAAAAAAAAAAAA
>NW_023339762.1:14795316-14811173 GCF_004916995.1 Morone saxatilis | reverse complement strand
CATTGAGCGTTTTTCTTGACAACATAGTGTAACGTCGATAGTAGCGAACCGGCAACGTCCACGTTACTAATTTCCCGCGATGCTGTCAGCAGCTACAGCTTAGCTTCATTCATGCAGTGCTGATTGATTTCACCGCCCACCTCTCTGTTGTCTCTGTTGTCTCTGTTGGTAGCTGAGCTCTAGCTGGCCTGGTTGTCTTATTACAGCAGGGCTTTCTTCTGCAGCTCTCTTTTGAGATTTGCCAAGTACATTGTTTATTCGAAGTTATTCGGTGTGTTTGTTCGTGTGGCCAATTAACCTTTCTCGAGGGGAAAAGAGTTATAGGTCCGCTATTTCAGGAATTTATTGTGTTTATTTATTGCTTAATCGTTGAATTCACGTTCAAATAAGTAAAAAGTCAGTATTAAGTCACTTATTTAAAGTGCTACAGAGAATCTCAGACTTCATAATTTAATGTTTGAATATTTATTTATAATAATAATTACAATTCAGTCTCAATCTAAATGAATGTAATGTTTATGAAGTAATTCTCTTTATCAGGAATTACAGAAGTCATTAGTCACTTAATTCATTATGGTTTGATCACTTGAGAGAAAATTAATTGACAATAATCTTGATCATCAGTATGTAAGTAATTTAGCAGACAGAAAATGTTCATATTCTTAATGTGAGGGGTTTCTGCCTTTCTCTGTCTTACATAATTGTAAAACAAGTATAATGAATAAATAATTAGATTTAGTTGAATATTCAGCACATAAATTGATAATGGAAATAAATGTAAAGTTTTAAGTCTGAACCCTATTAAGTCAAGTCTGCTGCTAAATAAGACTCTTGACTCTAGTCTGACTGTATTAAATGTCATCTGAGTCCCTGTGTGTGTGTGTGTGTGTGTGTGTGTGTGTGTGTGTCTAAAACTCATCTATAAACTCTGATGTAATTACTGTTCTCGGCCACCAGAAATAAATCGATGTTAGTTGCTGGTGTGCAAGACGTTCAAGAATTTCACATTGAAGATGTAATAATTGTTCAGTCTATCATAAGCCTTTTCATGAACCTTCAGCGTGTGTGTGTGTATGTGTGCAAGTAGTTTGGTCGCTTTTACAAATTCATTTTATTTTACCTGGATTGCTCTCATGCTGATTTTAATTGACCAACACTCTGTTCAGGTGAAAGAGTGCTGTGTTTTCATGGGCCATTGCTCTACGAAGCTAAGGTAGGCTGTCTTAGTTAGCCTGTTTCTCTGATCAAGTGATCCCCTTCTGTGTCTCTAATATAGATATTTTTGACAATGAATTATGTCTCTTTGCAGTGTGTTAAGATAAACATCAAGGACAAACAAATCAAATACTTTATTCATTACAGCGGGTGGAATAAGAAGTAAGTTTTGGTTCAAATAAATCAACTATTTAAGATTTGTAATGTGAAGATTTTCCGAGTGCTTGATTTCTTTCTTGCTGTTTTTTATCCAGCTGGGACGAATGGGTTCCTGAAAGCAGAGTGCTTAAGTATGTGGACAGTAATCTGCAGAAACAGAAAGAGCTTCAGAGGGCCAATCAGTAAGTCTGTTCTATCTTTTTTAAATGGTAGTTTTTACTTATGTTATTGTTTACAAATGCTACTACAATAGGTCCATGGAGAGAGCTAATGAGACAAAATATGGTCATTATTTTAATACCAGTGCATCATTTCTAGATACACTGACACCAAAAAATGAGACGTTTGCAAAGAATATGCAGCTCAATAAACCCACTGCAATCTGTGCCCTGAATTAAAAACAGGCTGTAATATAAATGATGTATTCTGGAATTAACTGAACTTGTTTTGTTTTCCTAACCCAGAGACCATTATGTAGAAGGAAGAATGAGGGGTGCTGCGCCGAATAAGAAGATACCTCCTGCACCGCAGAAAAATGATGTGTGAGTGCAAGTCACGACTTATTTTACCAGCCACCTGCTCTGTTGTCTCCTGCCTAACTGTTTTAACCTGTTAATTATTATTTAAAAACATATTTTAACACCTGCATTTTACTTTTGTAGGAAAACCAAAAAGAACAAACAAAAGAGTAAGTATATCATGTTTTGTATTTACATAAGTGACACTGTTTAAATGCATGAACCCTTCAGATCTGCAGTGTTTCCATCATCATTACAATAGAAGCTGTAAATTATTAAATAAAAAAAAAACAGCATAATTAATGTCATAGCTAGCTATGCATGTTTCTGTAAATATGTTTCTGTCGATGCAGCTCCTGGTGCAGGAGAAGGGACTAGTTCAGGGGGAGACCCAACCCATCCTCCACGAAAGAAGAGGGCACGTGTTGACCCAACAGTTGAAAGTGTAAGTTGTAAATAAATGGACTATGTTGCTGGTTTTTGATGTCAGATAATGCTGAACTGAACTGAAAGTAACTGGATACGACGTTTTTAAAGCAACACCAGCAGCTGTACATTAGTTATTATTACATTATTTATTCATTTAAAACTAGCGAGTCGACTAATAGTAATTACTAGTCCAACAGCACAAAGGCCAGCTCAGCTTCTGTCTGCAACCTTTAATTTCACAAAGCTCTCGACTGACTTAAAGCCAGTCTGAGATTTATTGTTGTCCACCAGCCTCTTGCTCTGTCACTATCTCGTTTTCCTATTCTTGGCTTCCCGTGTACAGTCCTTTTCAGTTTCTTTGCCTCTGCCATGATGTCTGTAGAGGAGAGGAGTTGAGGTGGAGCAGCTGGAGGAAAACGAGAAAAACTTCTTCCATAATATGTGATCTAGTTTTACCAAAATCAGTGACTCAGTGCCGTAAGCGTCACACACTTCTCCCGAACCAAACACCAGTGTAGCATTAAAAATTATTTTGAAGCTGTTATTTTAAGGTAGAATAGTGACATAATGTTGCTTTAATTCTCTGTAGTCGAAGCTGTATAGTGGAGGTTTGAATCACATTAACTGTGTAAACATTAATCTGGAAAGCTTCCCTCGCGACTTATTCCTTAAATCTGTTCCCGTCTGCTTAGGAGGAGACCTTCATAAATCGAGTGGAGGTTAAAGTAAAAATCCCAGAAGAGCTGAAACCATGGCTAGTGGATGACTGGGACCTGATTACAAGACAAAAACAGGTTCGTAGCCCTTGAGTTTAACATTTTTCACATTTTATTAATAGATATTGTCTTATGTATTTACACTATACCATTTCTGAAGTTACTTATTTGTGTGTTTCTTTTTGTCCTTTTTGTTTTATGTCTTCAGCTTTTCCACCTACCTGCCAAAAAGAACGTTGACGCAGTCCTAGAAGATTATGCAAACTACAAGAAATCAAGAGGAAACTCCGACAGCAAGTAAAAATACACTTCTCATTTCCTTTTTCACACTTACTAGCTTGCTTGTCTATTTCAAAGCTCTCTGCGTTCATAGATATAACTTGTTTTCCCTCCACTGCTCAGGGAGTTTGCCGTGAACGAGGTGGTTGCTGGTGTCCGAGAATATTTCAACGTCATGCTGGGGACACAACTTCTCTACAAATTTGAGAGGCCGCAGTATGCGGACATTCTGGCCAACCACCCAGAAACATCTATGTCTCAGATCTACGGCGCCCCTCACCTACTCAGACTTTTTGGTAATAACACCTGCACAACGTTACTCTGCTGTATTATTAATTATAGAGAAAACCGCACAACAATTCTGTACTGGTCACTTTGACCTTTTAAAACATGTTTTTGGCCATAACTCAAGAATTTATGTGGCAATTATAACATTATGTCAAAATGTCCTGGAAACACACTTTTTTTGGCTTTTATTCAACATCGTAGCTCAGGAACATCTTTCCATCTCATCTATTTTTTCATAAATCCTGTTAATGCAAACAACTTATTGCAGCACACCAACTGATGATGATCCTGTGAATGAGTTTCATAGGAAGTCTTTACATCTAAAAATGCCAGGAAGAAACTAAAGCACCACATTTTGTATAGCTATATCTATAAGAATCTGTCTTTACATAGTAATCAAGTACATGTGTACCTGTTTAGTCAATACATCTGTGATAAACCATCAATCAGTTCAAAAATGTAAATTCACAGGAATCACACATTAATAATGAATACAGTAATATTTTAGCCCAAAAACTATACTGTTTTATTCCATTCTTAGTATTCATCACATATATTATGAGTCTGGACAGACATGGATGTTAAACTTCACTGGCTGCCGGCGGCACACAACCACAGGGCGGTAATTCCAGTTGAGTTGTGACTTTAAAAACCTTAAATCTGATATTTGAACATTCAGGCCGTCTTCCAAGAGCACTCATAATTTAATTATAAATATATAAAACAGAAAAACTGTGTATCGGTACACTTCAGAAGAGCTACCTAACCTACTGTTATATTACACTCATAAAAGAAATGAAATACTTTTGTAAGCTGCATCAAATAGAACTACACATAGATATCAACCTTCAAGTAGAAATCTATCTACTACCCTGACCTGTGTTCTGTGCTGTTTTAAACACTTCAATTACCCACTTGTTGGGGTTGGTGAAGTGGAAACGTTAAAGTATTTTCTAGAGATAAATGAAGACGAGGCTAGAGGTCATGTGGTGTGTATTAATAATTCTTTGTTTGTTTTTTCAAGTGAGAATTGGAGCCATGCTTGCTTACACGCCCTTGGATGAGAAGAGCCTTGCACTGCTGCTCAATTATCTACAAGACTTCCTCAAGTGAGTAGTCACAAAACTGTTAAGAAATAAGGCTCATATTGATTCAACTGCAGCAGAGATGAGTAAAAGGTTGCTTTGTTCCAGGTATCTTGTAAAGAACTCCGCATCCCTCTTCAATGCAAGTGACTATGAAGTTGCTCCTCCAGAGTACCACCGGAAGGCAGTTTAGGGTTCTTTTATTTTCAGATCTGAAGCCTTTGTGTGCTGAAGTTTGGAGACGACACCTGTTGAAAGGATGTGATTTCACATAAAGCCTTTTGGAGAATGGATTGTGCGAGATCTGTTGATTTTATTAAGGAAGAATCAGAGCAAGATGTCACACTAATCCCTGGACAAATTCATTTTCTTTCATGTGGAAAGCTGCTGAGTATGCTCTTCCTGTATTGGTATGTTTTTGAGTACCGCTTTTTAGTTTCTATGATACTTGTTTTATCCGGTGTTTACCAAGATCTTTTGAAAATAAATCTAATCATGATTATTTTTTTGTTTCCCGTTTTGGTTCAGATGCTGGCTAAATTTGTCTTGTCATCATTTTCTAATAAAAGTCTTTCATTCTCAAATTATTAGTCCGTCTTTGTTTTAAAGCTAATTTAAGATAATTGGGTCAGGTAGAATTTTATTTCTCTTCATCTACAAGGGAATGAAATTGCTTGACAGAAGTAGGTTTGTCCTAACATACCTTTTTTTTCTTGGCTTAAATGATCTAATTTACTGTTTTCTTTTGATAGATGTTTCAGAAGCTAATCAATTGGATTATTAATAATTAAGGCTGCAAATATGGAGTGGTAATTTCATATCACCTTAAGTGGAACCAATATCAATTTGAACCATTAATCAAATGTTTACTGCATGCTTGCTTTTGCATTAATCAAAATGGAAGATAATATAAAAAAGCATATGGAGTTAAATTGATGTTTCAATAAATGCTCATTAGATATTTGAAATCCAATTAAATGCTTAAAAGACGATGACTGAACTTCATCAGATATTCAGTCTTTAAACCTTTTGAAAATTGGATAAACACAAAACCAAGCCCACTTATTGAAGACAGATCTGTCTGTGGACTTATATTTTTTTATATATTTTCATTAGTTTCTAATCATCTGAATATAGGAATGATTGTGTTTTCTGTTATTGCAGGGTCCTCTTCTATGGAATTTGCCATGTTGAACCACCATGTTTCTACAGTAGACCAGAACTGATAAACCAAACAAGTTTCATGGCCACCGTAGTTTCTCCTATGCTTGGTTGAAGCGATTGGTATTCAGTTGATTGTAATCTGCAACTTCACCACTAGATGCCACTATATCCTACACACTGGTCCTTTTAAATGCTTTATATACTGTTCCCATTGAAACAAATGAACGGTCTAAGCACAGATTGATTTAAGTACAAACATACAAATGGTATTCCCTTATAAAGTAATTATTTGATCATCCTGTTATAAGTGTATATTTATTATACTATTATATGTAAAGGCCCTGCACAGTTACAGGTAATTTATTAGACTTCTGTTCAAGTTTAGTTGGGCTGGTTGCACAGCAGACATTTTGACATGTCATAGCAGGAAGCACAGGTGTATTTATATGAATGATAGATTCCACTTAAGCGAGGTCCAGCTGTTGTGCATGCAGGTTCACTGTCACTGGGACACTTAATGGATAGGAGTCGTCATTACTGTTATTAAATCCACCTGTGTTTTTCCTGCTGTGACAGTTGTCTTGTGTGCAACCAGTCAATTGAGAAGAGTTGTGCTGTGAGTTACACTAGGTCATTAAACTAACAGGCGAATGATGGGCAGAGCACGGCCCTCAGAGGAGGTCAAATCAGGCAAAGTGAATACATCTGTGTGGGTGAACAGCGTGTCAGAAACCACTTTGTTCCGGTGGAATTGTGTCCTTATTTGTAGTCACATAACCTCTTCAAACTAATTCTAATATACATAAAAACTGGTCTTAAAATGCTCAAATTTAGTTGCATTCACCATTACTGTGATACCTTCTGACCAGTGGTACCATGTAAACCCCCCAAAAAGGGAAAACATGGCTCACAATTTGAAGTTTGCTAACAATGCTGTGGAGTGAGTAACAAGAAGGGTTTTTAGAGCTCAAATATACAGCAGTGAGGTATGGAGCTGTGCTGACGTTACATTTTGGAACTGAAAAAGTAAAAAATGTAAACACTTTGGAAAAAGTTGTATTGGAACTGAAAGATAAAACAGACATTAAAAGTTATTTTATTTTATCTAGATTTATCTTGTATTAACATCTGCTTTTTAATGACAATCTTCTCTTTCTTCATGTCGTAATTTTTTTTGGTGCATTGTCAGTTTTTTTCCAGTTTCATTTTGGCGTAGATAGGAGGGGTTTTATGGGGTAAGTGAGGAGATTGTCAGTTGTTTGTCCAAGAAACTACCCTGAGTCTGACAATAAAAACATTGCAGCTCTCATACAGTTCTGCATTACACAGATTTTATGCTACTCGTCATGATTTTTTGCTTAACTTTCACAGTAAAATGTTTTTATAACTGTTGAAATCTTCTACAAAGCAAATTGTTTCTGCTGGAGTGAACAGAGCTGAGAGGTTTTGATGTGTCTTTTTGACGATCAGCCATGTTTTAGCTGACAACTTTGTGCATCAGATGAATTCAGACGTCTGAAGTCTGACTATTAGTGAGATTTAACGGAGCCGTTCTTTATTTCAGTCGAGGCATGGCACTTCTAAAATATTGAGGAAACCCTGCACACAGTAGACTGTAGGACTGTGTAGGTATATGGATGCTTTAAGCCTGTATTCACATATAATTTCAAACCACTGTTTCAGTTGTTTTAGTTTAGAACAGCTTTCTTCTTCCTATCCTGCTTTTGACCTGTTCATCCACTTTATAATAGCTCTGGTGGGATTAACAGGTACTTAATCAGTCTCTGAAACTGTGTGCTCATGTCCCCCTGTCTGTCTGGTTTGTTTAGCTAACCTGGGATGTTTGAGTAGCATCCACACACCAACTGCAGTCTGCAGTATTTCAGCTAATTGAGGCTTAGTGACTTCAGCCAAGATTCCATCCTTTCCCCCAAAAAAATGACATATAACTTATGACTTACTTACTTTGAACATGTGGTCTTAATTTAAACACTTAAAGAAACCTTCTCGGGCATGTGCTGTCGTTCTGCCTCAAAGCTTTTATTGCTCCACTTAAAAAATAATTTCAGGCAAAGTGGTGAATGTGATCAAGCTCTGGGGTTATATGGACACCTGTAAGCTTTTTCCTCATATATTGGCTGAGATGATTTTCCTGTTCTGATGGTGTGTATACATCAAACCAGGGCCTCCTGCTGCCAGAGGTGGAACAACATCCCGTGATGAAAAGCATGTGGTGCAGTCAGTAGAAATGTATTGAAACCAGGCCAGAGCCCCTTCCTCCTCTCACCTCTCCACACTAAAAATGTGTTCAGCAGAATCCCCTCCAGCCAGCTGCTTTTCCACTGTTGTGACTTCCTTGACATGAAAAAGAGAAGCTAAATATTAGTTTCAGACTGATTTGTGGTCTCATTGGTGTCAGCTGCTCGCAGTTGTTATGGCAAGAACAATTCAGACCGTTTCAAAAAGAATTTCTTTAATCCAATTTCCCCCGGCCTTAACCGGGACCATATGCGTTTTCACTGGAGTGTGCTCACAGATCACAGCGCCCTGATGGCTTTTAACAGCCCATCAGAAAGACTGACACGCACATAGGACTCCTCTGCAGATCCGTTCAGGGAGACACCTCAGTGCCTGCTCCTTTCTTGGCTCCATTTACTGCTGCGATTAACAGTTTACACTCTGCGTTAGAGGCTGGGTCACCAAGAGGATTTCCAGTGCAATGAGGGCTTTCATGTGACCCTGGTGACACGGAGCCTTAGTGCTGTCATTACCCCATAGATGAGAGAGACATATGCATGACACAGCCACGGCTAATGAGGCTGGTCCAAGTCAGAGTGATGGCTTCAGCAGGTTTTTCTCCACATGTGTCTGTTCTGGTCTGCCAACCAAAAGACACACTTCAGACAGGTCTGCAGGAACCGCTTGAATCATGGAGCCAAGATGGAGTTCATTGGCCTTTGGGGACGATCATAGACAGGATTTAACTGAATACTTTAGCCTAGTCTATGTGTGGTTCTGTTTTATATATCAGAGCAGATAAGCTTTTGCTCTGATATGTATTAGTGTAAAGAAATCAGTCGTGCAAAGTACATTTACTCAGGTACTGTACAATTTTAAGGTACCTCATTTGAGTTTTTTCCATTTTACACCACTTTATACTTCAATTCCACTAAAGGTGAAATATTTCCTCCATTAAGTCTGTTGTTAGCTATAGTTACAGAGTTAGATTTTACATATAAAACATGGATTATTTTTAAATGTAATCATTTGTTACACTCTGACAGAGACTTCTGAGAATTAAAGTATATTTTTTCTTACATCATGTTACATCTTGCATCACTTTTGTTTAACGGAAAAGTTGAACATATCAACACGTATTCACTTTTATTGCTGAGAGCTTGATAATAAGGTTGATACCACTCTCATGTGAATATGAATACAGCCAGCAGCTGGCTAACTTAACTTAGCACAGACGCAGGAAGCAGCTAGCCTAGCTCTGTCCAGAGGTACCAAAATCCACCTACCAGCATCTCTATAGTTCAGTAACTAACATATTATAGATAGTTTGATGAATCACTATGAAAACAGACAAATCACAGTTTCACTGGTCATTATTTGCTCTCCAAAAGTGAATCCAAAAGAAATTAGGCTACATGTCAAGTTGATTTTTCCCAAAGGTTTCTGGCATTTTAGGTGGTTTGTTGATTTAGTTTCACGTCAAGATGGATAGCTAAGCCTATAAGCGGCACTTTGATACTGCGGCGCCACCACGATCTCCACTGTGCAGACTCAGGCTGTGGCCATATTTGTCATATTATGGCTTCATTTTTGTACAGTTGGAGAAATGGGAGATGAGACAACCATCTTATATATGTTGATTATTTTTTTTATTAGTTTGTTTTGTTGCTGTTTTGACCACTTGGGGGCAGAAGGAACAAATTGTGAACACTGAACTGTCATCACCTTTTGAGTTGATATGACGAAGCACATATTTATTTGCAGTCACGTTTCTGTCAACCTGAGAAGTCCAATATTTACTCTCTTGTAGCTCTTTTTTGGTCTCTACCAACTCCCGAGGGAAATATCTGTCTCTTTAGTTGCTAAATGCTTCTCTGTGTTCACCAGCTGCTAACTTTGTCCCTGAGCAGATAGTGTACAGCTTTTTGTCTGAAAACAACAGCCTGCTGTGGCTGAAAACAATGATATGAGAGTGGTGAGCGTGATCTAGCTCGACAGCTACTTAATGAGCTGAAACTCAGTATAAAGCTTTGTAAAGCAGAGGGTGAAAATCCTCTGTAGTTTCATTACAGACCCTTTCACATTGTCATTTGATGCACTGATATTATAAAAATATCAAGTATAACTCAATACTTCCTCCACCACTGAAAATGGTGTGATTTGGTGTAATGCTGTGTGAGAGCCACCAGATGGCAGGAATAGACAGAACAACTATAAAGCCACAGTGTTTCGTAACTAATTTGAGTACAGTGGTTCTCAGAGTACCGTGGTACTGTATTCCTGTGGGGTACTGGGGGGTTTTCAGTGTCACTGACACTGTTGGCTCCTTTGATTTTTCCAGAGAAATGTTTCTTGTAACAGGAGCACATAAGAGACAGTTCCTCCAATCAACAGATTGTCATTCAAGCCTCCCCAGTCTTCCAGCATCTTTCAGACCGTAAGCTCCGTAAGACAAACTCCTGCGGGGACTGTTGAGAACTCCCCTCCCATTAGACAACAAATGTTATCAGTTTAACTGACTGATGAAAGCCATTTGTGCTCTGTATGACTCCTCCAGAGCGTATCCATCTGCTTCAGGCTCTCTGAGGTGAAAAACCGTCAGTGTTTAATGTGGTTGTGAATGTTTCCCCAGACTAGGAGTTAGTGGTAGACTAATTACACAGTGGGCACGCAGCCTCAGTAGCACACTGCTGCCAGAGCCTTGTGTGACTGTATGTCATTAGTATTGGAAAAGTGCATTTGCCACAAAGGGCTGCGGTCACTCTGAGCCATTTAAACATGAAAGAACATACCCGGCTCTTCTGGAGAAGGAATTTGCAAGACATAAACAGCCTGTAAAATGGAAAACTACATCTGTGTCCATTTGTTTTCTGAAAGGCAGCCAGATTTGGTAATTCTTACTGAAATTCTTTCCAATAACAGAGAGCAGTCCAAATAGAGGGGAAGGACTGTTTGATCCATCTGTTTGCAATGCGGCGTAGTAGTGGTTTTGTGCACATGATCTCAACTCAGTGGGAAACTAAGAAATTGTGGAGGCTTCGGAGCATGTTGGGGACTTTACTCAATTTACACTCTGGGTTTATCGTGTGTGTGATGAGCTCTCCTCTCAGCCGAAACAGAATCACCCCAGAGAAGTGGTGGGAAGTAACTAAGCACATTTACTCAAGTAGGCTGCTGTACTTAAGTACAGTTTTGATGTACTTGCACTCTACTACGTACTTTGTTATCTTCCTTACAATGCTACTCCACTACGTTTTAGGAGCAAATACTTTTTACTCGCCTTCATTCATTTGACAGCTAGTATTTCTATATGCAGTACTATTACTTTTACTAAAGTAAAGGATCTGAATCTGCCCAGGAGTTTAGTCTATTATCTAATCAGAGTGCGACTATAGGTTGTTTCGTTCTTTGCTTGTCCGTTTTTGGTTTCTGAATCGAACAAAGACATTAATAAGGTAAAACTATAATTTACTGATATGTATATACTTATATATATACTATATATAAATATATAATATGTGTGTAGTCTAGTATAGTAACTACTATATGTATATATATATGTATATATATATCAGTAACCTCCTTAATATGTAATGAGTTCATTCATAAAAATGGATTGGAAATGTTAAATACAGGGATGTCCATGGTCATTTTTCCTCTCCTACGCTATTGATTCAAATTGAAATTGAAAGAAACTGAGACTTCAGAGCATGTTGGGACTTGTAACAGAGTATTATTA
Organism: Morone saxatilis; assembly: GCF_004916995.1. Classification (NCBI taxonomy): domain Eukaryota; kingdom Metazoa; phylum Chordata; class Actinopteri; family Moronidae; genus Morone; species Morone saxatilis. The sequence continues at coordinate 14,799,343 of NW_023339762.1, read as the reverse complement.
CACTGTTGTATTACTTACTTCAGTAAGGATCCGAATACTTCTTCCACCACTTGGCCCAGTGTGTTGTCATTTTATTCTGATCAGAGTGTAGTTGAGTTTGGTCTCAACTGTGAGTTTTATGATGTGACAAAGGAGTAAATCAGTAAAGCAGAACACTGTCTTTTGTGAGGATTAATAGATGATTAATACAACTGATGTGATACTGTTTAGTAAAGGGAAGTCCATGGGTTTTATGTTTCCAATCAGTGGGATTTTAATTCATCTGCTAGAAATAAAGCCATGTCTGCTTGAAACCTCTCTTCTTCAAGTTCAGTTCAACCAGACTAGACTGTGCTCAGACACTCAGATGTTTTCCAGTAAATTAGCTAATTACTAGTTCACACATGTGAGCTGACTGGTGTGTGGTGCGCAGAGTAACACCCGGTCACTTAGTATGGATCGGAGTGTTAGCCAGTGCTAACAATTTGGTAATTAGGCACCATAGTAGTAAAACAAAGTCAACAAGCTTAACCTGATGAGGTGCATTAATGGGCAATAAAGTTTTGCAGGTATTTGGTTATAAACTAAAAGATTGAGCAAATCAAAGTTTTGACCTGATAGTGGCGCTAATTGAAAAGTCAGGGTATCACCAAAGTTCTTACAATTCATCCTGAAGGGAACATAAATGCATGTACATTGAATGGAAATCCATCCAATATTTGTTGAGACCCGTCACTGAAAACCACAAAGTTTAACCTCATGATAGCGTTAGAGGAAAAGTCAGAGGATCAGTAGCATGCAACCGCCAGAGAACGTCTACATAATTTCATGGTTGTTGAGATATTTCAGTCTGGAACAAAGTGGTGGGCCAACAATCTCCAGAGACCCACCACTAAAATGTCTAAAAACCACAAAAAAGATTAGAGGAAAGAATCTGTGTTACAGATTTTTTTTCTGCTTTCTTCCACTGTTAATTAGACATGTGTGAGTCCAGACCCCCAGTTTGGAAACCTAGACTCACAATACACACCAGTAAGTGCGAAAGTGCTTTCACTGACACCCTCGCTGGTGTCCAAGTGAGTCTGTCAGTGAAATAGTTGTGTTAATTTAATCTACAGGGACCTCGCTATTATTAGACATCACCTTGCTAGAAAATTTTCTTTTGAAGCAGGGATGTAAAAGGCTGCGAACTGGCAACTCCGAATATCTAATAAGATAACCCTCTCTCCCTCATTAGGCTGAATACTGAGCTAAAACACCTTTTCATGTCACCTTAGTAAACAGCTTAATGTGTACCTCTTTCATCTGTTATTCCCCCGTGTCTCCTCATGGCTTTGATCCACGCCAGAGTGTCTGGGTATGATTGCCCCTCTGTGCTGTAGATTTGTCTCTATGTTAATTTAGATTTTTGACAAGCCGTTTCTGAAAACCCCCTCTTCACAGAATAAATGCAGAGTAAAGGTGTCATTTGACCTTTGACACCTCTCCAGTCGGATGGATCCAGTCCCCAGAGTTTTGTATCTCGGGAAGCGTCATGCACACACACACATTTTTCAGGAAGTTCTTTTAATTTAATTGATCTGTTTCTGCTTTTTTTAAAATAAAATTAAACAAAATCACACAATAAATATAATATAATAATTCATTATCTATAATACAGGTGGAATCACCTAATGCAATATAAAGAAAGTAACACAGAACTGGACCAAACAACACTACACATTACCCAGCAGGACTGATAAATATAGTTTTACTGTGTGGATGTGGGCTTATATTTATTGTTGTGGTGGTAAAAGTGGCAAAAGATGGTGTAAATTTCTCAAAATTGTAATTATCTGTCATAATTCATACATAATTTTGTTCAGTCTTTACAGTTTTGTAATGCTGTTGTCTTAGTTACAGTTTGAGGAGGAATTGTTTATACATTTCGTGTCTCAAAGCAAAAGTGGGACACAGGAATATTCAAGTGGAGAATCTCTCATAGTGTGATCATGACCTGAGGGTGTGGAGCTAATCGTTTATGGATGGTACAATGAGAACAGCTGTTGCTTTTGGTAAAACCCATTTGTTCAGTAACATGGACTGGAATAAGTGGCCTTTGACTGTTATACGCATTTCCTTTTTTCTTTTTGTCTCTAGTTGATACAGCTTTTTTTTTCCTTCTACCTTTTAATGAAAATGTAATAAAATGCATGACTTAAATGTCTTGATACAAATACATCTGTTTCCATGGTAGATTTCAAACCCAGACACGCAGTTGTCCTGTTTTAACCTGCAGAGGGCAGACTTAGCTGAGAAATAAGCAGTTGAGCTGAGAGCAGAGAGGAGTACAACTGCCAGTTTATTAAGTACCCCTAGCTCAGTCTAATGCAAGAGCCCTGCAATAAATCCCATGTTCACCCCATTTATATCTGAGGGAAGACTAAATATTAGAAACTCTGGAATGTCTTTGAATTTGGATCAACACCCTTTTAAACCTGTTACAACAAAACTGAACAACTTAACCTTCAAGGGAGGATTTATTGCAGGACTGTTGTATTAGACTGCAATTATTTTGTCAAGGTTTATCTAATAAATTAGCAACTGAGTGTATGATGCATTTGTAGTTGCGTTGCCAACAAAGTAACAAAATACTGTTTACAGATACACTATGAATTCAATTCAACAACTAGAATTAAATGTCAATAACTGAAAGAAAGGACATGGTGTAATAGCAGTTTTGTAAAAACATGCTTTTTCTAAAGAATTTCTCAATAGGACCGACAGCAGCATACTTAAGATGTGTAGGGCTGTAATGGTAATATCTCATTAGGAATCCTGAACCATGACAGTTACATCTCCTCCAACTGGTCAGTTCTTGGTTGAGTGATTCCTCCTGACCTCGGCGTGCCACAGTGTTGCCCTCGGTGTTCAAACTATCCATGTTGCTTGTCGACAGCAGCTCCCTTCTGGGGCTGCCGGGGTTTGGCCTGATGCTGACCTCCTGCCAGTCTGCTGGAGGAGAGGAGGGAGAGAGCGGTTTGGACTGGGAGGAGAGGGTGAAGACGAAAGGAGTAATGAGGAGGGGAGAAGAGTTTCTTGACAGCTTTTTGCCTCGCCTGATATACACACACACATTTGGCAGAGTTAATCGGAGGTTTTTCTAGGCTTTCCTCCCACACATTTCCACTGTGTGAGTCAAAGGGCAAAGTGTTCATTTATTAAATTACTACTTTCTTTTTACTTCCAGGTACTTTTTATACATTATAATTAGTTGTCAGGTGTGTAATGACAAAAATATTTTGTTGGTTGTTATTTAATCTGCAAGCTGATATAATGGAGTATGAGCTGTCTTCATGTCCAGTGTTTACAACAGGAAAAGAGAGCAGTGTATTATTATAATTTCAGAGGAAAATGATAGGCTCCCTCATATGCTCATAAATAGTCTAGCTACCATCACCAAGCGGCACATAGTGGAGCTAAATTAGCCCAGAATTTTGTGCTGTAGATCAAACAGAAATGGCAGAGAATCAATTAATGATTAATATGCCATCTGTTGGTGGTGGCGTTTTGAATATCAATACGACTCCCCTCGGATGTTTAATCACCTGATACCATTGTGTTGGAACACAACAACAGAGCTTTTGGAAGTGCCGTAGTGTCAGCGAGCTCAAATGTTTTGATCCACCTCCACGATGCTCATAAGATATTCACCACTCCAGTGGAGAAACATGTCTACAGGGCCCCAACAGTGAGGCGTGCATGCATATATCTGTTCTGTGTCTGGGGCTGTTGTGGAGATCCCACCCAAGGCAGAGCTCCATTCATGCTGCAGCATGGAGGATGTTATGGATATGGCCTTGACAGCGTGCTCTAACCCTGAGGCCTGAAGAGAGACAGGAAACAGTTGGCTCTTGGTCGACTGAAGTGGTGCCTGGGACTTTCCCACACGCCTCAGGATCCTCCTCATTCAGCCTGGTCTGTGGTTGGAGCGTGTGTCTGCACCACTTCACACCAGGGAGAGGAGGGGGGGGGGGGACGCGCAGGCTTACTGCAGAAGTTGGAGAAA
>NW_023339762.1:14779345-14795216 GCF_004916995.1 Morone saxatilis | reverse complement strand
TGTGAAGTGGTGCCAGAACACACGCTCCCAACCACAGACCAGGCTGAATGAGGAGGATCCTGAGGCCGTGTGGGAAAGTCCCAGGCACCACTTCAGTCGACCAAGAGCCAACTGTTTCCTGTCTCCTCCCTTCGAGGGCCTCAGGGTTAGGGCACGGCTGTCCAAGGCCATATCCATCAAACATCCGTCCATGCCTGCAGCAGAAGCTCTGCTTGGGTGGGATCTCCCACAAACAGCCCCCAAGACACGAAACAGATATATGCATGCACGCCTCACTGTTGGGGCCGCTGTGACATGTTTCTTCCACTGGAGTGGTGAAATATGCTTATGACATCGTGGAGGTGATGAAACATTTGAGCTCGCATGACACTACGGCAACTTTCGAAAAGCTCTGTTGTTGTGTTCAACCCGCAAATGGTGATAGGTTGATTAAAATCCGAGGGGAAAGTCGTATTGATATTCAAGAACGCCGACCAACACCAGATGGGCAATATTAATCATTAATTGATTCTCTGCCATTTCTGTTGATCTACGGCGAAGCACAAAATTCTGGGCTAATTTAGGGCTCCACTATGTGCCGCTTGGTGAGGTAGCTAGACTATTTATGAGGCATAATGAGGGAGCCCTATCAATGTTTCCTCTGAAATTATAATAATAACTGCTCTCATTGTTTCTGTTGTAAACACGGGGACATGAAGACAAGCTTCATACTCCCAATTATATGCAGCTTGCAGATTAAATAAGCAAGCCAACAACAATATTTTTGGTCATTAACACACCTGACAACTAATTATAATGTATAAAAAGTACCCTGGAAGTAAAAAGAAGTAAGTAATTTAATAATGAACACCTTTGCCCTTTGACTCACACAGTGGAAATGTGTGGGGGAGGAAAGCCCTAAGAAAAAAACCTCCCCCGATTAAGCTCTGCAGGATGAATGGTGTGTTGTGTATATCAGGCGAGGCAAAAAAGCTGGTCAAGAAATCTTCTCCCTCCCCTCGATTACTCTTTCGTCTTCCACCTCTCCCTCCCAGTCAAACCGCTCTCTCCCTCCTCTCCCTCCGCAGACTGGGCAGGAGGTCAGCATCAGGCCCCAAACCCCGGCCAGCCCCCCAGAAGGGAGCTGGCTGTCCGACAAGCCAAACATCGGATAGTTTGAACCCCACCCCGAGGGCAACACTGTGCCAAACGGCGCGAGGTCCCAGGAGGAATCACCCCTCCAACCAAAGAACTGAAACCAAGTTGGAGAGATGTAACTGTCCATGGTTCAGGATTCCTAAATGAGATACTTACCCTTACAGCCCCCTACCACCATCTTAAGTATGCTGCTTGTCGGTCCCTATTGAGAAATTCTTTAGAAAAAGCAATGTTTTTACCCCAAAACTGCTATTTAACACCCAAAATGTCCTTTCTTTCAGTTATTGACATTTTAATTCTAGTTGTTGAATTGAATCATAGTGTATCTGTAAACAGTATTTTGTTACTTTGTTGGGCACACGCAAACACAAATGCAATCATACACTCAGTTTGCTAATTTATTGATAAACCTTGACAAAATCAATTGCCAGTCTAATGCCAAACAGTCCCTGGAATAAATCCTCGCCTTGAAGGTTAAATTGTTCCAGTTTTTTGTTGTAACAGTGTTAAAAGGGTTTTGATCCCAAATTCCAAAGACATTTCCAGAGTTTCCTAATATTTTAGTCTTCCAAACTCAGGATATAATGGTGAACAATGGATTTATTGCAGGGCTTCTTGCATTAGACGAGCTAGGGTACTTAATAAACCTGGCAGTTGTACTGCTCCCTCATGTCTCCAGCTCAACTGCTTATTTCAGCTAAGTCTGGCTCTGCAGGTTAAAACGGACAACTGCGTGTCGGTTTGAGAATCCCTACCATGGAAACCAGATGTATGTTGTATCAAAGACCATTTAAGTCATGCCATTTTATTACATTTTCATTAAAAAGTGTAGAAGGAGAAAAAAAAAGCTGTTCAACTAGAGACAAAAAAGACCAAGAATGCGTATAACAGTCCCAAAGGCACTTATTCCCAGTCCATGTTAACTGAAAACAAATGGGGTTTTACCAAAAGCAACAGCTGTTCTCATTGTACCATCCCATAAAACGATTAGCTCAACACCCTCCCGAGGTCATGATCACACAATAATGAGAGATTCTCCCACCTTGAATATTCCTGTGCCCGCACTTTTGCTTTGAGAACACCGAAATGTAATAAACAAATTCTCGCTCAAAATGTAACTAAGACAACAGGCATTGACAAAACTGTAAAGACTGAACAAAATTATGTATGAGATATGACCCAAGATAATTACCAATTTTGAGAAATTTACACCATCCTTTTGCCACTTTCTACACCCAACAGACATAAATTAAGCCCACATCCCACCACAGTAAAACTATATTTATCAGTCCTGCTGGGTAATGTGTTAGTGTTGTTTGGTCCAGTTCTGTGTTAGCTTTCTTTATATTGGCATTTAGGTGATATCACCTGTATTAATTAGATAATGATTATTATGATATAGTTTATTGTGTGATTTTGGTTTATGATGTTTTTGATTTTATTTTAAAAAAAGGCCGAAGAAAACAGATCAATTAAATTAAAAGAACTTCCTGAAAGAATGTGTGTGTGTGCCATGACGCTTCCCGAGAATATCAGAAACTGCTGGGAACTGGATCCCATCCGACCCCGGAGAGCGTGTCAAAGGTCAAATGACCACCTTTACTCTGCATCTTATTCTGTGAAGAGGGTTTTCAGAAAAACCGGCTTGTCAAAAATCTATTAACATAGAGAGCAAATCTACAGCCCCCACAGAGGGCAATCAATACCCAGACCCCACCCTCCTGGCGGGATGCAAAGGCCATGAGGAGACCCCGGGGGGAATCCCAGGGAGGGGGGGGGGGGGGGGGACGCGCAGGCTTACTGCAGAAGTTGGAGAAAACTTTTCAGAGGGGATTCATTGCCCCTTAACTGAGAGAACAGCATAAATTATTTGCACTGGCAGATGTTCACAGACCCAAATATGCATGAATTTGTAGAGCTGGCAGGCTTCCCTCAGCCAAACGTACTGGTTTTCACGATGCGTGCAGGAGCAGTTGTTTTTCTGGCTGTTTTACAGAGAGCATTAATCTGAGCTGTCAGCACCACCAACCACTTTGGTGGAAATTATTTCACTCCTTAATAAGGGAACTCGGGTGCTGTATTACATATGGCGGTCAGGGCAACATTCTTGGTGGGTCTGTCATCATGTAGCTGTTCTCCAACAGTGGGCCTTCTGTGTTTGGCCTGTAGCACACTCTGTAACCCAGAGATGAAAAGAATACACTAACTAGACATTAAATGAAACCACTACCTCTCACATCCTCTCTGCTGGTGAGGATGAAAAGCACCTCCTGCCAGGAAGTAGGAGAAATCCAATATTATTGACTTGTGTCTGAATTTCTGTTATTTTGACAACAGGCTGTGTCTTAAATTTGCACTACTGTGTGAGACTTGAAAAGCAGCCTAAGTTATAGCTGAACATAATCCAAATTTAAAATACTGGAAGGGTGTGGACAAAATAACATGAACAGCTGATAATATAATAGCAAAAACACAAACTGTAGCCTCCGAAATTAGCCAAAAATGGGTGCAGGGATGTCGTATAATGCATTAGACTGCTCATGTGTTTATGACTTGAAGTCTCTATATATGAGTGTATTGGAAAATGGATTAAGAAAATACCCATCTGTGGTCTGTCATGCTGGCTGTACTAAGCAGTGGTCATTATATCTGCTCTGGCGTGCAATTAGTAGTAATTTGCGATACATGTATAGCCAATGTTTGTGAAACATCATGTTACTATTTTTTAGTGCCTTTTAATAGGTCTGTAGTCATAATTATGTCACACCTGCAGGAGAAGCACATAACATTAGGCATTGTATAATCAAGCTATCATCAGTGCTCCTTTTGCAAATAACAATAATAAAGGTAAAGTGAGACAACCTGTAACTGTCACACTGTATCTAACTGCTGAGGGAAAAGTGACTTAGAGCCTTTCCTAAAGGAGGGCTTTGGCAGACTGCCACTTAGTGTGGTCCCCCTGAGGGCTCTTACTCATGAATCAGAGAAAATGGGAATTACACATATTAAAGAGGGTAAACGTCAGTAATCATAGCATTGGGAGGATGCTTGAGGACTCATCAGGCCCGCTGCTGCTTTTTTAGAGACACTTGTTTCAAGGAGCCACCTTGTTTAGCAGCTGACGGCGACAATGTGATGGGCAAAATGACACATTTCTGGAAGGCATCCACCTACGAGATTCACCGTCAGCACACCTGTATTTACTCTCCATCCACACATTGATGGTGTGTACTGCAACGATAACACCATTTGACCTCCTAATCCATGAGTCATCCAGCAGCCAGGTCGGGTTACAGCCTGTCATGTCCGTTATTGTCTTCTGTCCATTGATATTTGCAGCATGTTTGTCCTACATTGACTGCCTTGTGGCCCCTGACAGAGAAAGGCTTAGTAGTTTTGACACAGAAAAGTTTGTTTGTTTGTCTGTCTGATCAGCAGAGGTCACGCAGCAGTATGTTTGTTTGCCGGGTCAATTGAGTCCACTAACAGAGGAGGCCGGTGAGGAGAAGTGATGGTGGGGGGGTGAGCACTCATTAGTGGCCTTTCCTCCCTGTGTGTTCTTCTTCTGGTGAAGATGGCCAGACCACCAGGCCCTTTACCCTGACTCCCAGATAAGATGTCTGCAGTCACTCCACATGACTTAGTGCTGTTGGTACTTTGACAGAAAACAACCCTCAAGGGAAACTCAGGCAACCATAAATATTTAGGCACCAAAGAGCTTTATGGAGTTTGTTGTAAAAGGATTTATAGCAGCCTGGGAGGCGATGCATCAGTGTCAGAGGGCTTGAAGCAGCCAGTGTTTACAGCATCGTATGTGAATCCTCCCACAACTCTCGGCCAAGCCTGGAGAACTGAACCAAATAAGCACTTCAGCACTAGGAATGCAAACACCACAAGTTTTCCAAACAGGTTTCAGAAAACAGGTGTGAGCTCGGCGTCGTCTCAGTTCAAAAATTGTAATCGCCTGCAGAGATGATTCACAAACAAGACAAGCCAGTGGCCTTATATGGACCGATTTGGAAATGGTGGTTCTGGGCCTCGTGACGATTTGATGAAATTATCCGCTCTATAAAACTGAAACTAACAGCTAGAAAGACGATCAACAAGATTAGATACATTTGAGGTTACAAATAGATTTCACTTGAACTAATTTACAGAGATTTACAAAGATATTTCTGTGTATATAGTACACAGAGAATGGGAAACAAACAAGCAAAAAACTCTTAAAGCACTAAGCTAACTAGGTTTACTGTTTTTATGCTGACCAAGCTGACTAAATCTCATATCTGTCCATCAAATATGAAGCAACCAATGTTTCTACAGTATCCCGGAAGGGACAAACCAAACACAGGCTCTAGATGGGGGCGGGGGGGTTCCACATTTTTCACATATGTTGCAGCCACCGTAGTTTCTCGTTTGCGCTTGGAAGGGGAGCAAGTTGCCATCTGCAGCTACATTGCTAGATGCCACTAAATCCTACACACTGGATATTTAAGTTGATCTGATGAACTTCGCAAACAGTTATCAGATGTGTAAAAACACACCCAGCAGACACAGAGCCTATTTAGCATTTAATAGTGTCCTTTTTGCTCTGTTTTTGGTCTGCACCAGCTCCTGGGGGAAATGCTCTGCTATGTTCACAGGCTGGTCGCTAACTTTGTCTGTCTGCAGTTTTTGTGCTGGGCAAGTTGAAGTAGCACACAGTGAGTTTGTAGAGCCTTTTGGCTAGATAGATGAGAGGAGTGAGAATGAGCAAAAACGGTAAAATTGTGGGCTGTAACACCAAAACAAAAAGCATAAAGACCCTGTAAAGCCCCTTAGAGCGGACAGTAATGGCACAGTTGGGTGATAATTCTCTGTTAAAACCCCTTGAAATATGATCCATTGTTAATATGGAAAAAATATACATTATAGCCACTTTAAGCTTTGGATAGCTGAACATGTGATATGTATATCGGTTATGCAAAATTAATCAATTTGTGGACATATGGTCCTATAATACCAGCTTGCATAAACAGGTGTAAACAAAGACTCTTCCTGCGTTGCTGATTAGTTATTATTTCCTCAGTGGTAATCTAATGTTGCACAGTAACATCTGCACTCTTGTATCCCTGCTAAACAAATCACTTGTAGCACCAGGCTGTCTATGCAGCCTCCGCCACCACTCTTCCCTTTACCTTCGGTCTACTCATCAATTTTACATGAAGTGTTATCTGCATCCCTCTCATCTCTGCCTTCCACCCCAGGATTTATCCGCCCCGTCTCTTTCATCTTTATCCTCCAGGGCAGCCGGACATCTCGGTCCACCATCCACGCCACCACTGCTTCTGTTGTCCTCTCTGCTCTCCGTTCATCTTCCCCTGCTGCCCTACTTCTTCCCAGCGGGGTCACAGGCCTGCTTTGTCCCAGATTGCTGGAGGATCAGGATTCCTCATCATCCTGTTAACTGTACATTTATCTGACAAGACAGAGGAGAGAGAGCGACCCCCGGCATCATTAAGCTTTAATGGACAGCCTAGAAATGAGGGAGAAGCCATAAAAGCAGGAGCCGAACCAGAGTCTCTCTTTAATGTCTCTGATCGCCCTGACAGGATTATTAATCAGGAACTAAAGGAATTTAAAACCTTTGCTCTTGGCTTCCTCACTTAGAGTCTTTAGCTTGCACCATTACATAGCAACCCAGGGTCAGGAGGTCTGCAGCTAATTGGTTCTACAGGGTTTTGAATAACAATGAGCTGAGCCCAATTACTGAACTACAGAGAGGCGGAGATGAGAGGAGAGGGAGGGGGACCCAGTGGAACAGGCACATGGAGGATAGAGGGAGGAGGAGATGGGGGAGGCTGTTTCACGGCTGCTGTCTCTCTCCTCCTCAGAGTAAGGATATTAATGAGATCAGTAAATGAGTGCTGGCAGAGACGGGGATGTGCTGCTTTAGAAAAACAGCCGCCCTGCCCCTGCAGGACAGCAGCAGCAGCTCCCTCATTCACTATTCCTTTTTACTCCCAGATTCACACGAAATATGTGCGCCTCATTCTTTTTGTCCCAGATTTTCCTTTTTCTTTGTATCTCATGTTCATTTATTAGTGATATATTTTCTTTTCTTTTCCCCGACACAGGGGATCTGTTTCTGTGGTCCTTTGATAGCTACACTGTATTCCAGTCTGTCTTGGTGAGCTTTTAATGCTGTCTTCAGGGGGTTTGTATTCAGCGATGGCTAATATAGTTAGTCCCAGCAGTTCGGGTGTAAATTTGTAGTCACTCTAAGGCATAACGGCTACTGATTGTTTCTTATTTTTGTGACTCCTGCTGCTTTGGTGAACATCAAGGCTTGTTTTTCATCCTCTTACTCATCCATCATTACATGCTGCTGCCACATATACAGTGGGTGGATTAGGCTGCACAGTATCTGCACAATGTCTCTCCACTCTAGTGTGTCATGTAGTGTCCCCCTTGCCCTGGTATTGCTGATGAAACTGGTTTGGATGGAAGCATTATCAGATTTAGAGAGCTAATTTGTTCCAGCGGCAAAAGGCTTTTCAGGTTGTTAAAAGGATCTTTCTTCTTTTTTTTTTTTCACTTGGCCGTGCTCAGTATTTTTTTGTGCCCTTGAAACATTGCATCAATGTTGAGCTGTAGGACTTTCAAATTGATCTCTGCTTAAATAATCTCTCTCAAATTCATGAATTCACACTGAGCAATCCCCTCTTCTGAGCATTCATCACTTTCAATAAACCCCGGAGAAGCTGTCATTATGCCTCAACCTTCTCATCCCGCTCTAAACTGCTGTTCAAGGGCTGCAAATTGGAAATGTGATTTAAATATTGCTTGAAATGGATAGCTCATATTCACCTAAGCCCTCCCGTGCCAGGCTCTGTCATGCGATGAAAGCAGAGGATGCCGACTGATGATCACTGTACTTCCTGCACCATGAGTCAAAGACATTAATTGGTGCTAGCAGAAGGTTTAGCCCTGACCTTTCCAGATCACAAGGCAAACAAAATTCTCTGTAGGCCCGCTACTCTGCACGCTTTTGTCACTTGTTCGTCATGGTTGGATTTCTCAGAGATGAGAAGGATTCTCTTTGCTTACACTTTTAATCGGCTATAGAGCAGTGAAATACTCCAGCTGGAATGAGAGGGAGATAAATGCCTTAACTCAAGACTGCAAATGAACTACAAATCCTTGAGCTGGATTGCTGTTCATTCTTCAATTATGTAAGCCCCCATCTGTTTTTTTTCCCCTACTCAACGGTGTCAGTGTGTATATACAAATATATTCTTGCCAGACAAGATTTATAATCTCTTTCAACTTTCATATACAAGCTTTAATAAGAGCATGAGTCCATTTTGCCCAAGGTTTTTAGTCAATACTAACATTAAGTTAGCATTACATTCTATGTTGATGATTTCCTGAAAAAAGGGTTTGGATATTCATCACCATTGATTGATTGGCTTCATATAGATTTGTGCAAGGCTGTCTTGCAAATAGACTTTTGAAATTCCTCCTCAGCAGTGTGCTTGGATGTGGATTATGAGTTGAATCTCATCATTTTAAAAATGCTTGCCAGTGCCATTCATTCCAAACAATCCTCTGAGCCTGTAATGTATTCTGAACTCTTGAATCTGCATATTTGCATACTGTAACAGAGTTGCAGCTGTGGTCTCAGAAGAGTTTATCATTATTTCACATTTATTTTGTCTCCCTAATTACCTAATTAATTCTGTTGTTTTGATTGTGGTGTTTACCGTTTGCTTTGTGGAGGCGTAATCCTGTTCTATTTGTCTGTTTGAAGAAGGAGCAGTCTCACTGAATTATTCATGCTGTGCTCCAGCGACAGCACAGCCGTTTAAATGATGAAGGCATTCGTGAAATCCTCTCTCTCTTTCTCACACACACTCTTTCCCTCTTTCTCTTTCTCACTCTCGCCTCTCTTTCTCTGTGAGTGCCTGAGGCGGTGGAAGTGGGATGTAAGGAGGGGAGAGGATTTCATGAGGCTCACAAGCGCACCTCAAATGAGGCGATGGGAAAACATGTCCCTCTAATGTGTCTGACCGAGCTCTGAGAGGGCCGGACTCAAAGCCATGTCTAATCTGACACCATAATGTGACCTTTCATCTCCACTTCTCACAGGAAACATTGCTCCACCCTGCACATTGTACATGCCTGTGTCAGTTTGTGTGTGTGTGTGTCGGGCCGAGCGCCCACTGAGCAGGAATGTGGACACTTGAGTCGACACAGGCCCTCTGGAGTGCTGCTGATGTGTCAAAACGTTGTCCACTGATTGGATATCGCTGTGTCATGTGGTGGCTGGGTGTCCACTTCACACCTTCAGCTGTGACTTTTTCCAGTGTTGAGGACACTTGATAGAGCACAAGTCAGCAGAACCGGTGGATCTATTCGAGGGTTACTGGCATCTGTGTTTGACTTTTTTTAAGAAATGCTGTGTCTTCACCCTCAGTGTGGTCTTAATGGTGTTCCCTCTCGAAGAGCCCTTCCTCTGAGACACAGGGAGGTAGAGGGGGAGAGGGGGAGAGGGAGGGAAGGAGGGAGGGATGTGATGGGCCTCTCTGGGGATTGTCTGTTTGTAGTGTTTACTGCCAAACCCTTAAGGACTTCAGGCACTTTCATCAGCACTAAGTAGTACATAGCACACACTTCCTCGCCTGTGTTCCTCTACTTTTAATGTCTCATTTTCCTCTTACACTTCTATGCATTTTTTTTAAAACTATAAATGACACCTTTGAGTCCCAGGCGTCACTTATCTGTGTCTGTAAGGTCTGATTGGCATCTCCAAGTGGCAACGCACTCCCATTATACCCTCATTTTCATGAAGAGCATCCTACACCAGCCGTCATTTGTTTGCAGCTTCTTTTCATGGTTTCCCCTCAGGACGGCATTGTCCTTAAAACGCACAAATCACAACCAGTAGCTTTGGTTCTCTCGATGCCTGTTTCTTTTGATGATAGCGGGCTTGATGGACATTATCAGCCGCCACGACTCCAGGCTCAGACAAAGCCTCGAGCATACAGTACGTATGGTTTTATTTAAAATCTGTTTTAATGTGTTGTTTTGTCTCTGTAGGCCTGTGGATTCTGCATTCTATTTGATCTGCCCTAAACATACATCTTTAATCTTTGCTGCAGGCTGTGTGAGAGGGAGTGTATGTCACTGCCTCCCCACTGAGGCTTCAGGTCTGGCTTTCACAGCACTGCAGCCCCTGTGGGAGGCCTGCAGAGGGCAGCATACTAAACACAACATCACCTTTCTACAGCAGCTCATTTTACACCTGCACCAACACCACCACAACCACCACAGCTATCTTTATTAACATACATCTTCATTAACTCACTAGAGGAAGTCAGGGAAAAAAAAGAAATAAAAAAAAAACACAACAGACTGAGAATGAAACCATCATGGGCCCGCGGGGTGTTCTACTGTTTGTACTGACACAGAGGACGAGTTATGCTAATTGAGAGTTCTTTGCATAATTAGGGAGAAAAACTTTATCATTATTATTAGTGGAGAATAGCCAGACAGAGGGTAATTTCAAGTTTCCCAGCAGGGTGCTGCCAGAGAATAAAAGAGAAAAGGACACACTCTCAATGTTATTCCTGCTGTCTTTTGATGCAGGGAGCATAATTCATCTAAGATACTTAGCCTGAGTATGCTTTAATGATGATGACTTTTCCCAATGTGATTTTTCAAAGTGTTTTAATGTATTGTCTTCATAGCGGATGTGTTTGCCGTGGTAAAATCGAGGACTGCATATTAAGTTATCCACCTAAATGAGTTTTTTCTTTCATGCTTAATGAGCCTTCACTTTTTGCCACTTTTTGCAGACGTCTTTATGCTGCTCCGTGGTGCATTGTGGTTGTAGCTCTTGGGTGGTTAAGTGTAGAGAGCAGGGAGTGTTGGTGTTGTGCGTGTAGTGAGATCATGTGTGATACCACTGAGAGATGGCTGAGAGGTGATGCGGCCGGCTGGCTGGCTGGCTGGCTGGCTGGCTGGCCGCTCAGCCACACAGAGCTGTGAGTAAGTGGGCCGTGGTTATAACGGGCACACAGGGCAGTCACAACAGAGTGCTGAATCCATTAGTCCCTCAGCAGGGTTTCAGCAGGTCATTGAGGTTCAATAAGATCCTGTGATATCCTGTTATACACTTTTCCTCTTCACCTAAATCTAATGATGCCACAGCCAGTGGAAGTTGTCTTCCCCTCAGAGCACAGAGCCTCACGTGCTTGCTTTAAGACTGTGAACGATAGTTTATGCCGCAGTAAGTATTCCTTTCAAAGGCTTTACAAGGCACTGGGGATTAAGAGACTGTACTACACTCATCTCATTTGTGTCAGGGCTGGGAAAAGGGAACACTCTAAATACACGCTGCACCAAATAGCCGTATGGGGTAGTGGAGGCGAGGGCTCTCAGATGTGAGGGAGAAACATTGCACCTGCCCCACTTGTTCTCCACCAACATGGCCGTCTGTGCAGCGCCTGCTTCACAAATGCAGGGAACATTCCCCTCGCTTCAAAGGTTCCCCTGCTTTTTTTCATCTCAGTGCTCCAGCCCACGGCCAGAACCACGGATTAATATTTCAAAACATGTTTCTTGCTTGCACCCCCTCTCTCTTCCCTCCTCTCTCTATACCTCCCCCCAACATCATCTCTCACACACACAGCCCATTCCCTGTTCACCACTTATTCTCCTCTACATCCCCCCTCCCTCCATCCATCCAACCCCCCAAACCTGCCGCCTGCCTGCTTGCTCGCCGAAATGTGTGATGTTTTTCCATATCTCATGTTTTGCTGCTCCAGTGCTCCCTTCAATCCAATCACCAATGCGGTATGTTTTATGGATTAATAAGAAATGATCCTGGAAGGTCCAGTCAGGCAGTTGAGGAGCCAAAAGCAGAAGGATGAAGCAATGAAACAGAGAGGGAGAGGGGCAGGGTGCCGTCTGGAGTCGAATTTTAATGAGTACCAAGGGGAATATCCTTTTTTTTTTCTTGGGGTATCCTTCTGGTGCATTGCTCTAAATCACTGTCACACAAACAAGGTATTTCCCATCATGCCTCTGGTTTGGCTTGGTAACTGTGTCATCCTGTGGCACAGGCGCCTTACCGGCACACCTGCTCTGCTATCCTAATTGAACAGATGATCTGCCAATTTGTCATGTTTATCTTCAGAGGCGTTCTGGCGTCAATGCCCTGCTCTGCTCAGCCCCCTCAGAACACAGTGCAGATGTTAGCAGAGCTTTTTTTTATGACAGATCTTGTAGTCATTACTGAATAATTCATCGCTGCATTCATGTCTTTAGATAGCATCTCCAGCATCTTGCTCTGCTTTCTTGGCTCCCTCTCTTTCTCTTCCTTCTCCAGCTCCTCACAAGGGAAAACTTTATTATTCTCTCCACTGACAGCAAAGTATACGGATAAAAGATAATTGCCTGGCTTGACTCAGCCATTGATATGAAAATAGGATTGAAATTATTCACTGTGGTTTAAAGGTTAGTTGAAGGTTATTATTCAGGGAAAGGCGTGGAGGAGAAGAGCTTCTACGTACAGCCTGGTGGCAGGCCTGACAAGACATTTCTGAAAGGCTAATATGCTGTGCATGCTGCAAAGGCCATTCAATGAATAAACTGAAAGAGTCTCCTGAGATCTTAACATTGGGGAAGTCAATTATTTAGCAGCAAATTATTGCGCACTCTCTGCATGAACCTGATATTCTACAAATAAGATTGTGAGCTTGATTTTCAGCACACTCCAGTATATTTTATTCAGAACATTGTTTGTCCTTTCATTCAGACTTTCATGCATGGAGGAATGTAATATGAACACTATAATGAAGAGGGAGAGGGCCTTCTCAACCAGTTTAATGTATTCGGTCCGTTGCATGCTTATAGGCTTGTTATGGTTCAGATGGACTTTGAACAAGGGCTTAATAAATCACCTCCGCCAGCAGTCGTCTGATGTGTCTGCTTAAGAGCCGCTCTGATGTCTGTGGTTGGCCCGTCACTACTTACGCCAGTCTCTATTACCATGGCAACTGGGGGGATGTATGCAGGTAGCGTGCTGTAAGCTGGGAGAAGTCATGGTGTGCTATTTGATAGCAGCATACAGCAGCAGACAGCTCTCTGTCTGTCTGCAGGCGGATGGTCCTCTGAATATCTGCTTCTACACCAATATGTTGAGATAGCAGAGTAAATATTCACTAAGATTCATAATTTAAGTGTTTCTTTGTAAATATTTACAGGCTTATCTTGTCTTCCTGTTTTGCCATACATACTCAGTTGAATAAAACACATTTAATATAATTGGATTTAAGCTCATGGCAAACCTAATCTTTTCGGAATCATAATTTTTCTCCATTCAGCCTCTAAAATGCTTCTATACTTCTTTATTTTGTGTAAATCTTTACAGGAAAAACTCTTTGTGAACAGATTTCTTGTTGTGTGTTTATTTGGAGCATATTAACGATTTTGTGGTGTAAAACAATAAGTTCCCTAATATATCGCAATCTGTTTTCAGACCTTCATTGGGAGATTCTGAGTCTGCGTTGGTGATACTTTCATGTGAATACATCAAAGAGAAGTGAGATGAGAAGCAGAAATGATCACACTCCTCCAGGGAGAATGCTATAGTTCACACCTCCTCTTCACCTGTTTCCTTGCTCTCTCTCTCTCTCACACACACACTATCCTTTTTCTGTCCGCCAAGGTTCGGTGTCTTCATCCAAAGATGCAGGTGCGAGCATTCACCCGTTTGTTGTTAGTCAAACCCACCTCTTCTGCTTTCAAAATAGCCAATTATTTAAATTTCCATCATCAGAAAAGGCTGTCATTTTTTCTTCATTTTCCACAGAAATTCACAATTTGTCAAAGCCATTCAGCTGTACTGATCATTTTTAATAGAAATGCATGAGTGCACATTCAGAAAGCATTCTCAAACAGGAGACCCAGAATTTCAGGAATGTGGTGTCTCATTCCTCCAGTTGGTTTTTATTTATCAGTGATTTCCTCCCTCTCTGCTGCTCCTTTTGAAAAATACTCTGGCATATTTTGGCATCAGGTATTATTTCTGATCAAACCAAACCAATTTGGCAGCAGAAAACTGTAAGGACTGGTTATTGGACTGTGTGCTAAAAGACCCAGTGGTGATGAGGTCTCACACAAGTGTTTCCACTGGGTCATACAGGGGCAGAGTCAGGCCTCCATTGCTGATGACAGACAGCATGCTGTCAATATCAGTCTGGTATTCTGTTTCAGGCCCATAGTAAAGATCACTGACACTGTATCTCTATCCCTCCTTCCTTCAGCCCTGTGTGCAAAGAAATTGGATCCTGTCCTTAAAGCTAAGCACTTCAGGATGAAGTTTTTCTGAAGCCCAAACTGCTCGCGTGATTACAGACAGATCAATACCTTGTGGTGTCCCCAGCCAGCTCACCCTGCTGGCACAGGAAATGATGCGATCCATGCAGCTCTGACATTGACAGGCCCCAGAGAGGCGACAGCTTCACTTACTAGAAAAATGCTCTCCATTAGTGCGGCTGGGTGGCTCTGCCCTGTCATTGTTATGCTAGCGAGGCTGTGACATTTGTGTTATGTGGATGGCAAATGCTTTTCTAATCATCTGCTTGCAGCACAATTTGAATTTTCATCAACTTTGATGGACAGCTCCTGGAGAATTATCATCAAGAAAATAAAATCTTCCCTGACCCTAAATGCCACGGCTGCTGCCACTCCCTGACAGTGTCCCACAGTGCTGATGACAAAAGCTGTAGACGGCCGCACAGCGTCTCCCTCCGGGCTGCTGCCCTTTGGCTGTTGTGTTGCAGCTCAGAGGTTAAATCTCATGACTTTTCTCATAGTTGTGGAGAGGCCTGGTGATAGGTTATGTCCTTTCTCAGACCTCACAGACCTTCTGCCCTCCCTTCTGCCCAGGAAGCTGTGCTTATATCAATGTCAGAGAACAGCAGCACTTTAGGGCACGTGGGTTTTTTTTTTCATGGCAGAGCCAGTGTCTCTTAAACCCAAGCACTTGTATTGACCCACCTCCCATCTCTCTCCTCTCTCTACTCTCTCTCCTCTCTCACCCCCCCCCCACTGTTTCCTTGTTTGAAACAATATAGCCTGCCTGTTGTTATTGATTCCAGAAGATTGGGCCCCGGTAAGTGCTCCTTTGAGTCTGGTGTTATATTAAGCAATTGTTCCAACAGCAGATGACAGGGCTGGGAAGGTTTTGGCTGGCTCTAATAGGCCTGGTATTACCCGTGTGTTAATTGATTGGGCAGTAGGGGGAGGGAGGAATTCGCTGCACTGAGCAATTCAAGGCTAAGCAGCTGATAAATAAACTCTAACTCAGAACATTCAATTACATAATATGACAAAATAGTTGTGGTCCAAACAGCTAAATGTAGACCTTGAGCACAAGATGACAACAAGCATATCTGTGAATAGGCAGGAAAACAATGTAAATCTGGAAGTATACTAGTCCTGTTCTCAGGACAGATCTGTTGGCATTAGTGAAGCATAACGTTGTCCGGTTGACCCTGCAGAGTGTTTGCTAAAGTGTCTGAGCTGCACAGTCAGTAGCCAGACATTGTCAGCAGTACGAAGGCAGTATTGCATGGAGGGCTGTTTTTCATGGAAGCCACTCGAAGTAAATGCTCCATTCATCCTGTCTGTCTGCACTGGCTTCCATTTCCCCCTCTGTCACACGCATGATTAAGACCAGCTT
>NW_023339762.1:14779166-14779334 GCF_004916995.1 Morone saxatilis | reverse complement strand
TTGAAGCATTTATCACAAGGCCAGAACATGGGGGGTAGGTGGTGGGATGGTGGAGTTCAAGCAAAAGGAAACAGAACCCACCTTGCTTTTTGTTCTCCTAACATCCTCTCTGACTTGTCAGTATAATGGCAGCAGTGGGGCGCCGTGGTGGCTCACCTGGTAGAGCTG
>NW_023339762.1:14763733-14779066 GCF_004916995.1 Morone saxatilis | reverse complement strand
AGAGCTGGCGCCCCGTGTACCAAGACTGAAACCTTCCTGCAGTGGCAATGGGTCCGACTCCGACCTGTGGCCCTTTGCTGCTTGTCATCCCCTCTCCCTCCCCCTTTCCTGTCTATCTCAAGCTGTCCTGTCAAATAAAGGCAAAGTGCCCGCCCTCCCCGCCCCCTCTCTCGTGAAAAAAAATAATGCAAACAGTGAAATCCCCTGTCAGTTCTCCTATCAGAGCTGCACAATGATTCAGCATCATCATCTGTGGAAGTGATGACATTATTTTGACAGCCGTAATGCATTATGCATCTAATTCCATTAGCAGTGAGTGGTCATCAGTTGTTTTCAATGAATTCAGTGTGTGCATGTGTGTGTGTGTGTGTGTGTGTGTGTGTATTATTTTGGTCAAGTGAATCCCATTAGATTCCATTTCCAATAACAGCATGTTTAGCTGTGGTTGCATTTCAGTAGAGAGGTAATTTGCTAATGGCATGGCCCTTATTAGAAAGCAATTATTATTAATTACCAGTGGGTGATACAAGAGTTGATTTAGTTCTTAAAGCCTGCTGTTTTTCTGCCAGTGTGGCCAGTGTGTGTACATATTTGTGTGTGTGTGTGTGTCCGTGCTGTCTCTCTCCGAGATGATTGCCAGCCCCACACCATCGCCCTCACCTCCCACTGGCCTGCTGCCAAGCAGCGACATTGTCATTATCAGTGTGCCAGAGGGCTGGGTAAATGTCATTATTGTAGCTTGTGGATTCCTCCAGGGAATCAGCAGCTACCCGATTAATTTCTCTAACAGCCCGGGAAATATTTGTTGCATCACCAGCTCGGTTCATGGCAAACATCTATCGCTGCTATGCAATTAACGACATAGATCATTTACATAGTCACAGAGCTAATTTTCATAATGTTCCCTTTATTATCAGAGGAAGAAATTAACCCAGGAATTTATTTACACACCCACTGCAAATGGTAACAGTGTGCTAATTGGCTGTTAGATGATTAATAAGCTTATAGCACATGCTAATGAATGGTGCACTCACTGTTTCAGAGGTGCTCCAGCACTGTGCTTGTGTTTTGGCAGCTTAATTAGACAGATAATTATGTACTTGTTGCTTTCGCTTTCAAGCAAATACCATCAAACATTAAAAAAGATTAAACTGGCTTGCATTGCTGCAAGCTTATGTTGGTTCTCTATTTTCTGTTTTGTAATAAATGGCCACATTACGTCAAGGCTATGATTTTGTTAGCACCCAGTTGTGTCTCTAACAATAACACTGTGTTGTCTAAAGTATAGGCTACCATTTAGAACACAGGTGCAGTTTAATGCATTAATCAATAGTAAATAATGAAGAAATTAGTGAATATGACCAATGAATGAAACAGGTGTTCTTCTTGTTATTGCATCATTTTGTATGTAAAAAAGCTAAATCACCAAAAGCATTTACATTTTAGAACACTTAAAGGACCAACAAGAGACATCTGCCGCTCTAATACCAAAAACTTTTTCATTGTTTCACTTTGGTAATACAGTGATCATTTATTATTCATTGTGCTGTTGCACTTAAAAGACTATGTCCACTGTTAAATTATGCCTCAGTTCTTTAGAAGGAATCATGAAGCGGAGACCAAACACTATCTGACGACAAAGCCATGTCTCAGGAGGCTGCTTTCATTGACTGTATAATACTGTTGTGTAACCATGTTTAACATGTTGTTGGCTCGCTATCCTAACGCTGGTTGCAGGGGGGAGGATGGCAAGAAAGCACAAAATGTTTTCTGTTTAAAGTTCTGGGGTTTTTTTAACATAAAGCAACACTTTGTAAATAATTACTGCAGTTTTCAACTTTCCTTAGATAAGGCCCAATTTGGAGCAGCTTGGTCTTTACAGGGAATTCACTCTGTGGTTTTGTTTTCTGTACAGAATAAAAGTCAGTTGTCTGTGGTTGTGAATCCTCTGGGAAAGCTGGCTATGAATATTTGATGTAAATCCTCTTTTTTATCACAGACACGGCTCAGAGCAGGAATCCTCATTGATCCGGTGTTATAATCACAGATTAAAAGAACTCTCCCCAAACAATTCCCTGATTAAAGCTCTGTTTATACGCTCTGCTCATGACCAAGTGAGATTCACACGCAGGCATTGAAGAAAGCTCCCCGTAGGATGAGCAGAGCTGCGAACACACAGTCTTTAATGTGACTCCCACTGGCTATTGTGAACACCAAGTCTCTGGATCTGTTTCAACTCATTAGTTCCAAAACTTGGCCTGAATCTAACGTGTCATGCTTCAGAGTCGAACCCACAGAGAGATGAGGAGATACAACAGAAAGAAAAACTGAAAGGAACATTTTTCAGGGTTCAACAGATTTGTTTCCTGTGGATCTTTGTGTTGTCTTTTTCACACAGCAAACTGTTCAACAGATGACGAGAAGATATAGTCTGTAAATTACTTACAGTGCAGTAAAACAAACTCTAATCTAACATACATTTACGACTACACAAACTGGGTTAATTCGTGCTATCTTTTCCTGCATCTAATTTCAAATTTAATTACAGCGCACATGTTTTCTGCTTTCTCTGATATATTACTGTTTGACCTTTACTCAAAGATTTACTGGAATCTCAATCCTGAATGCTGATTGAAGAAACTTAACTACTCCGTTCTGCAGAGACAGATAAATACCTAAATTGCAAGCCAAGGTATTTCAATGGGCTCTTGGCCTCCTGTCAAACCTCCATTTGTGAGTTTAAATGATTGGTGAATTTCATCTTAATTACAACAAAGACGAGCCAAGCCCCGAGTTCATTCTCATCTTGTTCCGTTTGCCAATTATGGATGCGGCTGGCAACGCAGTGGCTTCCACCTCTCATTTCTCAAACCCATATTGTCCCCGGAGCAGAGAAGATTGGTACGTGCCCGGCTTCCCACGACTGTGCTCAAAATGAAGCAGACGAGATTACTCTGTGTGCATGAAGATGGTTTCACCTAATATCAACTATGAGCCTGCCCGGTGCATACTAATCATATGGCTGTTCTTTCATACGAACTAGCTCTTACCTTCATTAGTGTCTAAAATGAAACTGTTTTTTTTTTTGTTTTTTTTAACGTGATTGATATTCCAGAGAAGTTTACCAAGTGAGAGACTTCTGGGATGGATAACTGTGACAAAGCTAGACTCTCTAGCTTCTCCTTCACAGGTCTGTAAAGAATAAGCTCACTATACAGTACATTAATACATGAGAAATCAGGACAAAGAGAGATATTTTTGTCCCTCTACCAATTGGTGCTAATTCATGTTTTCCCATATCAGATTAAATTTGCTTTCTTCATGCATGTGCTAAAGATAATATGTTCCAGTGCTCAGAGTTATGATTATCCTGGTGGCAAGGACAGAAAGATAGAGAGGCTATAGCAGCCCCGAGTAATTAAATTAGACCTGAGTGGCTAATTGGATCAATTTGGAAGGCAGACACTGTCAAGGATAAGAGTAATCATCTATGCAGTAGCAATCTTTTATTGCTCAGACACGTCTTGTAAAAAGACAAGGTGTGATCCCGAAGGTTAATGTAATTACTGTCCAATTCTCTCACTCACTGTGCACAATAATGCTAATTAATCTAAGATTTCTGGACTATAATGAAGCGCGACAAGCCAGGTAATGCTGATTATAGTATTTAGGACATGACTGAATATTCTGTGTTATTTCCTCATTCCAGGCTCAGTGATGTTGCTGCAATTAGCCCATTAGCTCATTTCTCAGACCTTTACAAGACCATTGGCTTCAAAGCATTCGATCTACTGCAAAGTGAGTATATTTTGTTCTCATCTGCATGGCGTTTTAGTATGATAGTCATGCATTTTACTCCAATAAAGCAGTGATTTACATTTCATCCAAGGCGAGCTCTCCGGGCTCAGCGAGGTGTAAAGCAATGTAATGAGAGAGAGACTTGGCTTATGAACAGAGCATTCATATTCATTAGCAGCAGGCATTAACATATGATGCCAGTGACAGATCTCTGATGCATGTTTTATGAATGCAGTTAATGGCACGCTGACAGCACGGCAGGCCATAAAGGACCAGAGCAATCCACCAAATGAAAGCCACAGAGTAGTGGGACGATTATTGATTCTCCCCTGTGTCCTATTGATCTCTGACGTTTTCATCTGGCACAGAGCTGCTAATCTGCTGTGTATCAGAGAGACACCCACAGTGCAGCCCATTGACTCTGCTATCAATAGTCACAAAGCTGGATATCATTAAATCCTCATCACTTTGTTTCCCCCGGCCAGCCACCACAGACGACTGAGCACTCTGCGTGACCTCTGAATAACCACTGTCCACTGGTTTTTTATGGCCCCAGCTCCTGGTGTGTGACATTTACTGCCTCTTCTTTAATAGGCCAGTGTAACAGCTCTGCTGTACACAGAACTGATATTGACCAGTGCCTCAAAGTGTGTGATGGGACATGGTTTTATCCCATCAAGTGAGCACATATAGTAGGTCAACCACCATCGATGAAAAATACACCCAGGCTTTGTAAGCACACATGGGCTGTATGTTTTTATTTGTCATCAGAATATTAGAAATAGATTACTTGTTGAAAACTAGTCTGCACACAGAAATCCTCTGATTTTACTCGTCAAGATCAGTTTGGATCCGGAGGGGGCGCTGCAGTATGCAAAACTAACCCTGATGATGTCATAGTGATGTCAACAGCAGGGTTATCTCTAGTAGGGGTTGGAGATACATTTATAAAGAGAAAGCCTGTGTTTCAAACTGGAGGTGTGGAGTTTGAAAGACATTATTGTTTACTAGGTAAGGAGGGTCAATGAAAGATGGTGTCATTACATTTTGGGAAATGCAGAATCTTGTGCTTTTGGATCTTAACACTTACTAGAGGGGAAAAGTAAGGGTATGTTAGCCTCTGTTACTTTTAATAAATTTTTTTATCTATCTTTCAGCAGCCCTCCAACTGTATGCATGTGACTAAATTGCTGGAGTAGCCCTTTAACATAATGAGTAACCTTTAAGATATACAGAGGAAAATGATGACTCTTTCTCACTGGCTTACTTGAGTATGCTAAGCATGAACATATCAGAGGTCAGAGTATGATGTTATGCTCATCATTGTTTCCAAACTGCAGTTACCAGGGTGACTGTGGTTTCTAAAAGGACAGAGGAGAGACTCATCAGCAGCGCAACACCAATGAGAAACATATCAGTGCTGACAGTACAGAAGAAGCCACCCTCCCCCAGAAAGTGGGGCACCAGGGAGCAAGGACGGGTAACGTCGGGATCGATTGTGCTTAAGGTGTGGGGGTGACAAGGACAGGTGCAGGGGAGCACCGTACCATGGTCCATTAGAGATGGAGGCTCCCTGCTGAGAGCAGACAGCATGATAAACAGCTTCAGCTCTGATAATAGTCCGGCTGATCAATAGCCTGTCCGCCCGCTGTCCCTAAGGGATGAACAGGAGCAGCAGCCACAACAGCTGACCCTCAGGTCATGTGTGTATGTGTGTGTATGTGTGTGTGTGGGTGGGTGTACTTGTGTGTGAATGTGTGAGGGCGGGGGAGGGAGGTTTGGAAAAAAAAAAACTGATCAGATGGAGCATCACATTGCCCTCTTGACCTTTCTGCCTAACCTTATCTTCATAGTGTAATAGAATCAACCAAGCATATCCATTTAGTATCTGCATGTCCTTCACTTAAGCTCTAATGGTTTATTCATAGTATTACATAGGAGACATTTTCACATCCTCCTCTGTCATGTGAGTATTTCCTTCCAGCTGCCTCTGTCCTGCACTCTTGTATCCTTTAGAGTATTCATCCCAGTGAGCCCCAGGCATACAGATGGGTGATTGTTGATCTTACCTGTTAGAAGTAGAACTGAAACAATAAGTCGATCAGTCAGCTAGCTGACTGAATTAATCAGCAGATTTATTGATCAGTTAATTGTTCATTCTCTGGTTAGAGCCTCTTAAGTAAGCTGTAAAGTTCAGCTGCTTTTCCTTGTCTTTTGTGATAGTAACTTAAACATCTTGGGGTTTGGACCGTTTGTTGGCTAAAACAACAACTGTGAAGATGTTCTTTGTGCTCTGAGATATTATGATAGGGATTGTTTTTACATTTCTTGACAAAAAGAAAATAATCATCAGATACATTTAAAATGAAAATGACACGTTAAGGCACTGCTGACAATATTAAGGTGAATTGTGGATATAGCACTGCTGTGTTATCAATGCAAATTCCTACAGTAATGGACAGTAAGTAGCCTACTCATGTGCTGTACACAGATAGAGGTTAGATAACACAAAAATTAAGTACTCGCGCAACTACACTGCTAAACAAACAACCCTGACCTTTAAAGTCCATTTTATTTCAGTATAATTTTGAAAACCTGACTTTTGTGGCATTGCTGCTTTTTTTTGTAAACTACTGATCAGTACCACTGATTTTCTTTATACTTGAACAAAATATTTTCACTCACACTGTCCAGTAAATGTGCTTTGGGTTGTAAGCTGTTAAGCAGTAGTTGTTTGTTTGATTACAGATAGTCTTTGAGGGTCCTGTGACTGTGAGGGAATCTGAGGGATTAGTCCAGTGTAAAAATGAGGGATTACAGAAAAAATATCAGAGACTGGAGCAGTGGATACACTGGGTGTCTGACAATCTTTGACCTCTTGTGGTTGAAATACAACCACTCTAATCACTGAAACACTGATCTGAGCCAAGATTTTTAAGACATTATTGAATTTCAGAAATCAAAGGAGCTATGTGGCTTAGTGGGCTTGCCATGGAATATGAAAATGTCCCCTTCTCTTGCACAAAAACACAATTGCATATCCATTTTTATATTCATTATTCATTTTTTTTGTCTGAGCAAAAATAGATTAATTTTTCTAGTTTGTCAGGACCGCCTAATTGATTTATTGTCACGATGAAAAGGAGAATAAAACTGTTTTGTCATGCAAGAACCTGGCAAGTGTATAAAAATAAAAAATGGCATGTTTTTGGCTAAAAGAAAGTATTTGAAAGTAGTAGAGGAAGCAATAGTGTTTCAGCAAGTGGTTGCAGCTCTGTAGTCAGTAGGCAGATGTGGAAAAACAACATCATGAAGTGACACACAGACACACAGACACACACACTGTAGTGTTGTCATTCAATGAGTCAAGACCACATGTCTGCTCTGAAGTCCTTTCTTCTCAACGTGCCTGCGTTATCTCACAGCTACAGTTGTGGCTTCAATGGCGGTGAGACATCCTGACTTGGAAAGTGAGACTCCATATCTTGAGCAACCCCACAAGCCATAAACCACAGGCAGCAGCTTCTGCAGCCCAGCTTGCTGTGACTTCAAACACTAACAAGCTGGAATAACATTTTGCTTGGGGTGGCTTCCCTTGACGGCTCCCAGCTGCTGGCAAGCTGATGGAAGGAAGACAAGATTTATTACAGGCCTTGTCGCATTTGGATAAAACCTAACCACATCGTATAGAAACTGTGGGATCACAAAATTTGTCATTACTGCTTCTTTCTCTGTAGATCAGCACAAGATCCGGGGTGGGATCAATCCGTTGGAAAATCAATTTCCATGTCTGAGCTTGCGTCCTGCTGTCAGTGGTTCTCGAAAAGCTGTGTGTGGAATTAAATTGACATTTGAGGTTGTAGTGAATTGCTTTAAAACCTGCTTCAATTTAAACGATACTATGAAGCCAGAATAAAATGCTGTAGTGTCAACATAAAAAACTAAAGAAGGCAAAAACGCTGTAGAGTCGAATCTTGACACTGTGAGATAAACTTCCATCCTACGTGGTTTCCGCTCTCATGGTTTGTTAAGACCTATTTTACACTGTGTCGGGTGTCATCCTATTTCATAACAGGAAATGTGAGGTGATGATGAACCAACAATTTGACCCAAAAACACCCTCTCTGTGGGACTACAAGAGTACAGATGGGATGACAAAGTGCAGATATGTGGGAGTCTGGATTTGAAAAAGTTCTACATACTGGCCTGAGGACAGCTGAGATGTCTCATCTGAATCACCCTCTTAGGAATGAATGTTAAATACACAAAAAGGATAGTTACCTTAACTTGACAAGTCTGAACAGATAGTGCTTTCACAGTTCACAGGGTTACTTCATACCTGTAAGACAAGGAAGTGAAAACACAAGTGAGCAACGCAGTTGCATCACAGAAAAAGAAGAAGTGGGTGGAAAGTATATGAGGAGATTTTCAGTTACTCAGCTGTCATCACTGCTGTTGAAAGGTCAAGTAAAGTGTGTGTGTGTGTGTGTGTGTGTGTGCTTGCATGTGTATAGTGTATCTGCACATGCTAAGACATCAGCTCTACTCAGCTGCAAACACTCCAGCACAGCAAATCCATCACAGATCCATCAACAGACAAGCGGCTCAGGGTTGGGAGATGATATGACGCTGTACCACTGCCGCCATATTGTTTTGTTAATCTGTTTTACCTCCTCTCACCCTGACTTTTGTATGTCTAATTCAATACAGCAGTGGGTCAAATTACATTAGAGGCTATGGCTGCACATGTCTAGTTTAAACAGCACACTGGCTTGTTTCGATTTAAATGCAATTATAATTGGGCGGTTTGTTTAAAACATAACAACAGGAGTTGATTGTTGCAGGATACGTGCTGTTTATCCTCCTGAGAAATGGAGATGAGAGGATGCTAAGACCACCCACCTCGACTTGAATATGAGGGAGGCAGACTGTGGCCGCAAAGCAACGAGCCCTCTCTAACCAGATAAATCTCTGCTTTCATGAACCACATGAGAAGGTTGTACATCTGCAGAACATTTCAGACGACGTTTGGACTTAGTGCAACTTGCAATTTAAACATCAGAGAGCTGTGAAGAGGTGGAAATTAGGGATTTGGGTCTGTATGGTGGAAAGTTGTGTGGTTACAAAAGCAGGATGAGTGAAGGGCGGTTATTCATCTGAGCTGGGTGGATTAAACAGGACACCTGTCTGCCTCAGTATCCTGTCTTTCTTCCGTCTGTCGGCCGGTCTGTCTGTCTGTGCAATGTATGATTTAAGACAGAGCTTGTCTTTGTCATCAATAACACACACCTACAATATGCAGAGTGTGTTGGGGGTGGATCATCATCTCAGACAGACTAAATGAAGTTAAGAAATGGAAGTTGATGTTTGTGCTTTTTTTTCCCCTTTCCACATTAGTTTGATTTATAACTGCAAGTCAGGCTGCATTGCACTAAAAATAACAAAGGAGCAGAAGCAGCACTCGCGGTTCTGTGATTGTATTGATTTTGATAGCTGGCCCTAGTGTTTGTGTGGCTTGGGGCGTATTTTATCAAGAGCAGTAAAATAACAAAGGAGATGGGCTGGAAGTTCTCTATGTATACCAATCAGAATTTATAAATTGCTCCATTACCTTTATTTCCCTTGGTTACTCTGGGAACATTAGCAATTATTCTCTCATGGGCTTGGCTCATAAAACTAATAATCTGGTGATTTAGTGCCTCGTGGCACGGTGCACCCAGTCTAGCCCACTCTAATCCATTCATCTTGCCACCTATTAGTTTTATTTTGGAGGGACAAATTGCTTTCCAAGAGAAAATGGGTCAATAGGTGTCCTCTATTAGAAATTGCTAACAATGTAACTGTTTTTTTTCTGTGCATATGTGTTTGGTAGAGTGGCGCAGGCTGATTATCATTCTATTTGCATACTGGGAGGTTGCCTCAATTATCTTTCTTGGGCTGCATGACAAATTGCAAATAGCCAAGGTTATATATGCGATACTTAATTTATTCTGTATTTGGTTCTGTGCAAGTGTGTGTGTGTGTGTGTGGGGGTGCATTCTTGTATGTGTACGTCTACGTGTGCCACAAAATGAAGCCAACATTGTTGTATTTCTTTTTTTTCTTTTTCTTTCTCTTGGTGTGTGTGTGATCACGGAGATGGATGTCAGGGCCTGTGAGCTGAGAGGACTTTTGCTGCATGGTGGCTCCATCCCACTATACCATTAGCAGCTCCCTAGGGAGAGAAAGACCTGGAATCTGGAGAGACAGACCCAGATTAGCTCATAAATCACTGCCCTGGGGACCGAGGCAAAACAGTGACATCATCACTCTGAGACCTTCTGTCCTGTGATCCGGCTGACGGTGCAGTCCAGCAACAGTCGCTTTGAGCTGATATGAGTTGGCAGCAGACTGTGGTACAACACATTCCTCTCAAAACTGCCAGGGTTACTTAACATCTGTACCACCTTTAGTAAGTTTGTCATTCCAGTGACCAAATCTGTTTGTTTTGACTATGGAAACAAGCAAAGTTAAAGCTTTATTTTTCTTCCCATGTAGAAATGAACCAGCCATGTATTTGCGTATGCATTAAAAACATTATATACTAGATATGCTTGTATGTGATTGACAGTAACACACAAGCATACATTCTCATGCTGTCACAGTACAGATCCTGCAGTGTTTCTGCTGCAACTCAGTGGCTGCCGCTGGCTGTGAAGTAGCGTTTGTGAGGCCCAGTGTGTAGTCGGGTCTGTAATAAGGCCTGTGGATCCCTCCCTCCCTCCCACATACACACAGTCAGAGGTCTGTGGTCACACAGCTGGCCCCGTCTGGCCAACCACTCCAACCTCACCACTTCCCCTCTCTGGGTGGGATGACAGACGCAGGGAACAGGGAGAGAAGAAGGAAAAGGGGGACGGCCTTCCATGGGTTGCTCCCCAGATGTGGCCTGTCTGTCTGTCTGGCTGGAATGTGCTGTACATACAGTAGACGGATAGAGAGCCATTTAGACAAACAGGGAGGGTGTGTTTATGTATCCTAAAATGAACCTCTCACAGTCACATGGCACCTTGTGGCCCCTGCACCGCAGAGGGCCTGTCCCACGTCAGCTGGTTGCTTCTTCTCCCATCAGGACACACACCGTCACACAGCTGTAATACAGACATTTATCCCAAGTGAGGCATGCTGTCCACTAATATCACTATGCACACTGCGCGCAGTGTGTAGCTGACAGTGAAAACAAATGCTATGGGGTGAACGTTTTGGACTAAATGGAAGTTGACGGTTTTAATTCCGGTTCCTTTGGGGACTCACTTTAACTGGCTGAGAGGAGCCGTCTACCACAGTACACTACGGTCCTGCTTTGTTAGTCCATGAAGGGTGGAGGGGATGCATTTGTCGCATGAGGGGAGTCATCATGGTCCCCCGGCGGCCGGCCTCTGTCCCCAACAGGCTATGCTGATGTAATCTGCCAGACTAAAACTTACATTTACACAGGATCCAGAGATGAGATAAGAGGCCCTAAGGCCGGCTTATCTGCTGCTATCGGAGGAGAGGAGCCGAGCCAACTTTCCTTCTCCTTCTCCCCCTGTGTCCTACAGCCCTGTTGTTCTGTCAGACTGCAGCAGATTTGTGTAATGACATCAGAGGGAGACTGAGGCCTGGCGACAGTGGCCCAAAGGCGCCCGAATCGTAAACCTAATTGGTGGCTGTCGCAAGTTAACTACATAGCAAATTTCCACATTCTCCCTGCGCTGCTTCAGTATTTGAATGGCTGAATAGCTATTTTAAACAGCTTGTATCATTTGTAAGCAGCTTCTGTATATGGGGTGGTTGCATGTTGTGCCGAGGTATTTACACAGATTATTTAAGTATTTCAGTACAAGAATGTTGCTATACCTTTATTCCTTCATCTGTACTATCTCTAGCCCTTGCTCAGCTTGTTGCATGGTTAACTTTGCCTTGTAGTGAGGTTTGGGAAACATGAGAAAAGGTAACTAGGACATAATAAGGTAAATGATGTGCACATTTATGAAGGATCTTTGGCTTCTTTGCCTGAGGAGCCATTATAATGATGTGTAGGCTGCCTTGGTTACACAGCCATAGTCATTGCACGCAACCACAGTACCTCTGCCGGAGGCACCCACTACGCCACCACATTCAAAAATACTGCGTTTGTCCCAGCCAATCGGCTGGCTCCACAGCCCAGGGATAAGCGGCTTCCCGACCTCAAAGCAAGGGGTCAGTGTGGAGGAAAAACATCACACAAGAGCCACAATTGCAGCCCTCAAACATGAAAAGTCTCTTTTTATTTTTGACAGGCTTCCCACTTTTAATGGCCGGGTCTACGTGCTGCATAAACAAACAGTGAGGCTTGGTCTGTGCAGGCAGCCAACAACGGTGGCTTTGGTGGTGAGCTGGATTACAGGCTACGATGGAGCTGTGGTTAAGATGGCACACACTGAGCTCCACTCAGTCTCTGTGACAGTCAATCGAGCTCTCTCCCACTTTCTAACAGCTCAGTGGTGACTGCAACATTTCCAGATGTCAGAGCTGTGGCTTCTACAGGAGCCAATCCACACTGTAGGCTCAGTTAGGTGTAAAATATTTCCTGCATCTGCTGTTTAATATAAACTCTGTTGACTTTATCCCTTCAGACAGTTGATAGACTGTTGTATATATGTTTAAATCTTACACCTCATATCTTTGTTTTTTTCCTGCAAGAGTAGATATATTGTTAATCTTTTGCTTCAAAAGAAAGCAGTCGCTGTATTTGAGTCAGCTTTTAAGAGGATTTGTATCATTGTATAAAACTTAAATGCAAAGTCAGGAGTTCCCTGTATACAATAAAGTTGTATCTGATCCCTCTCGTCACATATATCTCCTGACTCTGTGTGTTAATGTTTGTGAGCGTGTGTGTGTGCGTGTGTCGGCTGCTGCTGCTCTGATGGATCTGCCTGTGTTTTCTCCTCCCATTCCTGCTGCAGCGCCTCCTCTTTCCAACACTGCTAATGACAGTAAGTTTAATTAGTGCCAGCAGGTCCCCCCACTAACTGTAACTTCATTAACCGCTGTCAACAGGCCAAGCAACGCTACACATAAACACAGCTCATTAGGACTCTGCCCTGTCTTTTGTCTCCTCCCTGCTCCAAAATCCAACACTATTTATCTCTGTGTATCTCTCTTTGCATATACATATATAAATCTCACACCATAATGAGGGCCCTCCAGTTGGGATGGATGGGAGGCTGTAAGGTAATTTTTCACTCCCTGCACAGACTGTGAAGCAGCAAAAGAATGCAAAGCCCTGGCTTTTGTTTTAGTTTCCTATTAAAAGGTGGAAACAGCTGTGATGTGGTGTGTGTTTCAAGCAGAAAATCCAGAATTTTGCAGTTATTATCCAAGCAGTAAACGTGATGGTTCATATCAAATGAGTCTTAATCATGAGACAGTAAATTGGAGTCAATCATACACGGTGGAACCCATGTGAAATCTATCTCATATTGATTTATCCTCTGACCCATAAATCTAAAGCATATCACTATTAACTTTACAGCTCACATCAAAGTGTATTGACTGACCCCTGCACAATCTTTAGTGAAAAGATCAATTTTCCCTAATAAGGATCTGTAATGTTTGGTGTAGGTTTATGCATCCCTAACAGTGGTTCTGGCAGTGTGTTAGTAACACTGTACCAGTAAATCCATTCTTAGCCCACAGAGGAGTGATTTATGAGACTGCAGAGGGTAAGCTTTCATGACTTCACTTTCTTTTCTGGAGAGCTGCGTTATTTGACATGTAAATGTGATCATTTGCCTGGTCAATTATCCTCCATCCTTACTCTATTTGGCTGGCATTGTGCAGTGTTTCAGCGATGTTTGGCTGCTGATAGAGAGATAACCCCAAGCCTTGTTAGATTCCTGACAGGCGCAGCTTGTCAGTCTGTGGTTCTGAAACCTCCCTAATCAAAAAATCTCTTGGAGCAAGCCAGTGGATTCTGCAAGGGTGAGCGTCATCAAAGCCTTTCATGTTCTCTGGCTAAAGGGAGAGAGAGGGAAGGGGAGAAAGCTTTAGCAGGTACACTGTGCTCTTTGTTTACCCTTTCTCTTACCAATCTGGTGCACAGATGGCCAACAATTATTTCTCTGTGTGCGCATTGCCACTGGCGAGCCACCAGCTTTTCAGAGATTGGTGTAATCCTTTATTATTTATGATTGTCTGGGATTTTTGGATCAAGATTGAACACAATCTGTTGAATAACTGAGAGGAGCGGGAGGCAGCAGAGTGGAATGAAATGCAAACAAAGAGAGTGGAAATGGAGAAGTCAGGGCATCCATAATGAAGATGTGATGCTCACTGTTAGTAGAACTGCTCCTGAATCCAGCACACTTTAATCCCATTAACACTGACTAAATATACCATTTGTTTTAAGCTTGCCAGTGGTGGTGTTTATGCTAATAGCCTGGTCGCTCCAGGCGATTTCAGAAGACTTTTGGAGGGCACCGGCTAATAATTAGATTTAATAAGGAAGTCAATTTCTATCCTCATTTGAAATAAAAATAAGAGGCTTAGCCTCTCATAGGACAGGCATTAATTTGTTGATTTGGTCTCGCTTTCTCTCTCAGGGCTTCTGTCTCCATAATTCTTTAACCCTTCTGTGTCCTTATTTAGGGGACAAAAATACATTGATAGCAATATTCTGGGAACCACACACCTATCAAATCAATCACTGCGATGATATGCAAACACGCTGATTACAAAACTACTAAGGCTGCTGAAGGATGAACTGTGGTGGAACGTAAACTCAGTACATTTACCTAAGGACTGTACTTAAGTACAAATTTACTTGTACTTTACTTGAGTGGTTCCATTTCCAGCTACTTTGTATTTTTTCCTGCACTACATGTGTGACAGCTGTAAGATTTTACATACAAAGCAGTTGATGCATTGTTACACATTAAACTATGTATTTAAAATAGAACAACTGTAACAGTAAAATGTTGCTTAAATGTTAAAACATCACTGATAATAATCCAATAATATAAAATATATTGTTGTAACACTCAAATGGGCCAATTTCTGCATTGAGTATCTTTACTTTTACTACTTAAAGTACATTTGAGTACCAATTTTTTAATGTATGACTTTTACTCATAATGGGGTATTTTTCAGTAGTATTGATACTTTTACTTTGGTACAGTGATGGAAGAAGCATTTAAAACCCTTTCCTCAGTAAAAGTACCAAGTCACAGTCTTCCATTCAAATAAGTAAAAGTACAGAAGTATTATAAGCTGCATTAATTTAAAGGTCCAGTGTGTAACATCAAGGAGGATCAATTGGCAGAAATGGAATATAATATCCAATAGGTATGTTTTCCTTAGTATATTATTACCTGAATATAATATATCATTGTGTTTTTGTATCTCAGAATGATGGTTCAACATGATAGCCTTCATGGAAGAAGGAACTGCCATGTTTCTACAGTAGCCCAGAACAGACAAACCAAACACTGGCTGTAGATAGGGCCTTTCGGGGTTTTCTACAGTTTCACAGCC
>NW_023339762.1:14751519-14763633 GCF_004916995.1 Morone saxatilis | reverse complement strand
CTGTGTTTTCATTGGTCTATAATCACCTGAATATAAGAATCATTGTGTTTTTGTTACCTTAGAATGAGCTGTTTTTATCTACAGATGCTGTGGGTTGCCTTATGCAGATGCCCCCATGTTGAACCACCATGTTTCTATAGCAGCCCAGAAAAGACAAACCAGATGCTGGCTCTAGATAGGGCCCTTTGCGTGTTTCACGGAGGGGAGGGTGAAGCAAGGGAGTTGCAATCTGCAGATGCCACTAAGTCCTACACACTGGATCTTAAATTCACAAAGTAACTTGAGAACTGTGCTGCAGTTGTACATACGTTTGGACTTAGACTTTAAAAGTTATGAGATCTTTTCTGTTTTCCTGGTCTAACCGGGTGATTGTAAAATGTGGTATAACTGGCAAATTTAATTTGGTCTTACATATTTACTTTTTTATTGATAATTTTTTTTCCAGTTTCACAACACAGTATAAACAGAGCAAACAACACAAAAAAAGAAAAAAGTGACAGTGAGGGTGAGTAAGTTACAACTACAAACGTTCAGATTCCCCATGTATATAGTGTGGGTAAAAATATGGAGGATGTAATATTCCATAACTATGTTCTATCCAAATCTATCTAACATCATTATTGTTAACAAACAAAAATGAACTCTTTAAATGTTCAGTTATTTTTTCTAGTAAAGTAAGTGAAAAAACTTCACAAACTTTAGCAAACATAATCGTTTTGCAAAATAAACTTTTATTATAATTATAATATAAATTTCCTATTATCGGCCGATAATTTATCTGTCCCAATGATTATCATACAAGTGTTTGCTGTAAACATCCATCACAGTTCATAGACCCACACCTGCTTCAACTTTGACCTGCTGCACTTACTGTAGCTGTAGTTGTCTGTAGTACTGTAGTACACAGTTTTTCTGTACAATAAGGAATTTTCCAGTTCTATTTTTTTCTTGTAATAGACATAAAATGTCAAGCCTCATGGCTGAACCAGTCTCGGAACCAACTAGCTCTTTTCTGAAAACAATTTAGCCTCTTGGGGCAATGGCAAATGTTTTGGGGATATCTGGGCCAAGACTTCCTCTTCCGCTTGCCGGTCATTGTTTACGGTCCGATTAGCAGCTTGACACGTGCCCTGAGGATATTGTGGATAATCTCTATAAACAGATATCAGCATGCAAAGGTGGATACATTTTTAAATTGCTAATAAAAAGCAACCAAAGTCTCCTCAAACATGATTTGTTAATACTACTTGGGCTACAAATGGACAACAAATAGAACCAGAAAACGTCCAATACCAAAATATTTAGTTTTTTTTAGTAGTAAACTAAATGAAACAGCCTTAATAGGGAAATTCTTTTTCTAGTTTAATGAACATGCATTGTTATGACAGAAATGTTGAGAACAACTGCTTTGGTGTAAGTGCTAGCTGTGTGTGAAACCAGGCGTCTGTCTCAGATGTATAGCAGCTCTAGTAAATGAGATAGAGGCATCCAATGATGACTGAACTTTGGACCTTCTAAGAGCACATGTGGGGCATTTTGCCTCTGTGTTCCCTCATTACTGTGAAGGGAGGAAAACTGCTGCCACTTACAAACCGGCCTCAGCCTGTTTCAGCCCGTCACACTTTTCACCAGGAAAAACGAGACAGAGGCAGACAGACAACCCCTGCACTGATGTGTTTTCTTTTTCGGACTGATGTGTCTGAGACAGCCGATCGATGGCCCTGGAGGTGTCTCAAGCCCCCCCCCCACCATCACCACCACTTCCAGGGAGCTGATTGATCTGAGAGCTGGTTGTCAAGGAGGATGGGGACCCCGCAGGCAGCCAGGCACTGCTGTCTCCACTCAGCAACTAGCCATGTAACTCTGCATGCTACCTTGCTTACACTTTCATCTGCAAGGGAAGCCAGCCAGAAAGCATGCTGAAAGAATCAGCTTGAGGCTACAAAGCTTGAATGACTGTACACATATAAAAGGATTAAATGAACCCATGCGTCTAATGTATTTAAATGCCACACCCAAATTGGAAGTCTTGAATAGGCTCTTTCCAGAATTGGTTATTTTGCCCCATTCAGCCATGTTATCTCTTTGTCTATGTGCCAGACAGTGATGAGTGTAGTTTATTGAGCGTGGTCTGTCATTATGTTAAGCTGTTGTCCATTACATGAATACTGGCTTTGGCCCCAAGCTCTGACTGAACTTAGAGCATTGATTTGCACTTACTGTCCGTCACAGAGATGGTCCTGTCTCATTTTACTGCACCAGTAGCATGATATAAACAGTATGACATGTGTGACTAGAGAATTATTTTCTTCCTGCGTGCTTCAATGTCTCGAGGATTGGCACTAAAAGTTATGTTTACGGCTGTCCAAAGTCAAACACATGATGCTTTGAAAAACAACAATCACTTTTTCCTCTATATGTTGTTTGGCATACATCATTTTTGGCTAACATATTGTAAAACGTAATGCCCCACTAACTGGAATTTTGAGGCCGATATCAATAGTTGAGAGTTAAAAAAATTCTGATATCATAACAACTGATATTCGCATCACATAAAACAATTTAAATAAGCAGGGCTCAACAGCAAGGATTGCCTGTTTGCCTGGGGCAAGTAAAATGCCACGTTGGGCTTAAGTGGATCTAGGTTCAACTGTTTTGCTCAGTGACAATGCTAACATGTTTAGCAGGTATAATGTTTACCATGTTCACCAGCCTGTTAGCATGCTAACATTTGTTTTTTAGCCCTAAACAGAAAGTACAGCTGAGGCTGATGGGAATAGGGGTGTCAGAATACGCTTGAGTATCGAAATCTTTTGTTTTGTGAGTATTGATTCTCACATACTCTGTACTGATTTTTGGGCTCACATTATCGCAGTGTATCACAGTATATTGAATCATACCACTGTATAGTGATTAGATTGGAATGTCATTACTGTTGTCATTACCATCCATCCTAAAGGGGAACGTGGATGTCTGAACCAAATTTCATGGCAATCCAAGATATTTCACTCTGAACAAAAAATGGCCACTTGCTGATGGCGCTTGATTCAGTTCAGTTTTTCTCAGTTATGAACAATACTGAGAAAACTACAAATAAAATATCTATGTTTCCAGTATTTTTCAGTCTGTCGAGAGATATCTGGGAACCAAACATCAGTTTATCTTCACACTGCTCCTCCAGATTATGCAGTGCATGTAAGTTGATGTAAAGGCGGCCCCGTTCAGATTGCCTGCTGTCATGCTGAGAGCTGTTCTGTCATGGAACAATACCACATCACAGCAGTGAACTCTCCAATTATAAAGCAGCTTTAGGGTACAACAAAGCCTGGCAGTTTAGTCTTACAACAGAAGCAATTTGCCCTTGCAGTTGCTAATGATGTGGAGGATTTGCTTGGACAGTGCTGTGTGTGCAGGCTCATTTGTGCCACAACTCCATTTGCCTAAATGTCCTTGTCAGATGCCGTTAAAAACTTTGCTCAAGCAGCTGAGATACAAAAACATTTGCTCACTGCTAGCTGCTAGTAAAGGGATTGATGATAATTGCATTGAACCTAACAAAGTAGAGTCAAATTTATCTAAACTATAGTGACCTGGGTAAGCTCACTATGTTTTATTAGAGATAAGAACTGGGGAATTATAAGAATATTTATTTTATCTTCCTTTCTCCTGGCAAAACTGTAGTTATCTTTTATTTAAATGAGACTTGTTTTTTCTCCATTCGGGTTAATGGTTTACATAACCGTGTTCTAGAGGTATTATTACAACTACCTCATCTGTGAAACCATGTCATGCTCCCCTCTATCCCCCAGCCTCACATTCATTTGTTGCCATGGAGATGAGCCAAGTAGGTATGCACTCACTTATTGCACATTTTACGTCTTCTGTGTGCATAAATACACTAATGTTTTTAACTACAAGCGGCACTCCCCCCAGTGCGTTAACCAAGAACTTCCTGGTAAATTGGGAGCTTCACAAATGAGTACACACAAACGCACACAGACACACACGTACTAGTAGAAAAAACTCCCAACACCAAATGAGATCACAGAGCCACTATGAAAGCTGTTTGCCTCTCCGGTCAGGGTCAGGTGAGCTTAACAAAGCTAAACAATCATGCAGGCAGATGTTCAACAGCCTTTTGTTAATTTTTTAAAGCTAAATCTGGTAGTGAAGCAGTTATGATGTCAAGCACTGTGCTGCATGCAGAGTCAACCAATATTGAATATGTCATCATGCTGTCTCACGAAAGAAGAAAAGGAGTCAAATGCAGGAGCTGAACACTACGTTGTCCTGTTAGTTCACTGTGGCTGCTTTATAGAGATGGTCCAATACCATTTTTTACCAATACCGATTCTGATACCTGACCATTGATGATATCAGCCGAAACTGAGTACCAATTCGATACATGTGCGTATATACATATAGGATATATGTATGTATATATTATTATTTAACAAGTATATATTGCTAAGCCTGATTGCCGTAATTGTTGTATGTTCTGACTCAGTTTAAACCCTTCAGAGCTACCTGTCACAGTAGGGTGGGTCATGAAAATAAATGCTACTACTTCCTTATTGGCATGTATATTTACAAGGTAATATATGACATGACATACCTATACCATATACCTGTTCTTAAACTCAAAATAAAGGTACATACATTTTAAGGACACTTTTAAACCCCTCCTTCTTGTGTAACTACAATTAACTAATAGTAATAGTATTTCTCTCTCTTTCTGTCTTATGTTTGGTTCCAATCTGTTTTCATGCCATAACAGGACTGAAATGTATACTGGCAATCTGATACACCACAATAGTAGTATATATTTTCGTAAGCATGAACAGATGACAGGTCATCACTGGACAATTATATATATATTATTTTACATTATAGTTACAAATCAAGGACAAGGCACTCTGTCAATAATTACTTTGATTAATCCTGATCTGCTCCCTGTCTAGATATGAGTATGCGTATGTAAAGAAACATAAAGTCTATTCTCTCTTTGAGCCAGTGTTGGTCTCCTGGCTATTTGTCTCTAATGAGATCAGTGGAGCCTCCTTTGTTTCTATGGCGACACCTCCAGTCATCTCCGCTGTGGCTTCCCCTCTCCAAGCATCCCTCTCTCCCTCCTTCTCTCTCTCCTTCTCTCTCTCTCTCTCTCTGTCTCTTCATGTTGTCTAGGCATCCTTCATATCTCCCCTGTTCTCCTCTCATCTCATTGTCTGCTGCTCCACTTCTCTGTCAGATCCACCATGCTTTTATCACCATCATCAGGCTACTATACATCTCCCTCAGGGACATGTGAGAATTAATCTGTGTTACAGTAGCGGAGACAAAGGTGGGAAGGTTATAGTGTAGTCTACTAAGTGTGTGATCATCATGAGGTAACAAACACAATTATGAGCAAATATCAGTTGTACGAGTAGGGATGAGGTTTTTACTGCCACCCATAGGACAAAATAACCATAACACCTAGGCTAGTTGATAGGGTTGTTGATCAGACCAATACAGTATTGAATACACCAAAACATTAGTCATAGCTTATAGCAGAACAACATGAATTCTGTCCAAATTGAACTCACTGGTTCCTTGATTGTCACTTCAAAATCAGTTATGTATTTACACAATACATATAGTAGTATACATACATATCTTACCACATGCTAGCAGGGTAAACAGGCTGTGACTGGGAGAGGTTTAACTACATTTTGCTATTACTACTTTTGTACTTTAACTTGTAATGAAGTATTTTTTACATAGTGGTATTTCTATGTTTAAATAAGTAAAGGATTTGAACACTTCTTCCACCACTGGTGCAGTGTTGTGCTGTGGAGTTCCAGCTACAGTTTATAGGTGCTGCTCATCATCCTGGTGGACTGCTGGGCTCTGCTCTGCCGGGCTCATGAACAGGAGTTCCAGCTGGAGGAGCTCTCTGATCTGCTGTCAGACGGCAGGCTCACTCTCCCCTGCCCTGATAACTTCCTCAGCTCTCTATTATTCTTCTCTACCCAGTCATGCTTTTTTTTTCTTCCCATCCCCTCACTCTGTCTCTCTTTTTCAACTTAATAATGGAATCAAGTACCCCTCCAGAGCAAGCAGCAATGCTGGTCTGCTGGTGAAGGAATCATTTTCAGCGAGCATGTGTCAGTCAGCAGGTATAGGAGCACTTGTGGAGTCAATTTGGCATGGAGGAGTGGGGCTATATTACTGTGTGCCAGGGAATATGAAATGCTCCTCAGTGAGGCAGAAGTGGTAAAGTGTGGTATATGAGGACAGAAGCTTGTGGCCTCATAAGGACATTTCTGAGATACTACACAGCTCACGTTATCATTTTCGAGCTAGTTAAAGGGCTCTGCTTACCATTCATTACACCGTGTGATAAATTCATCTCAGCATTGACTTCTACAAGGTTACTTCATCACATTTCTCACCATTTTTGCTGAATACTGTTAAATCTGTTTGATGTAACATTCACTCTCATATAACACTTATCTTAACAATTCACAGACCCTGACCTCAGTAGCAATTGCACTTTTCTTGCATGGGCTGTTACCTTAACAACATATTTTCTTTCGAGACAGTCATGTGAAGTCATTCCCATGCCATGTGAATGTAATCATGAACCATAACTGAATTTAGGCCTAAAGAATCTTTTTAATCACATTAGCCATTCAGCAAACTGGATTAGAGGAACAAAATCTGTGTTGAGCAGTTCAAGGTCTTCTCAATCAACTGGTACCACTTGATCCTCTGATCAGTTTAATGCGGAATCTTTTCTTAGTAACTGCGTCCTGAATTATGGAGCGTGTTGAGAAGGAGACCGCCGGTGGGGAATAATTCAATACACAGACTAGCTGTGAGCCTTTGGCCTGTAACTATCTGTAATCTGCAGTTTGTTGTCAAAATAGAAATGATGCAGCTATGCATTTTCTGAGCCGAGGGTCTGTTGAACAAGCTCTCACTATGGCAATTCTGATTCTTGATTATGCAGTGTGAAGGGTGTGAGTGAAAATGAAGTTTAGGAGGGCTACTGTGCACCACCATTACCTCTCTGGAAGTAGGCTGCTGAATTTAAGTGGATAGGAATATAACTGGCAGCCTTCCAGCTCTGCTGTGGGATGTGGTGGACACAGAACAATAACAACATAGCAAGACAACAACTTTGTGTACAAGGATGTGGCAGAAGGTGAGGTGTTCACGTATCAGGTCCGCTGGTTCAGCACTGAGACGTGTTAAAGAGCAGAACTTCTGAGGCTTTCTGTGTTTTAGTTGCACTGTGCATCATTATATTTTTACCTGTAACACAGAAATTAATATTATGAATAGTGTGCTAAATTAAAACTCTGTGATTTATGTGACTAAACTTTAATTGAAAGATGAGGACATCAATGTTGCTATGGAAAAACATAGCCAACACTTTTATTGTTACTCTGAGCTGTTTTTTAATTGTCATATCAACTTTCTGGGTGTTAATGGTGGATGTTTTCCAACTGTTATGTCAGATGAATACACAGAGTTGTGGGTTGGTTTCAATTTCTCACTTCTCATCATTACTAAGGTGGCTTTCTACAAACCAAATCATGTTTGTTTGTTTTTTATTTACATTTGACAGAATTAATTCCAAAACTTGAAGCTTGCATCATCTAGAGTCACAAAGAATCTTATTAACACATAATAATCTTGGCTGATGAACTAAGTGTACATACGGCTTTTAGTAATAATTTGCAAGACTTATACTTATGAACTAAGTGTACATACGGTTTTTAGTAATAATTTGCAAGACTTATACTTTACGTACAATATCACGAAAAACGTGAAAAGCCCAAGAGCCATTGTTTGGTTAATCCATTCTAGGAAACTGTAGAAACATGGCGAGTCAACATGGCAGCCTCTGTGGAGGAGAACCCGCTCCCTCTGTTGACAAAAACTGCTCATTCTAAGGTAACGAAAACACAACAATTCTTATTTTCAGATGATTGTACACTAATGAAAACATCTCTATGAATGTCATATTCTATTACTGCCAATAGATCCTTAAATGTTAGACACTGGACCTTTAAAAGGAAATCACACATGCATAAAGCAAAAATGAATGTCTGTACTCATATTTATCAGCGTGGCTGTT
This sequence comes from Morone saxatilis, assembly GCF_004916995.1. Taxonomy (NCBI): domain Eukaryota; kingdom Metazoa; phylum Chordata; class Actinopteri; family Moronidae; genus Morone; species Morone saxatilis. Next base: position 14,755,505 of record NW_023339762.1, on the reverse strand, counting down.
GATAGCAGAGAATATTAATTTCAAAGTAGCAATTGGTTCTATGTCCTCAGCAGAGGTCTACAGCTCCAGATTCTTGCCAAAAACCTAATCTTTTTGTTTTGAGACACTCTTCTTGTCTGCATTTTTTTCTCCTTTGATAAGGACCTTCATCCTGTTTTCATTGATTACTGTCTGATGAGTCATCCTGATTATACAGTACAGGCAATTCATCTTTCCACCACACACTGTAGGCCCTTTGTTACATGGAATGTGTGTTTGTGTGTGTGTGTGTGTGTGTGTGTGGTGTGTTGTGGTGGGTTTTCTGCCTCCTGCCTGTGAATGACGCGGCTGCACAGCATGTATGTGTTTGTTTGTGAATGTGCAGTATGTCTGTGCGCATCTCCATATAAACAGCACGCTAGTACCCTGAAGTGTAAGTCAATGCAATACACACCCAAGCCTGTGCAGTAACAGGGCCCCTCATTTTCTGCTTCATGAACAGGAAACTTAAGCCTGCGTGTGAGAGAGAAAAATGACCAAGTCATTTATTAACTGCAAGTCACATTAATGAGCCAATACTGTATAATCTCCAAATACATCCAATATAGGTTCATGATAAATAGTTCCGCCATGTCGTTGATCTTTGCCTTGTTCTGCAGCTGCAGCACCATGATTTCAAACAGTAGCTTAGTGGAGTAATACCAATTTTTACACGGAAATACACAGAAAGCATGACAGTTATAGCTACCTTCGAACAATAAGCCCCCACAGTAATTGTTCAAGGGAAGAAGCTAAATAATTCCTCACTAGCTGTATCAGAGCGTCGTGGAAAAGGGACTCAGTTCAAAGTGGCAAGAGTGAGGACAATCCCTACTCTGTCAAGAATTAGAGCCACCTCTGCAAATAGGCCAGTGTGTAATGCCTGAGGGTGGGAGTTTCACTGAGACTGGGGTTTCCGTGTAAATAAACAGTGTGGGGGTCTCAGTGGGCGGAGGGCCCCCTCTCCCTGGGGTTTGGCCTGGCCTTTTGTTGCCTTTAATCCAAGCACTCTCTATTGAAAAGCAAGGAGGAGAGGGGAGGGGAGAGAGAGGGGGGTGCCTGGCTGAGATTAGCCCGCCGGCTCTTGTGTGTGCTTGAGTTTCTCACAGACTGCCTCCATACTTTTGGAAATAACACAGTTATCCCACATCCTCAAGGTGGCTGACAAGAATGACAAGCAAGGCGACTGCTGGGCAAGCTCAGACCTTAACATGACAAAATGACCTTAGCATTCCCAAAAAGCCTCTGCTCATACTCGGTGTAGAAACGTGGCTGGTTGTTTCCCGATTTAGTCACTTCACACAGGCCTAGTAATTAATTTAATTTATCAGCACAACCATGATTAAGTTCAGTATTGTATAAGATTACATGTTTTCCATGTGTGAAGACCCCATGTCACATCTCTTGCTAATTTAACAGCTTTGAATGTGTGTTATACATTAAAAGACTGGAGATAATATAATTAGTCCTCCATTTTTATGCATCTGGTGTTGTTTTTCTTCATTTCACAAGCTTGCCATCACAGCCGAGAAATAACTGAATTAAGTAGCTTTTCTTGTATCCATCATAAAAACAAGAGGACAAATGCATTTTTTTCCTAGTCTTTTGATAGTAGAAACACTTCATCCATCCATACAGCACAACATTAAAATGAAGGTCGCCACTCCTGTTTAATGTTAGAACAGGTCGATTGGCCTTTGTGATAAAAGGTAAACACTGCCCCATTTTTTTTTGTCTGCTCCTTACATAGACCCATATGTTAAAAAAAAAAAAACTACAGGTTGTAATGTTACAACTGTTTGCATGCTTCCTTTCTTCCTTTTGTTTAATGTAGGCTCTCATTACCACGTGGTGGTAACAGATTGTTTGAACTGGAGAGAAAAGCCATTGGAAGCTAATTAAGCAGCCATTCCAGCCTCTATTCACAGGCAGAGGACCGAGGAGCACAGGCATTTGTCAGCGCTTGACCCCGCGTGGTATTGATTGACAACGCTGCTCCGTGAATGACAGGCTCGACGCCGCTCGGCCAATGGGAAGCCGGCGAGTAAGTGCACCGCGCTCCGATTGGACGAGAGGCCTTAAAGCCGCAGAGGAGTCCCACGTGGGGGCTGAGTTGAAACCTTCAAAACAAGGCGTAGAGGCTCGCGCTCAGACATGGCTGATGTTCACATCAGACAAAGGCAATCATCTCTTCTCTCCCCGCAGTGCAACTATTACACAAACGCTGATAGGTAGGCGCGCGATGAATCACGAGATATTTAAAGCTTAAAAAAAAAATAAAAAAATAAAAATGTATGTCGAGTCCGCCTCGTGAGCTTCAGTGAGGTGGATATCGTCGATCGATTGGTCATTATTGTGTCCTTCACGGTGTGTTGTTGTTTTTTTTTTTATGTGGTGTTGGGGGAGTTTAACCCGCATATTTATGATTTTCGGATTATTTCACATTAAAGTCGCTTCACATTTTATAACCATGTTTTTACTAACAAGCTCCCATCCGCCCCCCCCTCCTCCTCCTCCCCTCTTCCTTGTATGGGGATACAAATTCAAGATTGCTTGTTGCACCTCACACCTCCCTCCTAGACCCGCTGGTGGTGGTCTCACCCCCTTCCACCCACCTTTAAAAAAAAATAAAAAAATAAAAAAACTTTATTTAGGCGGCAAAAAAGGCCCACACCCTAATGAAGCGCGGGTGAGGGGTTTGTGCTTGTCTTCTGTTAAATTTGGATATCATCGTCGGCACATCAATGCCTGCTGCTGCTGTTGTTGTTGTACACGGTGGGACGGACTGATGATGCCTTGTGGATTCACGGGATGATGTCATGTATCGTTGCACCCCACGTGGGGGCCGTCGCTCTCCGATAGGCAGATGTGGCCGTATTCCTTCCGAGTAATCCGATTGGACAGATAGGCGCTTTCACGGCAGTTCAGCCCTGCTGCCTGTGTGTGGCAACCGGGGTAAGCTGGACAACTGGGGGAAATGCGAGATTGGGGAGAGTACCATGTTACGCTTTTAAAGAATCTCCAGCCCTCTTCGAGTCGGAAGACAGATTTTGAAAGCGTATTTATTTTTTATTTTTTCTGGGATTAACCAGCCAACAAAAGGCGCACATTCCTCGGAGGTTCGCGGCGGAGAATAAAGTAGTTTAATCGAGCCCGACCGCACCAAATTTTCTCCCAACTGCTCCCCCAGTCTGGCTGGGTGCGCTCCGGAGAGAGAGGGGTGGAGAGACAGAGAGAGAGAGCGAGAGAGAGAGAGTGAGGATGCTTGTCGAGATCCGCGTCCACCACGCTTACATTAGGAGGGATTAAACGCATGAATTATAGTCTACTGTTTTTCTTCAGGAACAAAAAAGTCGCACGGACGCTTTGGACGCACGCACGGGTATGTATCTACCAGAGCTGCTGATTTATTTTTTACTGTTTTATTTTTGTGGGGGGGTTTTTTGGGGCGTACGCTCAACAGCGCACCGTTTCCATCGCTTTCCGCGGAGTCAACAGTAGGTGAAGCCAGCTGCTGTCGGCTGTGGCCTGCCTGTAGACGTCCGAGAGCGGGGTTCTGCTCATCGGACGGAACATCAGGCAAGATTAAGAGTCACAAACAGGGCCGGATTTGATGCGAGCGTTTTAAAATGTGCGCCGACAAAAAGCAGCTTCTTTTTTAAAAATGTTAGTCCCGTGTTGTGTTTTTGCAGCAGTTCAAATTGTAAAAATGTGACATTTTGTTTGCATATCGCTGACCGCTGACCGAATAAGGTCATCAAGAAGACAGAAGCGCAGGACTAGTGCTGCTTTTTGACATCTACTCTAAACTACATGCAATAACTGGGACTAGTTTGGTGTTCTGAGTACTCAGCGACCAGCGTGCGTATTGTGGTGTTTTTATTTATTTTTTCCGTCTGTAGATTAAAACCGCGTCCTTTTTCAACACAGGGTTTTCACGACCTCCCCCTACCCCCCCCACCCCCACC